>NC_141082.1:27899325-28239325 GCF_041138505.1 Cibotium barometz
AGTTGCTTAGAGATTTTATGAGAGCATGATGTTTTTGTCTAGGAGAAAATTGTATTCAACTTTCTTGCTTTGACTCTCCGGGCGATATTCATGAATTTTCTATTTTCTTGAAGTCTCTATTCTTTGCTCTTTCTTTCTTTTATCTCTCAACATGTTTTATAGTTCTATGTTTTTTTCTTGCTCTCTCTCTCTCTCTCTCTCTCAACATGTTTTATAGTTCTATGTTTTTTTCTTGCTCTCTCTCTCTCTCTCTCTCTCTCTCTCTCTCTCTCTCTCTCTCTGTGGCCAAGAAAGGTGAGAGACGGAGAGAGGTTATCACTTATTAGTGCAAATTGATTGTATTTGTCTCTATAAATCTCTCTAATAATTACACAATGTTAGTTAATGTGCGGAGTCTGAGAGTAGGGTCATATGTGTGATATATGTGTCAAGATCATATGTAAGGATAATAACACTTAAAGTAGAATAAATGTAAATATAAAAATAGTACTTACTTTTTTATTTTTCATAGGATTTGAAGATGGGTAGGAGTCATATATACCTAAGCTCGAGCCAAGTCCATCGACTTAAAATTTGGATGTAACACGCACATCTCCCGTGATTGTTCACGAACAAGGTGTCACATAGGCTGTAATGCCTGACCGACGGCAGACCGGATGGCCATGTCCGGGGTTCTGTGGGAGAGGACGCCCATGCGGAGTCATGGGCGGCCAGGCTAGTGTGGACGACAGGTCACACACTATATAGCCTGGGGGATGAGGGGCAATCCTCATTCTTCCTCTATGGCTGGGTGGTGAGCCAGAGGCCGTCCCCTCTTGTGGTAATGCCCGTAGCGGCGTTACGGATATGTAACACTGGTATCAGAGCGTGGTTCGATGGGATTGTCAGAGCCCGCGCGTGACCGGGGGACCGGAGCCGACTCGATGGTTTTCGACCATTCGTCTCCTTATCCTTATCTCGAATGGAGGGTGTGGAGGGAGGCAGCCATGGAAGAATGGAGGGGAAGAACTCTCTCTCTCTCTCTCCCCCCGTCACACAGCAAGCAACATTGGAGGTAAGCAATTTGTGTATTTTGCTGCGTTGAAGCTTGTGTGCAAAAGAATTAAAATTTTTTTTTTCGTTTTCTGTGTGGAAAGGGCAGCACAGCCCCACTGTCTGTGAATGGCGTTGAGTGTGGGGGAATGCAAACAGCAGCCCCGTACCTCACAAGGGGGGGGGGGCTTGCCTTGGCCACACGTAGACTGTGTGTAAAGGTGGGGGGGGGGCGAAGACCACTAACCCACGAGCCCCACGGCTGCGTGGAAGAGCCGGGGGGGCGACTTGCATTGTGTGCGGAAACGCGAAGCAGCAGCCCCACGGCTTACTCCAGCCCCCTCACGACTTGAAGATGCTGTGAATGACCGGCGCTACCAAACAAGGCTGTATAAGGCTTGAATGCCAGGCGGCGCCGGCAAGCGTGTGGAGAATAAATGGGAAGCTCACGTGCGCGTTGAGGGCCTGCGCCAGACTCGAACTGTGTTGGAGCCTGCTTTAAGGTGGACACGGCTGTGGAAGAGACGAACTGGCAGGCGTTGACTTGGCTACTCCTACAGGCAGGCCAGGCGGCTCAGCCTTGAAGGCCAGCCACACATTGTGTGTGGGGGTGGGGGGCGAAACCAGCCCCATTGTCAGCGAAGAGCCCAGGCAAAAGGCGTTGAATGCAGTGTGCGAAGGCGGAGCTGGCGGGTGTGTGGAGGTGATGCCCTGCTGAGGCCCAGCCCGGCGGCCAGCCTAGGCGGCCAGAGGGGCCAGCCAGGCGGCCAGGCCAGCCCAGGCCAGCCCAGGCGGCCAGCGGCGAGTCAGCCCAGGCGGCCAGGCTAGCGGGCGGCCAGGCCAGCCTTGGGCGGCCAGCGGGCGGCCAGGGCCACAACCAAGCGCTGCAGGCATCAGCGGCAGCCAAAAAAAAAAGGGGTTAAAAAAAACCATTTGTTTTTTAAATATATTTTTAATTATTCATTTTTATGAATAATAAAAATATAGGCGGCCAGCCCTTGATACCGCATATATAGGCATGCCTAGCGCACACTTGGCAACGGGCGGCCAGCCTGGACACTCCCCACAGGCGGGCGGCCACGCCCGAAGCGGCGAGGGCCGGCCCGGCCCGTTACTTTATTTTATTTATTTATTTTTTAATTAAAAAAAACACAAAACAATGGTACACTCCACGCAAACAAACCCAACACGACCGTCGTGCCGTGTGGCCGTAGCGCCGCGTGCTAAGAGAGAGACAAAACCCACGGTCGTAGTGCCGAGTCCTTTGAGAGAGACGTTCTATGGCCGTTGTGCCTAGTGAACACGTCTATGGCCATAGCGCCTCGAGTATAACACATGTGGTGATCACACATTTGGTTCAGAGAAACTAAATTTAAGCTGAGCATAGACTTAGTGTTGACCATCAAAGTCACGTAGTTTGGCTAGTGTAAATCTAAAACTGAGATGTGTTTTAACTTGGGCTAAGAGGACCGGCAATGGCGTCAGTAGTGCCAAAATTAGAAGAAGTGCTTATCACGAGAAATCAGATAAGCCGAATTGAGCCGTAGTGCTCATAACCCTTCACGATCTTTTAACAGTAGATTGTGATAAACTTTGGCAAATGGAACCATGTACAAGCGTAGTCTTGATGTGGTTATGCCTCGTGTCCAAACAAGTTGCTTACTGTTTGTAACAACACAAGGCTTTGGCCCGTAGAGGCAAGCTGGCCCTTGTTGGTAGTAACAAAATAGTGTCACTACTTGGGCCTAGAGAGTGGTGACTAGTTTGATTTAGTCACGTGATTGCCTGGTAAAGGTAATCCCTATGGTGTGTATTACTTGGGATAAAGGGGCTAGCAGTGCTGCTAGTAGTGCTCAACTGAATGGTTTATCTAGAAGTACTAATCTGAAGGATTAGCGTACGCCTAGATAATAATAGCAGATTTAGGATTGATTTGTACAAATCAAAGGTAAATCTGAAGGGGTATAGTCTTGAGATGTAATGCTCAATGCCCTTATAGATGTTGATCGACGAAGAGAACTGTTCTTAAACTTACTAGCATGGTTTTCTCTTCATTTTATTGCCATGCGTCGACATCCCACTGCTCGAGAGTTTGTGGTGATCTTTCGAGGGGGGGAAAAAGCCTTTTTATATGTCACATCAATTGGTTTAATGGTAATTTGATGGTATGGGACATCAAATTCTCACGGAATCGATTGTAGTCTTGGTGGAATGGGACGCCAAGGCTTGTGCATGTAACTTGACTCTTTGGCAGGTTTTATGTACACTTGTCCGTAGTGATAAAGTGTGCAAGATAAAATTTGAACTTTGAAAATTACCAAATATAGCCATAAGTTGGGATAAAACCCAGTTACAGAGTTCGGAGAAGCTCTAGGTAGCAAGACCATGATGGTGTACTAGTGCTAACAGAGTGATTTAGTTCCGGAGTGATCTAAATCTAGAGGTTAGTAGTAAGACTAGTTTGGTTGGACAGTTTCATGCATGGGGGACGCCCTATAGCATTTTGCAAGTGTAGTCTTGCCTATGTTCAACATAAGTGTGCGATTGTGTGAGCACATTTTAGTTGCTACCATATGAATTTGGGAAATATATTACTTTCCTACATACGCAATTGTAATATTGCATGCAGGCTATTTTGCTTACAGAGTTTATGTGCGTGTAAACCCTATAAGTCGTAAGATCCCTTGGGAATGAGTGGAGCATTCCATGGATTTAATAAGGTTTTACATGGCAATAGTGAGTAGTATCTCACTCCAGATGAGCCTGGTTGTTGTTAGTATCGGATCCGACATATGAAGTGTACATAAACTCGGGCTAAGTTAGGATAGGAGGCTAAGCCGGAGAGCTTAGTGGTAAATCCTACTGTATCTGGTGAGTTTTGACTTAACCGGAGTGTTAAGAAGTAAACTCAAAGTCTGGGACTGAACTGGAGTGTTCGGAGGCAGACATATCTTTTGTTAAATCGGAGAATTTAGCAAAAGATGAGCTTGGGGTGAACCATGGTACCCAGGAAAAAAGCTCTTCACACTAAAATAGTGCACAATAATTTTAGGGTGATAAAAATCCATCGCAGGAATGTTTTACAACTTTCCATAGATGATAGATAAGACCATGTACTTTACGGAGTTAAAGT
Organism: Cibotium barometz; assembly: GCF_041138505.1. Taxonomy (NCBI): domain Eukaryota; kingdom Viridiplantae; phylum Streptophyta; class Polypodiopsida; order Cyatheales; family Cibotiaceae; genus Cibotium; species Cibotium barometz. The sequence continues at coordinate 27,903,491 of NC_141082.1, forward strand.
ACATAGGTGGTGACTTCGGCGCCACATTTTTTGTAGAAAGTCACCAGTGGTGTGGTTAGGTCAGCCGAGACTCCACAAGACCTATGCACTAGTTTTTAAGTTGACCTCTATGATAAGGACGTCCAAAAATCTGTGTTGTAATACCAAAAATTGTACTGCAATGTGCAATGGAGGGGTCAATTTGTGTAGTCACTTCTTAGCAGCAAGTGACTTAATCATCTTGTTATAGATGGTTGTATATGGTACTCCCACTCGGGGGAGGTACGCCATTGGGTACGGAGCTACTCACAGACTAGTATGGAGCTACTAGTGTGATGATAGTGGGTACGTAGTTACTCACTACTAATACATAGCTGCTAATAAAATTAAGATCCTCGAGTGAAAGATACTCTAGATCAACATTTTAAATTACCGAACCACAATACATGAGTATCGAGGTACTCATAAATATGTTGACGTTGCTCAAATCGAGGGACCGATTTGTTCGATGGTATGGAATAAGCAAGGAGAGTGGAGTAACTTAAAAAGTTACACATCACTAGTCCTAGTGAGTTTTCAAGGTCATCCGTAGTTTGATGATCCCCTCTACCTATCAGATAACATTCAATTTTGCAAGCCCTGGCATTTAATCCGTAGTGATTATGAGTTTGGTGTGAGATATGGTTATGAAGTTCTTACAAGAGTACTCGTTTATTTGCTTGTCATTGGTTATAGCTTGGTAGAGATTGCCACCTGTAATGGGTAGGTAGCTTTGCCGCTATAATGAGGAGGCAGCAAATAATGTTCTCATAGTTATACTTCATACCAACACCAAACAGGGATAGGATGAAATTCCTAAGTTCATCATCACGAAGTACTGTGATGTTTGCATTTATATTGAATGTATGATGTAATGAGACATTGGGCTTCTGTAATTACCATCAATTATCTAGCAACCTATGGCTTCGCAGCAAGCTCAGTCATTATCTATGGATTGATAATGTGGTTATTAATAGTTTGAAATTTTCTTGATAAATGGTACAATCCACCCAAATGATTCATAAGTGTGTAACCGCTTATGAAGGGTAATAATATGCAACAATGAAGCACTTTGTTACAAGTGTGAAACCACTGATCTGTTGCAAAGCAGTTTATCAATAGTACCACCATACTTGCGTAGAAACTATACCACATCTTCGTTGCAAGATGTTTTAAATTTTCTTGGAAGGACTCAAGAATATAACATATGATATTAAAAACGGTCTAGATTTGTTCTTGGACCTATGACACTAGTGCGTAGTCCGCTTGAGAGTAGAGTTTTTGAGGACAAAAACCTTTCTTGAGAGAAAGGAGGGATATCCTCAAATATCACATAAACTCAAATAGTTGTGTGAGTCTAGACAATACTTGAAGGGATGTGTCTGGTAATAGCAACAAAGAGTTGTAAGTGATTGGATGTAACTCCAGACACCCATAGTGGTGCAAGAATCTTTATCAAACATCTCCACATACTATATGATCTGCTCGCATATATAGTATGGCATAAGAGATAGGAAGTCTGATTGTTATATTTGAAGGGAAATCTTCAAAAAAGTTACATTTACTCTGAGTTAGAGTGGAGTTTAACCATCCGTAGATTGATGGTAGTTAGAAACTCAACAAGATTCTAGAGCATATGCTTGTGCAAAGATGTTACTCTAAGAGAGAAAGTATCTCTCAGCTTTGGAACTAATCCTTGTGATGCATGATTAGATTGACTCTAGTTTATTTCTCCTATGGCCGTAGAGCTTGTTACTCTAAGAGAGAAAGTATCTCTCAGCTTTGGAACTAATCCTTGTGATGCATGATTAGATTGACTCTAGTTTATTTCTCCTATGGCCGTAGAGCTTTCCAAGGAAAAGTTTTAACAAGTTGGTGATGCAACATGGTAGCGTAGTCTACAAATATCTAGTAGCATAGTCTGAGAACTTGCGCTACTAGAGTGCTCTCCAGTACATTAGCTTCTGTGCTGCTAATGGCATGATGCAAAATCAAGGCATGAAATTCGCCTTGGGGTTTTGGTTGAAATACCAAATCACGGCTTGCGTGAGTACTACTAGACATTTGCTTACCAATGACTTCCCCAGTTTTTAATGGCACGTCGGATTGCCCGTAGCGGCGGTCGAGCTCGACCGGACATGTGGGAGAAATTACTAATTGACGATGGGTACTTACTTTACAAGGGTAGAGTATGTGTACCAACTATTGGTGACTTTCGGGCCCAAATTCTTAAAGAAAGTCATGATATTCCAAGTGCAGGTCATCCTAGGATTCAGAAGACCTATGCACTAGTAAAAAGGCAGTTTTATTGGCCTAGTTTGTTTAAGAACGTCCAGACTTATGTGCTGAAATGCAGTAAGTGCCAGGTCAATAAACATGAACGTCTTAAGGTTGGAGGACTACTCCGTCCACTGGAGATTCCTCAAGGGAAATGGGAAACATTTCCAAGGATTTCATTACCGGTTTTACCGAAGGAATGACTCGGTGTGGGTGGTAGTGGACAGGACTAAAATGGCAAAGTTTATTGCCACGAAGAAAAAACTGTAAAAATGCCAGAGTTGGCAAAACTCTTTATTGAACATCTCTACAAGCTATATGGCCTGCCCGCAGATATAGTGTCGGATAGAGAGAAAGTTCAACAGTCATTTTTGGAGGGAAGTCTTCAAAAAGTTGGATACTACTCTAAGTATGAGTATGGTAGATCATCCGGAGTCTGATGGTCACACTGAAAGAGTTAACCAAATTCTAGAGGATATATTGCGTTCTTATGTTGATAAGAAGCAATCAAATTGGGAAGAATATTTGCCCATATTGGAGTTTGCTTATAACAGCTCCAAGCTTTCAGCGACGACTGGATTTACACCATTCATGTTAATGTATGGATTCCAGCCGAGATCTCCGATGGCTGTAGGCCTGAAAAAGGAGAAGATTCAATATGTCAAGGAGTTCCTTGATAAATGAATGATATGCTCAAAGCTGCACGCGAGAGCATTCGTAGCGCCAAGATCGCGCTAAAACATTTGTCGATAAAGGACGCAGACAAGTGACCTTTGCAGAAGGTGACTTTGTATTTTTAAAGGTTCCTGCGCAGTCAGCAACCATGCAAACGGGATAGTGTGATAAACTTTCTCCTAGATATTGCGGTCCTTTCAAGGTCCTTAAGAAGATTGGGGACGTAACCTACAAACTTGAGTTACCGGAGAGTTCTCAAGTTCATCCTGTCTTCCATGTCAGTAAACTGAAGAAATCAGTTCACGGGTTAGAGAACGCAGTTTCTCCAGAGATTTTGGTGGAATTGATCACTCCACCAAAGATACCACATGAACCGGAAAGGATTCTTGGGTATCGAGACAGAGAAACCCGACATAAAGTGTACCAGGAGGTACTTGTTAAATGGATAGATGGGGATGAGGAGGTAGCTACCTGGGAATGCCGTAGTGCAATTTCCAAAAGGTTTCCCAGTTTGTTTTCGAGGACGAAAACTCTTCTTAAGGGGGGGTAATGTCACGTAGGCTGTAATGCATGTGACCGACGGCGGCAGACCGGATGGCCATGTCCGGGGTTCTGTGGGAGAGGACGCCCATGCGGAGTCATGGGCGGCCAGGCTAGTGTGGACGGCAGGTCACACACTATATAGCCTGGGGGATGAGGGGCAATCCTCATTCTTCCTCTATGGCTGGGTGGTGAGCCAAAGGCCGTCCCCTCTTGTGGTAATGCCCGTAGCGGCGTTACGGATATGTCACACAAGGGCTAGCATTCGAAAATAAATTCATGCTAATTTAATAAAGTACTTCAACGTAACTAAGATCGAAACCTTTGGAAGGGTTGAAGATGAGGAGAATAGAGAATTCTATGCTGAAATTCACTTGGATTCAGGTAACAGAGCAACTCTTACTGCTACGGTTCAAGAACTTAACAATGAAAATTTGAATGTTTGGGCACATAGAGATATGGCAAGAGGCTCTATTTCTTTTGATTTAAATGAGCCACCTATAGATGAGATTGTTGTGTTGAATATTTTCAACCTATTTCCTATTTTGTTGGCAATGTGAAAGGTATTAAATCCGAATGTCATTCTATAAGGTGTGTTTTTTCATTTCCTTAGAATGTTAAGCACCTAGCAACCATGGTGTTATGTTCCGAAGATTGTACTCCACTCTTTAGGGACCCTTTCTTACAAGTGCCATTTTTGTGAGGCATCAAGAAAGCTTCGACAATATGTAGGAAAACACTATTGTGCAAGTGGGAATGTCTCTTTATTGCCTTTGGAAAATCCTCCTCCTACATTAGCTGATCTGTTACTTGGTAATGATATTAATGTAAGTAAGGAATACAGGAAGAATATACACTCTTATAACAATGCATTAGCATTTGTGCTCACTTGGACAATCGGTTTACTAGGAGAGGAGGTGTATTTAATTTTCAAATACATGGTACTACCTATCATCGCGTTAGCTCTATGATACCCGACGAAACACGAGATGTAGCTCCTGAATTTGCCCAACTATATGTGTATGATACGGAGCATGAATTAGAGAATATACTTCACAGGTTGCCTTCTTTAAATCATAATGTGCTTGAAAGGTTACAACACAATCCGTATGCTGGTGCATTTCGTACACTGAGAGAAATGTTACAGTACAGTCCACATGTAGATCTGAGAATGGTCATCCGTGAAGCTCAACCAACCTCAAGGAAATACTTGGTTCCTATATGGGTAGTGAGGTAGCTACCCATATGGGTAGTGAGGTAGCTACTATCATGCTAGGTCAAGGGGATGATTTTCATGTAGGTCATATAGATATTCAAATAATGTCTCGCACAGGTGCTATAAAAAGAATATCTAATTTGCATCGACGTTCATATATGCCGCTATTATATGTTCTTCTGTTTCCTCGAGGAGAGAATAGTTGGCATGTTGGAATTCCACTCCATGGTAGAAATAGACAAGGTTCAAATGAGGAGACAAAGACTATAACTCATCGGTAATATTATGCATATAGATTACAACTAAGGAAAGATATAAATGCTTTCCTTCCACGCGGTTGGTCGACTTTTGCAACAGTACATTGTTGATGCATATAGCAACATGGAAGAATCAAGATTAGTATGGATACGCAATAACCACAAAGCATATGTTGAAGTATACCAAGGGCTTGTAGATATGGTTAATGTCAGTGAGATGGGGTCAATAGAGTCTCTGGGGGGGCATTGCTGGATGCCGGATAGTTCTACCATCTACATATACTGGGGGGCCTTGATATATGCATCAATTGTATCAAGATTCAATGTGGCAATCGTTAGGAAGATGGGTAAACTTGACCTATTTATTACCTTTACTTGCAATCCAAAGTGGGATGAAATATGCAATGCTTTACTCCCGGGTCATGCTACGCAAGATTGACCTGACTTGATGGCACATGTCTTCTATGAGAAGCATAAGGATATATTGCACTTATTGGTGAAAAAATCATTATTTTGGAAGGGTAGTGGGATTTGTTTCTATTAGTAAATTTTAAAACAGAGGCTTGCCACATGCACATATATTATTGATATTGGAAGGTACATGTAAGCCTATTGAGATTGCTCACTATGATAGGTTGGTATGTGTTGAACTTCCAGATAAGGTGATTTTTCTCGAGTTGCACAAGATAATCAGTCAGTGTAATCCTCATGGACCATGCAAAAAACTAAATATGAACTCTTCTTACATCATTAACAAGAGTTGCAAACATCATTATCCTCACAAGTTTTCTGAGACTACTATTGTTGATGACAATGGGTATCCAACCTACATGCGGCGAGATGATGGTAGTTTCATCCAAGTAAAGAGTCATAGAGTGGATAGTCAATGGATTATTCCATATAACCCTTTTCTCTCTATGATATTAGCATAGAAGTATGCTCTACCATTACAACAGTGAAATATTTGTATACGTATGTATACAAGGGACATGATAGAGCTACTATAGAGTTGCGAGATACACATGGGGTTATTGATGAGGTTAGTCAATATTTGGATGCACGGTCCGTGTCTGCATCAGAGGTAAGTTGGCACTTATACCAGTATGATCTGTATGATGAAAAGCCAGATATACAAAGGTTGCATGTTCATCTCCCCTTGCAAAATACTATTATATTTGATGACCGTGATGATTTGCACGATGTAATTAGTTATGATGGGAATCGAAGAACTCCTCACTGAATGGTTCATAGCTAATCAAGGACATGAAAAAGTAAATAGCTTGCTATATGGGTCATGGACTAAAAGAAAAAAATGACATGTGATTGGACGCATGTATAATATTAGCTCGAGTGCAGGTGAGCAATACTATCTACGCATGCTTCTCACAGTGTGTAAAGGTTGCAAATCTTTTGAGAAAGTACGAATAGTGAATGGGCAATTGTATCCCTATTTTAAGGCTGCATGTGAAGCGAGAGGAATGCTAGAGAGTGATCATGAGTGGCATACGTGTCTTGAAGAAGCTGTATTTCAGAAAACAGGATTCCAACTGCGTCAACTTTTTGTCATCATTTTGGTGTTTTGTAAGCCCAGATAGCTTTGGGTTAAATTTTGTGCCGAGCTTTCAGATGATTTTTTCCATGGTTTGCAGATACGGTGTGTTGACGTTGGTGTTTGTCAATCTATAGCTAAGAATCAAGCTTTGTTACACATGCAAGACCTCTTAAAACAATATGGAAAACGTCTACATGATTTTGAAGAGTTTCCTCTTCCTGATAGATTAATTGTTACTACTATCAACAGTGAGTTGTTGATGGAAGAGATGATGTTTGATGCTGTTCAACAGGTTGATTTGGCTCTCTCTGTTACCATATTATAGTAGTGATGTGTGTGAACACACTTAGGACCGCCGGGGCACTTTTTCCCTCACTAGGAGGTTTTTTCCCCCGTGCATTGTATATACGCCCATTATCTTCTAGGGCTTGTTATCTTTCATTTTTGGCACTCATAATACACTACTGTGTTGTGCTCAAGCTTCCTCATCTTCTTGAAGTTGTGTGTGCATTCCTGCAACCCTAATTCCAACAATTGGTATCAGAGCAGGCTTCCTCCTCCCGGGCAGCATCACCGGCACCTGCCGCTTCATCTCCTCCGATTGCGACGAGGTTTCACGAGCGTCTGCAGGTTAGTATATGAATTTTGATCTGAAGTCATTTCGCCCTCCGTTTTTGCATTCCAAGTACTGCGCAGGCAAAATCGTCCTACTGTGCAGATTTTCTGTCAAGATTAAAATCTGCAGGACAGGTGCCCATTCGTCTGTTTTGGGCTGTGCTACATAGCACAGGTCAATTTTATACAGGTTTACCTCTTACAGACAGCATTTACATCTAGTAGTACAGTCATTGGCCATGGCTGACAACAATGATGTATTCCGCATGTTGGCTGCTGAGGATAAGTTGGATGGCACCAACTATCCATTGTGGGCATATATGATGCGACATGTATTGGTAGCAAAGGGGTTATGGAACATTGTGCAGGGTATTGATGCACGTCCTATTGTGGCTGGGAATGCTGCAAACACATCAGAAACAGGTACTGTTGATGATGGTGCAGGCACAAGTGCTGTAGCAGCTGTTCGAGAACCACCACTTTCAGCAGAGCAGATTCGTTGGGATGGTAGAGATGCGCAGGCTCATGCCTTGATTGCGCTGTCTGTCAAACGTACCATTATCCCACATATTCGCTCCTGCAGGACTTCTAAGGATGCTTGGGATGTACTTGCCACATTGTATCAGGCAAGAAATGAGGCTCGTGTTGCTTACCTCCGAAAACAGTTGGAGAGTGAGCATATGAACGAAGGTGATTCTATGGATAGCTTTTTGACAAAGATCAAGGATTTCAAAGAGCAGCTCATTTCTGCAGATGAAATCCTGTCAGACAGTTCACTTGTGCAGACTGTTTTGAATGGTCTACCAGATTCTTATCAGGGTTTTGCTTCCACTCTTCGCTTGATGATGAAAGGCAATCCCAATGCCTTATCATTTGAGGAGTTAGTTTTTGTTTTGCTGCAAGAAGACCAGTCAAGGCAAAACAGGAATATCATGCGTGTCGCAGATCAAGCTTTCGTTGCTAGTCAGAGAAGCGGGAAAGATAAAGCTGGCTTTTCTTCTAGTAAGCAGAAATCTGCAAATGCTGCGCAACCAAAGAAGGAAGACAAAGATGAGAAGAAGGGTGACAAACAGAAGACATTTTGCAAGTACTGTAAGGGAAATGATCATGTCATCAAAGCGTGTCCTAAGCTGGCTGCGAAAGAGGCTAAGAAGAAAGAGGCTGGTATGGCTGTTGCAGATGCCTCTCCTTCTAACAATGAATCTGCTAATGTTGTTCAAGATACAGAATGGGCATTCAATGCGCAGTGCAGTTATGACCCATCTTTGCATGACACATGTATGTCTGCAGTAGATTCAGATGTATGGTACTTTGACAGTGGTGCCACTAAGCATATCACCTCGCAGCGCAGTTTATTCACTTTCCTTGAGTCTGCTCCCACAGGGAATACTGTCACTTGTGCCAATAACTCCTCTTATCCCGTTAAAGGAGTTGGACAGATTGTGCTGAATGTTGCAAATTGCAACACCTTTACACTTTTTGATGCATTGTATGTGCCAGGGATCAAAAAGAATCTGCTGTCAGTCTCCGCATTTGCCAAAACAGGTTTGGTTGTAAAATTTGTGGATGACAGATGTACTGTTCATGATCTCTCTTGTGGTGACATCATTGTAGCATCTGGTTCACTATGTCGAGGGCTGTATAAGCTCAATATGGATGGCAAATGTGTAGAGGATTCAGCATGTGCTATTATGGATACGCAGGCTATTTCAAATGCAAAACTGTGGCATGCACGTTTTGGTCATCTGAATTTTGCAAGTTTGCTGCGCCTGCAGAAATCTGAAATGGTGTCTTCTTTGCCTAAGCTTGAGGCACCTGTCAAGCATGTTTGTGAGGGCTGCATATTGGGTAAAATGCAGCGTGCTTCCTTTCCCAAAGATGGATCAGTGAGAGCTGAACGCAGATTGCAGCTTGTTCACAGTGATGTTTGTGGTCCCATGCAAACTCCATCATTTGGAAACTACCTTTACTTCGTGACTTTCATTGATGATTTTACCAGGCATGCATGGGTATATCCTTTGAAGGCAAAGTCCGAAGTGTTTTTGTGCTTCAAACAGTTTTTGGTTATGGCTGAAAATGTGTCAGAAAGTAAGATGGGCACCCTCCGTTCAGATCGAGGGGGGGAGTATATGTCTTCAGAATTTAATGCATTTCTGGCTGAGCGTGGGATAAAACACCAATGTACAGTGCCGTATACACCACAGCAAAATGGTGTGGCTGAGAGAAAAAACAGGTCTCTCATGGAAATGGCAAGATGTATGGTTAAGAGTCAAAGTCTACCACATGGTTTTTGGCTTGAGGCTGTCATGTGTGCCACTTATGTACTAAACAGGTGTCCCACCAAAGCATTACAGGTTGTCACTCCATATGAGGCTTGGCATAGCCGCAAGCCATCTGTTGGCCATTTACGTGTTTTTGGTTGCCTGGCATATGCATTAGTGCCTGTGCAACATCGCAGAAAATTGGATGACAAAGCTGTCAAATGTATTTTTGTTGGATATAGTGCTGAGAGCAAAGGCTATCGTTTGTATCATCCACAGACAAAGCGCATTTTGGTTAGCCGTGATGTTGTATTTGTGGAAGATGCAGTTCAGCCCTTGGTTTCATGTACTAAGGAGACAGATATCAGCTCACGTGATGTCTATGATACATTGTTGCCTCTTTTCAGTGCTGCACAGTCAAGTGCAATACCTCATGAGGCAGTTTTTCAGCCTATGCAGGTTTTAAATGATGGCACAAATCAGCCTATATCTGATGCAGATGTGCATGATGCACTTGAGGATGAGAGACAAGAGATTGAGGGCTCTAGGAACATGCCTAGATGGCTGGTGCAGACTTTGCGTGACAGCAAGTTGGATGCCCCTTTGTCTAGTCGCACTCGTTCTGGCTCTCATGGTGCCTCTTATGCGTCAGATTGTTATGCATTGGCTGTTTCTAGTATGTGCGATGAAAGTGAGCCTGTTTCATTTGATGAGGCACAAAGTTCAGAAAATTGGATGGCTGCTATGCAAGCAGAATACGATGCTATTATGAAGAATAGTACATGGTCTTTATGTGACTTGCCCCCTGGCAAGAAGGCCATTGGCACTAAGTGGGTATACAAATTGAAGCGTAAGCCTGATGGCACAGTGGATCGCCATAAGGCTAGGCTTGTTGCAAAAGGTTATGCTCAAGAGAAGGGCATTGATTTTGATGAGACTTTTGCTCCCACATGTCGTATGACCACTGTTCGTAGCATCTGTGCATTAGCAGCTCATAATGGTTGGAATGTACATCAGCTGGACATAAAGACTGCGTTCTTAAATGGAGATTTGCATGAGGAGGTGTATGTATCGCAGCCTCGTGGTTTTGTTCAAAGAGGGCAGGAAAACAAAGTGTGCAGGTTAAAAAAGGCTTTATATGGTTTAAAGCAAGCTCCACGAGCTTGGTATGAAAAAATACATGCATATTTGACTGCACATGGGTTTCAGAATAGTCCAACAGAAAGCACTTTGTATGTTAAACGTGTGGATGGTGTACATCTAATCATTGCTCTCTATGTCGATGACATGCTGCTCACAGGACCAAATGAGAGTCATATTGCTGATTTTAAGGCTGATTTGAATGCCTCTTTTGAGATGTCAGATTTGGGGCATTTGCATCATTATTTGGGGATACAATTTAAGCAGTGTGATGGAGGTATTGCTTTGTGTCAGACAAAGTATATTGAAACATTGTTGCGGAGATTTGGCCTTGAAGACTGCAAGCCTATTGCTACTCCAATGGAGACAGGTTTGAAGTTGAGTCTTCATGATGCTGGAGATCACTTTGATGTCACACTCTATCAGACAGCTGTTGGTTGCCTCATTTATGTATGCATTACGAGGCCAGACATTCAGTTTGCAGTCTCACAGGTGAGCAGATTTATGCATAGCCCAGGCATTAAGCATTGGCAGGCAGTGAAGCGTATCTTTCGCTATTTGAGTGGTACTCGGCATCTTGGGTTGTTTTATCCCAAGGGGGGATCATTGCCGCCAGATTTACATGTTTTTTCAGATTCTGACTGGGCTGGTTGTTATGACACACGCGTGTCCACGAGTGGTTTTTGCTTCATGCTTGGAAGCTCATGCATATCATGGTTGAGCAAGAAGCAGCCTACTGTGGCCACTTCTAGTTGTGAAGCTGAGTACAGGGCAGCTTTCACAGCTACGGTTGAGTGTGTGTGACTCAGACGCCTTATGGCTGATTTGGGTGTTGGGCAGCCATCTGCCACCACCATCTTCACTGACAGTCAGAGCGCATTGGCAGTTGCGCGGAACCCAGTGTTCCATGCTCGTACGAAGCACATTGAGGTGCACTACCATTATGTCAGGGAGAGACTCTCTGCAGGAGAGATCAGTTTGGCTTATGTGCCAACACAGGATAACCTTGCAGACCTTTTCACAAAGGCTCTGCCTCGTGAGAAGTTCGAAGCTTTTCGCAAAGCTTTGGGCTTACTCCCTTTTGTGGATTCGTCCACATAGCTAGACACTTCCCTATACATGAGTGCTAGCTCTTGTTCACCGCATCACTCCAGGGGGGATTTGTTACCATATTATAGTAGTGATGTGTGTGAACACACTTAGGACCGCCGGGGCACTTTTTCCCTCACTAGGAGGTTTTTTCCCCCGTGCATTGTATATACGCCCATTATCTTCTAGGGCTTGTTATCTTTCATTTTTGGCACTCATAATACACTACTGTGTTGTGCTCAAGCTTCCTCATCTTCTTGAAGTTGTGTGTGCATTCCTGCAACCCTAATTCCAACACTCTCCATGGAAAGGACTCTTAATAATTATCAATCTAGAGCATTCTATACCATCCTTGAGGCCGTTAATTTGAACAATGGTGGTGTTTTTTTCTCGATGGACTAGGCAGATCAGGTAAAACATATCTATGTAATGCCTTGCTATCTCGATTACGTGGAGAAAATCAAGTTGCTTTGGCATGTGCATCTTCAGGAATAGCTGCATTGTTACTTTCAAATGGACGCACTGCACACTCACATTTCAAATCCCATTTTTTGAATGCTTCTAGCATATGTAATATTAAAGCTAATAGCCCATTAGCTGAGATGTTGAAGCTTGCAAGATTGATCATTTAGCATGAGACTCCAATGATGCATAGGCATACATATGAAGCATAGGCATACATATGAAGCATAGGCATACATATGAAGCATTGGACAAGACATTAAAAGATATCATACAAAGAGATATAGTGTTTGGTGGCAAAATTATGCTCTTTGGTGGTGACTTTAGAAAAATATTACCTGTTGGTTGCAAAGGGATTGTGTGAGGATATTATTGATGCAACCTATGCTGATCATATATTTGAAGACATGTGAATGTTTTAAAGCTCACCCAAAACACGTGGGTCATTCAGAGTGGTTATGATTGTACAGAACTAGAATTTGTCAATTAAACTTTACAAATTGGGGATAGCTCTATAGACCATCCAAATAATGAAGGTAAAGTGGTAATTCCACCATGAATGTTGATCCATGGGAACCTTGCTGAATTTGGTAGAATGGGTGTACAGAGATCTTCAAAGAGTGGAGGATTATGCATGCTTCTTTAGAGACCGTGCTATTCTTGCACCACAAAATCAAGAGGTGGATGAGATTAATAAACTAGCCTTGACTGCATTACTTGGTCTTGAACGAGAACACCTCCGTGTATATTCGGTTGTTTCTTCTGAGAGTGACGGAATATTGTATGCAATTGAGTACTTGAATACTTTGAACATGGGTGTTGGTTACCCTCCTCACCACTTGCTTTTAAAGATGAACATGGGTGTTGGTTACCCTCCTCACCACTTGCTTTTAAAGATGAATGCTTCTATCATGCTCCTCCGTAATTTGGATCCTCGAGACGGGGGACTTTGTAATGGTACCATACTGATATGTAAGCAATTTCACTCAAAGGTGATAGAAGTAGAAATTATTACAGGTACAAACATTGGAGACAAGGTCTTCATTCCAAGGATAACATTCATTCCATCAATGATTCAGTTGCCTTTAAACATGAGAAGAAGACAATTGCCTGTGAGGCTAGCTTTTGGTATGTCAATAAATAAGTCCCAAGGTCAAACATTGAGTGTGTTGGGACTTTATTTGACCACACAAGTATTCATGGATGGATAGTTGTATGTTGCTATGTCACGTGCTAGATCATCAGATGCAGTAAAAGTGTGTGTAAAAGATACTGTGGACCATGAAAGCAGCCATGAAGGTACAAATGAAGTCTACACAGCTAATGTTGTCTACAAAGAGGTACTGTAAATGGCATTTAGAAGAATGTAAATGTAATGTATGCCCACAAGGTAGCCTACAAATGCTAGAGACTACATTCGTAACTATCGTTGTATCAATCAAGCAAACATTTAATGTTGGCAAAGATGTGGCATGTATAATCTATGTGGTCTTTCAGTAAGTATGCATGCTTTCAGGTTGATTGATGTTTCTTTTAGATTGACATTTTTATTTTTGTGATGTGAAGACGTGAAGATAAATGGGAGTTGGATGGCAAAATTTCTTCAAGTTATCTCCCACATTGGCATTTCCATTGTCAGTAATATTGAATTGATATATATAAATACACTTACATTGTCTAGAATAAATGGTTGACATTGAGGTAAAGCCACCATGCAGATCCAGAAGTATGGAGTGTCCCATCCATTGCTGAAGGGGTGGTTCAAAATTTTGAGATGACTATAGGGGCATGGTGAGTTCTTCTTTGTTTTTATAACATTTAAATAAGAAAATGTTTTGCTTTTGACTTGCTTTCCTTTATTGTGGCATTATTATTTTTTCTTGCTTAGTTGGAATACTTAACACCCATAGAGAGAGAGAGAGAGAGAGAGAGAGAGAGAGAGAGAGAGAGAGTGACCTCATAATCGTGCATAAATGATTAGTGAAGGTATTGTTGTATTTGACATCATAGGTAATACTGCATAGGATGGATGTGGCAAGGAGATCATTTTCATTTATTTATGGCGATGGACAAGATATTGAAGGTATTGGTCTTGACATTTGCTATAATATAGTCATCATTGTTTACTATGATTTATTTAATTTTCATGGCTCAATTGTAGATCCTCCGTCTTGGAAAGGACAAGCTACAACATCTCTAATGATCGAACTAAAAGTATCCTTTTTGAGATTTTTTTGGGGCGTTTTATGCATATAAAAAATGATATTGATACATTTTCTTGAAACAGGGAATATCTTTATATTTTGGAACCTAGATTATTGCTAGGTTTGTATGGTCTAGACGCTTACAACGAGAGCTTTAGGTTGCTTGGAATTTATAATCTAAGATTGCAAAAGATTATGGATCAACTTCATGTACATATAATGTTTATAGGCTATCAGAAGCCTAACAGGATGGGTTTTCGGTGCATAGGCACTGGACAGTACAAAATTTTCCGATTTGGCATTTACAAGCCTGTTCAAATATTCATCTCAAATATTGATCCATTGAATGAGTTTTGTAAGGTTTTATCTTTCAACTTTTTTTTTCTTTAAAATTATATCTTGCCATAGCCAATGTTATTGTCTTATATATATATTTTTGGACAGATGGTGGCGAGGAGCATAGGCTTCCAAGGAGAGATACTCTAGTCGCTCGAAGATTGTTTTAATGGTTAACGCATGTGTGTTTGGTTGTCACCTCTACCCTGGGTTGGAATGCTAGATACATATGTATGCCAATTTTGGTGCTTATTCAAAGAAAACTAAATGTTTTGGGAGCTTTGACATTGTGACAAGCATGGTGTGGATATGTATATGTAGGTTATTAAGTAGACAACCATGAGGTTGAGAGTGGGTAAATATAAGGCCTTTTTCTCCTCTTCCTACAAGGCCTTTCTACGAGGCTAGAATACCCTTGCTTGTTGGAGAAGGGTCATGCCACTAGTCTTTAAAAAAATTGATTATTATAAATATTTCACAACATTGGAATATGTGTATGTGTGCGCACTCTGAATACTATGTATACCCCTGTGAAACCTTAGACCTAGTATGTAAGTTTCACATATATATTTTCACTTGCACAACCATGGTCAAACTAGTAGAGAGCCCAAAACGGGCTTCAAAATTAATACGAAAGGGCTAAGTTTGGGAACTCGCACTAGGGCCAATATTACCGGCGTGTGAAACCATTTGTAGGGTTAGGGTTTCAACAAGTCTTTATATCGTCTATTGTGGCTGCAGCGATGGCGGAGCAAGGAAACTAGCGCTGCAGATGAGCGATGGGGCTGCCTATGATGATGACCGGAAAGGCTTGTTTCTCAAAACATTCGCAGTGGCCGCCTGAGAGCTTTCGCCCTTTCTTGCCTCCTTGGCTTGCAAGGGCTTGAGAGCTGCTGCTGTCTACTCCACCCTTCCTTGGATATCTGACGGCTCCCTATTCATCTCCATGGCTCTTTCTGCTGCGCTTCTTTTTCGGGTGACTTGATTCCTTTCTTTCGTATTCCCTGCTAGTAGACATGCTGTTCATGTCATTTCTTCTATTTAAGACCCATCTGCTAGCGTGAATTGAACATTGTAGTGTTCTAAGATTGCAAGCTTAGATTCGTGTTTGATCTATTCAGCATCATAATCATTTCGTTCGGGTGTTTTCTTGTTTGCTGGGAGATCTATGTTATAAATCTTCCTTCAAGCTGTCTCTGAGACTGACATGTTATGGCTATATTCTCCGATGTAAGCAATGTTTTGTGGCTCGTTCTATTTGTTAGATCTGATCGAGACTTTGGATTGTTAGAGTTGGGCAATCTGCGGTCTTGCCCACCAACAAGAGCGAAGGCTTGAGATCTGGCCTATTCTCCGATTTAACCAACCTGAGGAATCATGTGTGTTTGTGGTCCCTCTGTAATAAATTGATTTAGGCCACACTTAATGGCACTGGGTCTGGTATTGCACTGTTTATCGTGGAGTTTCTCTGGATACTAATTCTGTAGAATGATTTTAAAGTTATGCACAAAGAAATCTTAATTATGCTTTCGTTAGAGTCATTAGTTTTCACATTTCCTAGATTGAATTTGAAGTGTCTCTAAAACACCTTTGAACAAAAAATGTTAGCCCTAATACGAGTCTATGGGTACAAGATCATAGCAAGCCACCTTTTAAAGTAAGTAAATATGATATGTTATCTAGTGGAATAAAATTGAAAAACTTGCCTTCTAAATGTAATTTTGTATGCACAATACGATATTCATCAGTACAATAATATATATAGGTATGGCTAGAACCTCATCCTATGGCTAATTTGTGCTTCTGTACATTGAGATACTGCTCCTTACACTTACATGGAAATATCATTCCTTACATGGAGGTACTTGGACCACAGGCCACATGTTGTGGTTGGTCCCTTCGCGTCCCCTCATTTGTAAGAGATAGCCTTAGTCAAGAGCTGGCAATGATAGTAGCAAGGAAGAGTACCTCGTTGCCCCTATTGCTTTCGTCTCTTATGATTGAGTTTACTGCATGTATTCGAGACGGCATGTAAAATAAAAATAAGTGGACTCAAAACACAACCATACGCGCATGGTGTAAGAGTCAATAGAAACATAGAAAGCACATACATAGAAGCATTCATAAATCACATACTTAGAGTAATAAACGTAAGCATGCAGCATAAGCTTGAACTAAAATTCAAGTATAAGACTAAACATTGATTACGATAAGTGCTCATCTGAAGAGCTTAGTTGAAGAGCATAGGTAGGGTTGGAAGTTCACCTTGAGAGCAAGCTCAAGAGTTCGGCTGTCACACAAATGATGAAAGACCTTATCATAAAAAATAAATGGAAGCAAAGAAACATGATGCAAATGTAGAAACTTATTAGCATGTAACACACAATGTTTTTGCTTCAATTTTGTGTCAGTTTCTTGGCAAAACAACTTAAAATTTTAAGATGATAAATCAAGAAAAATAGAACAAAAAATATAAAACAAGAGCCAGCTTAAAGAGTATTTCCTAGTAAAGAGCATTCACATTAACATAGTGCAAATTCAAATCTACTTTAGTTCTTGTTTAATGAAGGAATTAAGTTTGTGTATATGTCTCCTCAAAGCATATGCTTGGTTCAAACATAGCTCGTGAGAGCATTATGTAGACAAGAGAAAATGAGAGCTTATACATTGCGCTTCTAAGGATAAAAAATCACAAGTATTGGTGAATGAGTGCATGTCAATAAGAAAAAAAAAACTATTGTAACGAAGACAAGTATAAGAGCTTATCTCAAGACATAAAATATAAGAATCTTCTCAAGACACTAAATAAATCTATTAAATGGAAAAAAGTTGAGGTACATTTAGATTTTCATAGAGGTAGGTGAAAAAGTAAACTAATAATAATGCAGAAAACTTATTGAAGAGGAGTGAGAAAAAGAACTATGTAAAAATATTAAAGCAACATAGAAAATATTCCACTCTTATCTTTTAATTTTTTTTATATACAGCTTTCTCTTATTAGAGAGTTGCTTATTTGGTGATCATAACATGGGAGATTATTCATAGAAATAATAAGAATTATGAGTGCAATAGAGAAAAAGACTAATAATCTTTTGATTTCTTTCAAATTGTGAGATCTTTTTGTTCTCCTTCGCACATCGGACTCTCGATAGTTGACGATGAAAGCCATGCGCGGGTAGGGTTTCTCACTTTGGATCTCGTTCATGAATGTTCGGACACGAGACTAAGCTGGTGATCACTCCGAAAATTGAAAGAGAAAATTTTTCATGTTGGAAAAGTGAACAATTTTACTTTTTTAAATTTTTTTAACGAATTTTTAAAACCTGATCACATCTAAACTATCTTTCACTTAAATAAACTAGATAGAAGGAAACTATCATTGATATAATTTGATCATTTGAGCGATTTTAACGTTTTTTTTCATCAAGATGAAGTATAGTCGTTGATTCGCTCAATCGAGAAATTTGTCAGAGAATTAACTTTCTAGTAGAATTTTAGTGTAATTAATCTTAAGATTTTTTATTTTGATTATTAAAACTCCACTGATTTCAGTTTAACCTCATCTAGTCCATGGGTTAGTCACCACTCTATCATTGGAATCGGTAGAATTAGACTAGTACTTACTCACTCATAATTGAATGTCTTTCTTAACTTTAGCTTTAGAAAACAGATACGTATATTTTTTTTAAAACTTTTATATATAAATAATCCATTGACAAAACAGATATGATCATAGATTTTATAACTCAAAATTTTTATTTTAATCTTTTTTTAATAAAAATAAAATTATTTTGGACTCTTCGTTGGGTTCAATTGGTCAGTCAACGAGATCCAGTAATAGATTATAATAATCATTTCGTCAACATATATATATATATATATATCTTTCACGACATATATATATATATAAGTGTTCTAAGCATCGCGAGTTCGTACATCGCATGGTTAGAATCTTTTAAGATCTTTCTTAGATATCTTGATACTTCACTCAGGGATCACTTCCTCGATCCTCGTTCATCGTATCGGAAGCACACTATTTTTTATCATACCCAGGCTGGTCAAGACTTGGGCAGGTTTTTATCGCGTGAGCTGTTCCTCGAATACTCTCTGTCAGCTGTTGCAATCGAACTTTTCTTAGATAAACACATATGTCAAATACTTCCTCTAGTATTCTGGCGTAAGACAGTCCTTTAAGAAAACAGGATTTTTATGCAAGTTTTTAATTTTGATTTTGTTTGAATACCATGAATAAATCTTTAATTCGTATCCCAATACTTTTAGATTTAGGTCTGAAGTTCAAACAAAATTTTTCGAATTTTGTTAACTTGATCTTCAGATCAAAATCAAAAGTCTTTACTTAGTTTGAGGTGGGTGATTGAGTGTATTTTTCTTGAACTGGGTACATCGTCATTGATTGAAATTGACGAAAGAATTAGGTCTTGGTCAATAGTGTGAATCAAAGTTTGGGTCTGTAAAGGTTCTTCTTAAACTATCTTTCTCGAAAGGTAATATTATAATTTCTCTTTTTCTAAATTTCATTCGTTGAATATTTGCTTATAGATTTTTATTAAACATGATTTTCTTATGAAGAATAAAATAATCATTTATCTCGATCTTCGACTTTCATAATTTAATTGGATTTTCTCATTACTATCTTAGTGAATATGAAACGGTAAAATTTTTTCTCAAATTATCTATTTATTTATTTTTTTAATTTTTATGAAAATTAAGCAGAGGATTAATAGAATCTTTATTTAAATATAAAAATTTTATATGCATCTATTTATGCATAAAATCTAATTTTGATGAAAGTCACACTTTTATCATCATAAAAATTATTTATGATGAAAATCATTCTTTTAATATGAAAGAATTTCTTTTATGCATCTATAAATGCAAAAAAATCATTTGAAATCACTCTTATAATATAAAAGAATTTTTTTCGTGCATCCAAAAAAATCATTTATGATAAAAATCACTCTTTTAATATAAAAGAATTTCTTTTATGCATTTATTTATGCATAAAAGTCATTTATGATGAAAATCACATTTTTAATTTAAAAATATCTTTTATACATATGTTTTTTATGCATAAAAATTATTTATGATGATGAAAATCACTCTTTTAATATAAAAGAATTTTTTATGTATCCATTTATGTATAAAAATTATTTATGATAAAAATTACACTTTTAATATAAAAAAATATCTTTTATGCATAAAAAAATATCTTTTATGCATATAAAAAAATATAAAAAATTACACTTTTAATATAAAAAATATCTTTTATGCATATCTTTATGCATAAAAATCATTTATGATAAAAATCATACTTTTAATATAAAAAAATATCTTTTATGCATACAAATCATTTATGATGAAAATCACACTTTTAATATAAAAAATATCTTTTATGTATATGTTTATGTATAAAAATTATTTATGATGAAAATCATTCTTTTAATATAAAAAAATATCTTTTATTCATATCTTTATGTATATAAATCATTTATGATAAAAATCATACTTTTAATTTAAAAAAATATCTTTTATGCATATGTTTATGTATAAAAATTATTTATGATAAAAATCACACTTTTAATATAAAAAAATATCTTTTATGCATACAAATCATTTATGATGAAAATCACACTTTTAATATAAAAAAATACTTTTATTGCATATGTTTACACATATAAATCATTTATGATGAAAATCACACTTTTATAATCAAAATAAAAATTTCGATATGCTTCTTTCTATGCATAGAATTTAATTCTAAAGAAAGTAATATTTTTTTAATAAAATAATTTTAGTATGTATTTTTCTATACGTAGGATGAAAAATAACACTTTAAGAATACATATACGATGGGAACTATTCTTTTTGAATAAAAAAAAGTAAAACTTATTTTTTACAATTTTAAAAAAATTTACCATAACCTCCTTTGTATGGTTGATCATTTTTCAGTTTTTAACTCTCTAAAATTAATTAGAAGTTCACCAAGAGTATTTAAATCATTCTAATGTAAATATTTTCTACTTATCAAAGAGAAACATTATGAAAAACTTGATTTTATCTATTAATCATTCATCTAGGATAAAGAATGCTTGGATTTACTAAAGAAGAGAGGGGAATGCCTTTTTTCAATGAGGCATAACATCATTTTTAATTTAGAGAAGATAAAAATCATAAAAATCCATAAAAAATCATAAAATGAACAGAAAAGAGAAGAATCTCCAACTCACGAAGGAATTTGAGAGCTTTCCTTTGGCTTGATTGTTTGAGGGTTCTACTCTTGTTTGGAAACAAGAGTGGCCACCAATCTTTAGAAGAGAGAAGGTAAAAAAACTAATGAATTATGAGTAAATTCACAGTTTTCTAGCTCTTGGGAGAAGTAGGGTAACAGTCCAAAAACACTATTATTTTTCAACAAAGGGAAAGGCTTCTATTTATAGGAGAAAGTGAGCTTCTAACCAAGCCAACTGATTCTAGAATTTTTCAGATTAGTTTGGTCAATTTTTGATCATTTTTGGATCAGTTTGGTCAATTTTTAACCATTTTTGGGTCAGTTTAGTCCACTTTTTGGATCTAGTTGAAACAGGAGAGAGAAGAGATAAAAATATCTCATTATTTGGGAGTTTAAAACTCTCCCACACATGTGAAATAGGCGTCTCCTTCATGAGGAGAATTTTTCCATATACTGAGGTGTCAAAAATGCATCATTTCTTCTAAATATCTCTCTTTTTAACTATTAGTCAACTCTTCATCTTATGTGAGTATTTACTCATTTTTGGAAAATTTTTCTTTTATTCTTCTATTTATCTCCTCCCTACATTTGGATGAATCTTATTGGTCCATAGGAACCTTAATTTAAAATTTCAAAAAAATCTTGACTCCCAAGAAAATGCCTCTTGAATTAGATTATACTTAATTTCTAATGCACCTTCTGAAAATATTTTTGAACTTTTGTTTCAGGGGAACTTATTTTAATAAGATGAGATATTTTTCTATCCAAAAATATTTAAAAACTGAATTATAACTCTCTAGAAGATTTTCTCTCTCTAGGTCAAAACTGGTAAAAACAAGATCTTTTATATTTTTGAAGAGAGATTTGATTACAAGAGAAGATGCTAGACATCTTAAGAGGCTGGGGAGGAATCTTACATTCTCTCCCACTTGAAAAACGCGAGATGTCCTCATCTCGCAAAACTGGGATAATTCCGCAAACAGATCGGCTTCATTCTCCCAGGTGACATCTTCAAAAGGATAGAACTTCCATTTTATCAATAATTCTCTGAGAATTTTGTTCCTGAGAATCTTTTCTCGAACATCAAGAATTTCTTCAGGTTGGAGTTTCATCTGTCCTTGGGTTGAAGAGGTTAGGATTTCATCATCAAGCACATGATTTGGGCTTGGTACATATTTCTTTAGAAGGCTTACATGAAATACATTATGAACTTTGAGATGAGGAGGCAGAAGCGCTTGTAGTCTAAGTCACCTACTTTCTTTGTAATCAGATATGGCCCACAATATCTGGGGAATAACTTCTTGTACTTCTCAAGAGATAGAGAACTTCTTTTGGGCCGTACTCTAATGAAGGTCATATCTGCTTCTTCAAATTTTTTATCTGTCCTCTTCTTATCTGCATACTGCTTCTGTCGATCCTGAGCAGCTTTAATATCTTTACGAATTGACTACATCTGCTGCTCCATGTCGTCAAGCATCTGTCTGGACATCTCGACCCTAATCAATGGGTCGGACCAAGTTAATGGAGTTAAGCAATCTTGTCCATACAGAGCTTTAAAAGGGCTCATCCCGATACTTCGGTGATAAGAAGCATTGTAGGTGAACTCAACTAGGTGCAGATAGCTTAGCCACTTCTTGGGTTCCCTGCCACACAGCATGATCGAAGTATATCTTCGTTTACTTGGTTTACCCTTTCAGTTTGACCATCGGTCTCAGGGTGATAAGCAATGCTGAGATCCAAGAAAGTTCCCACTGCTTCGAAAAATGCAATCCAGAACCTTGAAGTAAACTTGGGATCTCGATCACTTACTATTCTCCTGGGTAGGCCATGCAATCTGAAGATTTCTTTGAGGAACACTCTGGCCACAAATCCACTGCAGTGTAGGTTTCTTTTACTGGAATCAGATGGGCAACTTTGGTTAGTCTGTCAACTATCACGAAAATGGAGTTGTAACCTGATTACACTGAAGGTAATCCAGTAATAAAATCCATACTGATACATTCCCACTTCATCTGGGGGATGTCCAATGTAACTTCCCAGGCATTTTTACTCTTTCAGCTTTGACCTGGCATGTCAGACATTGACGTACATGATTCAGTACATCCTTTTTAAGACCAGGCCAAAAGAAGCTTTTCTTAATAGACATGTAGGTTTTGATGAAACCTGGATGTCCTGCTCTATAAGGCTGTGATGGGCTTCATTCAGAATTTGTCCTTTGGTTCCCTCATCATTGGGAATGCATAGCCTGCGATTATAATACATAATGCCATCATCCAGGCTATACCCTTGAACTCTGTTCAACTCCTGCGGAGTTTTGCTTTCCTGCATAAGTAGGGTAGCAATAGGGCCAAAGAATCTATCATGCATGATCTTCTCACTTGCTTCAATTATCAAAGGATTTGACACTACTGAAATTGTAAGCAAGGAGGCTTTTCTGCTTCTGAGGGCATCTGCTATCACATTCGCTTTGCCTGGGCGGTACTTGATTTCAAAATCAAACTCATGTAAGGTCTGCATCCACCTTCTTTGGCGCATGTTGAGGTCCTTCTGAGTGAAGATCCACTTTAAGCTCTGATGATCTGTCATCAAAGTGAATCTTTTTCCCAGTAGGTAATGTCTTCATAACTTTAAGGCATAGTCTACTGAAAGTAATTCCAGGTCGTTGGACAGCATAATTCCTCTCATGCGTTCTGAGCTTTCGGGATTCATAGGCCACTGCATGACCTTCCTGCATGAGTGCACCTCCCAAGGCAAAACCACTGCATGACCTTCCTGCATGAGTGCACCTCCCAAGGCAAAACCACTTGCATCAATTACTACCTCAAAGAGTAGAGAGAAATCTGGCAACTTCAGGACGGGACTGGTTGGTTACCAAGGCGGTCTTCAGCTTATCAAAAGCACTCTGACACCTGGTAGACCACTGAAATGGGGTATTCTTTTTGAGAAGGTTAGTCAAGGGGGAAGCTATGAGTGCATACTTTGGTATAAAAATTCTATACCAACCAATCAATCCCGAGAATCCTCTGACTTCTTTCATTGTCTTTGGTTCAGGCCAATCTATGACTGCTTGGACTTTTGCGGAATCTAGAGAAATTTCATCTTTGGATACCAGAAAGCCCAAGTATTCAACGTGGTCGGCAGAGAAAGTACATTTGCTCTTTTTGGCAAAGAGTTGGTGCTTCCTTAGAATCTCAAGAACTTTTCTGACATGAGTCTCATGGTCAGCTGCATTCTTTGAGTAGATCAGAATGTCATCAAAGAAAACTAGAACAAAGTCATCCAAGTATTCTTTGAGGATGTCCTGCATTAGGTGATTGAATGTAGCTGGGGCATTAGTTAATCCGAACGGTATTCATAATGCCCATAGCGAGTATTGATGGCTGTTTTCGGTATATCTTGATTATTAATCCTGATCTGGTAATACCCGGATTTGAGATCTATCTTTGTGAAGATCTAGGCTCCATTTAGCTTGTCTAGAAGCTAATCAATTCTTGGGATAGGATATTTATTCTTAACTGTCAGCTGATTTAGACCTCTATAGTCTACACAGAGTCTAAGCGTTCCATCTTTCTTTTTCTGAAAGAGAATTGGCGCACCCTAAGGTGAAACACTGGGTCTTACAAACCCTTGTTCTAACAGCTGTCTAAGCTGTTCCTTGAGTTTGATGGCTTCAGAAACTGGCATTTTGTACGTGCGCAGGGCTACTGGTGGTTGAGCTCCGGGGGTCAATTCTATCACATGATCTACTTCCCGAATTGGAGGCATTTCTCTTATCTCTACTGGGAATAGATCATCAAATTCACTTAACCATTCTGGTCCTTTAGCCTTAGGCTTTGAGTCTACTGGGTTCATTTTGACAACATAAATTTGCTGCTTCTTTCTAAGTCCTTTCAGCAACCCAGAAGCTTTTACTAACTAAAGGTCTGGGGATCCGAAAACTCCAGTTCCTTGAACTTTGTTCTTGTGAAGGTCATGTAAGGAAATGGTTCCATTGTGGCAATGTATGTCAGCTTGATTTTTATGGAGCCAATCCATTCCAAGGATCCCGTCAAAAACTCCCAGAGGTAAGACTTTGAACTGACAGTCGGTCACATTACCATCTAGATTAAACTGGATAAGATCTGTCTCATGGTGAGTGAAAAGAATCTTCCCACCACCACTGGCCAATTCAACTTGCATAAGTTTCCCTGATTTCTGTTCTAAGACTAGCTTACGCAAGCATCCAGGGGAAATGAATGAATGAGAATTGCCTGAATCAATCAAAAGCTTAAAAGGCTTATCTTGATATTCTGCTAGAGTATGGAGGATGACTGAGAACTGATGGTTAGGCCCTTGGTTTTCAATTGCAACATAGATCTGCCCTCTTTCCTCTTCTACTACATCTGAAATTGTGACTGCTCTGGCTGCTACAGTCTGAGGCAGAACTCTTTCTCTTTGGTTGCCCCAGTTCTGGGAAGGAGCTCCGAGGGTACTCTGGACAGAGGCAAATGGCTGAGCTGGAGTTCTTCTGGGGTTTTCCTGACTTGGGCGAGACGGACCCTGATTAGACTGGTATGAAGGGGTTGTTGGTCTCTGAACTTGGGGTCCTTGACTTCCCTGTCCCCTTGACATGGCAGGAGTCGGGCAGTCTTTCAGTTGGTGACCAAACCCTTGGCATCCAAAATATCGGTTTTCACTTCTGAGCTCATCCCTTTGATTTCTTGAAAGAGGTGGGGCTCCTGAGAAAGTATACTGGGGGAAGGGTCTTCCTTCACTTCGGAATCTTCCTGCATCCTGATTCTGATTTGGGCCTTGTTGCCTCTTCGGGGGTGGAAAGTTTGAAGTACTTCCTTGGGTTTGGAATCTTTTAAAGTTAGAGGGTGCAGGCTTCGGTGTGGGACCTTTACTACAAAGGCTTTGGCAAAATCCTTTGCTATTCTGACAGCTTCTGCCATGGATACTGGCTTGGCATTTTTGACTAGTGTATCCAAGGGTTCGTTCATTCCCCGAATGAACCTGGCTATGAGTTCTTCTTCATCTAGAGGTGGTGAATATTTGAGTAGAAGAGCAAAGGCCTGGTGATATTCCTCGATGGTTTTGCTCTCCTGCTTTAGCTCTAAAAATTCGTTCATTTTGATTTTCAAAAATCCAGGGGGACAAAATCTCTTTCTCAAATAGGTTTTTAGGTCGTTCCAAGACTGAGTATTTCTATCCAGACGGTTGGTGTCACAGTGGTTCCTCCATGCTACCCTGGCTGTTTCCACTATTTTCAGCCTGGCAAGAGCCATTTTACTCTGCTCATTGTAGCCTGTGACGTCAAAATATTCTTCCATGGCTTCCACCCATTTCTCCACACCCTCGCCCAGGTTCTCCCCTTCTCCTTTGAAGGGTCCTGGCTGAGTCCTATGAAGAGCCTTGCGAACATCAGGGTCAAGCTCGTCATCTTCAGAGAGAGGGTTTGGCTGATGGCCACGGTTTCCTCGTCTCATGATTCTACCAAAAATTTATATATTATTAAATTTTTATTTTGATATCATCCACGAGATCCTAAGACTTAAGAGGTTTGGAAAACAATTTCTTAAACAAGACAATGATCTTATTGGAGATCTATGACATATGTCTGATAACAGATTTTTCTTTATCAGATCGTTTGTAAACAATCACTTATACAATAGGGAATTTTTCTCTAGAAAACATTTCTTTATTTATATAAAAGTTGCAATATGTACATAGAGCAGCTCGGCTCCAGAATCACTGCCTCAGTCGTAATTGTATAAAGAAGCGAAATTGCGAAGAAGACATACCATGGTAAACACGATTCATTACACAAAGAGGTGCTATAATTTTATTTCTAGGGATAAAGCGGCTAAGAAGTCTAAAAAATCGGCATGAAGTTCTGAAGTTCCTAGGTGAATGATCACAGAGCTGAACATGATGAACAAGCCCTAGTCTTATCAGAATCATGGCCAAGGAAATATTTTGCCTGAATGCCTTTTTTCAATGAGGCATAACATCATTTTCAATTTAGAGAAGACAAAAATCATAAAAAATCATAAAAAACCATAAAATGAACAGAAAAGAGAAGAATCTCCAACTTACGAAGGAATTTGAGAGCTTTCCTTTGGCTTGATGGTTTGAGGGTTCTACTCTTGTTTGGAAACAAGAGTGGCCACCAATCTTTAGAAGAGGGAAGGTCAAAAAACTAATGAATTATGAGTAAATTCATAGTTTTCTGGCTCTTGGGAGAAGTAGGGTAACAGTCCAAAAAAACTATTATTTTTCAACAAAGGAGAAGGCTTCTATTTATAGGAAAAAGTGAGCTTCTAACCAAGCCAACTGATTCTAGAATTTTCCAGATCAGTTTGGTCAATTTTTTACCATTTTTGGGTCAGTTTAGTCCACTTTTTTGGATCTAGTTGAAACAGGAGAGAGGAGAGATAAAAATATCTCATTATTTGGGAGTTTAAAACTCTCCCACACATGTGAAATAGGTGCCTCCTTCATGAGGGGAATTCCCCCATACTGAGGTGTCAAAAATGCATCATTTCTTCTAAATATCTCTCTTTTTTAACTATTAACCTTGTCCTTAGTCAACTCTTCATCTTATGTGAGTATTTACTCATTTTTGGGAGATTTTTCTTCTATTTATCTCCTCCCTACATTTGGATGAATCTTATTGGTCCATAGAAACCTTAATTTAAATATTTAAATAAATCTTGACTCCCAGGATAATGCCTCTTGAACAGATTATACTTAATTTCTAATGCACCTTCTGAAAATCTTTTTGAACTTCTGTTTCAGGGGAACTTATTTTAATAACATGAGATATTTTTCTATCCAAAAATATTTAAAATTTACCACTCTCTAGAAGATTTTCTCTCTCTAGGCCAAAACTGGTAAAAACAAGATCTTTTATATTTCTGAAGAGGGATTTGATTACAGGGGAAGGTGCTGGACATCTTGAGAGGCCGGGGAGGAATCTTACACATATCTAGCTTCCTCGTTAGAGAGATGCTTATTTGATGATCATAATAAGCGAGATTTTGCATAGAATAAAATGAATTACGAGAGTAATAGAAAAAAAGCTTCGTGTAATAAACTTTGCCAGTTTAGTTGTCCACTACTACCCACACCGAGTCATTCCCTGGGTAAACCGGTAATGAAATCCATGGAAATGCTTTCTTATTTCCCTTGAGGAATCTCCAGCGGATGGAGTAGTCCTCCAACTTTAAGACGTTCTGTTTATTGACTTGGCACTTATTGCATTTCAGCACATAAGTCTGGATGTTCTTAAACAAACTAGGCCAATAAAACTGTCTTTTTACTAGTGCATAGGTCTTCTGAATCTTAGGATGACCCGCACTTGGACTATCAAAATTATACCTCGAAGACTCGGCTAGCCTCTCCGGACTAACTCTCGCCTCGCTACCCGTCGCACCTACGGCCAGTCTCTCCGGGCTAGCATTACGTGCCGGTGAGGAAGGTGGGCGCGGCTGTGACAAAGTGTGTACGCGTACAGCACGCCAGACCTCTGTAAAGACAGGATCATGCTCACACAAGCCATGATTTGGTATTTCAACCAAAACCTTAAGGCAAATTTCATGCCTTATTTTGCATCATGTCATTAGCACAGAAGCTAATGTACTGGAGAGCACTCTAGTAGCGCAAGTTCTTAGACTATGCTACTAGATATTTGTAGACTACGCTACCATGTTGCATCACCAACTTGTTAAAACTTCTCCTTGGAAAGCTCTACAACCATAGGAGAAATAAACTAGAGCCAATCTAATCATTACAAGGATTAGTTCCAAAGTTGAGAGATACTTTCTCTCTTAGAGTAACATCTTGGCACAAGCATATGCTCTAGAATTTTGTTGAGTTTCTAACTACCATCAATCTACGGATGGTTAAACTCCACTCTAACTCAGAGTAAATGTAAGTTTTGAAAATTTCCATTCAAATATAACAATCAAACTTCGTATCTCTTATGCCATACTATATATGCGGGGGCCATATAGTATGCGGAGATGTTTGATAAAGATTCTTGCACCACTACAAGTGTCTGGAGTTACATCCAATCACTTACAACTCTGTGTTGCTATTACCAGACACATCCCTTCCAGTATTGTCTGGACTCACACAACTATTCCAGTTTATGTGATATTTGAGGATATCCCTCCTTTCCCTCAAGAAAGGTTTTTGTCCTCAAAAACTCTACTCTCAAGCGGACTATGCGCTAGTGTCATAGGTCCAAGAATAAATCTAGACCGTTATATTTTATTCTTGAGTCCTTCCAAGAAACTTTTAAACATCTTGCAACGAAGATGTGGTATAGTGTCTACGCACATATGGTGGTACTATTGATAAACTGCTTTGCAACCGATCAGTGGTTTCACACTTGTAACAAAGTGCTTCATTGTTGCATATTATTACCCTTCATAAGCGGTTACACACTTATGAATCATTTGGGTGGGTTGTACCATCTATCAAGAAAAATTCCAAACTACTAATAACCACATTATCAATCCACAGATAATGACTGAGCATGCTGCGAAGCCATAGGTTGCTAGATAATTGATGGTAATTACACAATTCAATGTCTCATTACATCATACATTCAATATAAATGCAAACATCACAGTACTTCGTGATGATGAACTTAGGAATTTCATCCTATCCCTGTTTGGTGTTGGTATGAAGTATAACTATGAGAACATTATTTGCGGCCTCCTCATTATAGCGGCACAACTACCTACCCATCACAGGTGGCAATCTCTACCAAGCTATAACCAATGACTAGCAAATAAACGAGTACTCTTGTAAGAACTTCATAACCATATCTCACACCCAAATCATAATCACTACGGATTAAATGCCAGGGCTTGCAAAATTGAATGTTATCTGATAGGTAGAGGGGATCATCAAACTACGAATGACCTCGACAACTCACTAGGACTAGTGATGTGTAACTTTTAAGTTACTCCACTCTCTTGCTTATTCCATACCATCGAACAAATCGGTCCCTCGATTTGAGCAACGTCAACATATTTATGAGTACCTCGATACTCATGAATGTGGTTCGGTAATTTAAAATGTTGATCTAGAGTTCTTTCACTCGAGGATCTTAATTTTATTAGCAGTTATGTATTAGTAGTGAGTAACTACGTACCCACTATCATCACACTAGTAGCTCCATACTAGTCTGTGAGTAACTCCGTACCCAATGGCGTACCTCCCCCGAGTGGGAGTACCATATACAACCATCTATAACAAGATGCTTAAGTCACTTGCTGCTAAGAAGTGACTACATAAATTGACCCCTTCAGTGCACATTGCAGTACAATCTCTGGTATACAACACGAATTTTGGACGTCCTTATCATAGAGGTCAACTTAAAAACTAGTGCATAGGTCTTGTGGAGTCTCGGCCGACCTAACCACACCACTGGTGACTTCCTACAAAAATGTGGCGCCGAAGTCACCACCTATGTACTTTAACTCCGTAAAGTACATGGTCTTCATCTATCATCTATGGAAAGTTGTAAAACATTCCAGCGAGATGGATTTTTTTCACCCTAAAATTATTGTGCACCATTTTAGTGTGAAGAGCTTTTTTCCTAGGTACCATGGTTCACCCCAAGCTCATCTTTTGCTAAATTCTCCGATTTAACAAAAGATATGTCTGCCTCCGAACACTCCGGTTCAGCCCCAGACTTTGAGTTTACTTCTTAACACTCCAGTAAAGTCAAAACTCACCAGATACAGTAGGATTTACCACTAAGCTCTCCGGCTTAGCCTTCTATCCTAACTCAGCCCAAGTTTATGTACACTACATATGTCGGATCCGATACTAACAACAACCAGGCTCATCTGGAGTGAGATACTACTCACTATTACCATGTAAAACCTTATTAAATCCTAGAAATGCTCCACTCATTTCCCAGGGGTCATACGACTTATAGGGTTTACACGCACATGAACTTTGTAAGCAAAATAGCCGATCATGCAATATTACAATTGCTTATGTAGGAAAGTAATATATTTCCCAAATTCATATGGTAGCAACTAAAATGTGCTCACACAATCGCACACTTATGTTGAACATATGCAAGACTACACTTGCAAAATGCTATAGGGCGTCCCCCATGCATGAAACTGTCCAACCAAACTAGTCTTACTGCTAACCTCTAGATTTAGATCACTCCGGAACTAAATCACTCTGTTAGCACTAGTACACCATCATGGTCTTGCTACCTAGAGCTTCTCCGAACTCTGTAACTGGGTTTTATCCCAACTCATGGCTATATTTGTAATTTTCA
Organism: Cibotium barometz; assembly: GCF_041138505.1. NCBI lineage: Eukaryota > Viridiplantae > Streptophyta > Polypodiopsida > Cyatheales > Cibotiaceae > Cibotium > Cibotium barometz. Next base: position 27,934,680 of record NC_141082.1, read on the forward strand.
AAGTTCAAATTTTATCTTGCACACTTTATCACTACGGACAAGTGTACATACAGACCTGCCAAAGAGTCAAGTTACATGCACAAGCCTTGGCGTCCCATTCCACCAAGACTACAATCGATTCCGTGAGAATTGATGTCCCATACCATCAAATTACCACCAAACCAATTGATGTGACATATAAAAAGGCTCTTTCCCCCCTCGAAAGATCACCACAAACTCTCGAGCAGTGGGATGTCGACGCATGGCAATAAAAAAGAAGAGAAAACCATGCTTAGTAAGTTTAAGAACAGTTCTCTTCGATCAACTTCTATAAGGGCATTGAGCATTACATATCAAGATTATACCCCTTCAGATTTGTTTGTCACTACAAAACAAACACAAATTTGTCCGAACAAAACTTTAATTCTAGCAAGACAACGCTCGCAAAAGTGGAAATTGAAATCTGGCGAGGCTACGCTCCCAAAGTCTAACACTAGTCATGTCTAGAGAGTACGTTGCTAATGGGGTCATGTGATCAAGGCTACTAGCAGGTAATCGATAAACGCGACCTCAATCCCAACTATCTTAAATGCCATTGACCAATTTTAGAAGTCATGACCATGGCAAGACTGCGCTTGCAAAAGTGTCTCTACGGACTACATTTGTTCGTCACAATGGACCATGTCCAAGTAGACATTTTTCATTGGGTCTAAGCACATTGGAGCCACGAACTTCTTCTTGTGGACTTTCAACAAGAACAATGTGTCTGATCTTCTCTCATATTACTTTGTGGTAAACCACATGGTTAAACCACTAACAGAGAGAATTTATATCATGATTTTATGTATTGTCAACGAATACTTCTCGAACTACGCGAGAACATTACCATCGATTTCCCTCTTGCCACCTTAAAAAAATTCTAGTGCACTACGGCACAATGTGGGTATGAGTGCACTTACGACGTGACACCAACATGTGCACGCCATGACATGATGTTTGTGCAAGACTGTCAATGGTTCAGCAGACATGGGCATGCTACGGCACCCTTAGACGTACGTGCACCGCACGAGCAAGTGCGTTATGCCACAAATGGCCAGGGTGCACTACGGCACGACTGTGCCACACTTCTCCCAAAGATATAACTCCAAGTGTTGGTGGGGGGTTAGTGTGCTACGGCACATATATTCGTCTACTCCACCATGAATGCAAAGCATGTGCACTACGGCACGATTGGGTTGGACTCTACCAATGCGTCCACAACTGGTACCAAACATTGGAGGATGCAGGCATTGCGCATAGGCAAGGTGTAAAGACTATTGTCGCAATCATTTTCTACATTAGAGCCAGTGGAGGAGTGTCGATCGACTCCAGCATAAACGTGGGCTATGTCATGTCACGATTACGATATGGGCACTAGCCTTACTCTCATGGGAAACACCCACTTTGAGAGAGCGTTTGTTTGAATTTTTCATTTTTTAATTTTATTAAAATTGAATAATGAAAATAAATTTAAAAAAATAAAGAGTTTTTTTTTCTCCTCTTTTTCTGGCCGCCGCTGGTGGCCGCCTTGGTTGTGGCCCTGGCCGCCCCCGCTGGGCTGGCCGCCTAAAGGCTGGCCGCCCAAGGCTGGGCTGGCCGCCTAAGGGCTGTGGCCGCCCGCCGCTGGGCCGGCCGCCTGGGCTGGCTTGGCCGCCCCCTGGCCCCTGGCCGCTGAGGCCTTTCGCCCAGACAAACGGCGCACGCAGCAACGTACTTCGCCCCACCTCAACAGCTCGGCCCTCGAGTCTGGCACAGCTACAGCAGCGGGGCAGAGCGCACATTTCAGCAACGAAAGAGGTCGACTCCCCCACTTTCGCGTACGCAGCGGGCTGGGGCTGCTCTTCGCCCCTCCCCCTTTCAACGTGGTGTTCTCCGCCTTCAGCAGCAGCTCCACACAACGCAAGTCATCGCAGCCTAAGGTTTATCGCAAGGGTCTTCGCCCTCTCAACCTCACACAAGCTTCAACGAAGCTTTCGCAGACAGGGGGGCTGCTCTTCGCCCCCCCCCACCTCCCCCACACACAGATATAGGCGCTTCATTGAAACAAATTGCAACTCAAACGATTTCAACACAGAAAAGAAAAAGAAAACGGAAATTGCTTACTTGATTTTCCTTGCTGTGTGTGTGTCGGGAGAGAGAGAGAGAGAGAGAGAGAGAGAGAGAGAGAGAGAGAGAGAGAGAGAGAGAGAGTTCTTCCCCTCCATTCTTCCATGGCTGCCTCCCTCCACACCCTCCATTCCGGATAAGGATAAGGAGACGAATGGTCGAAAACCATCGAGTGGGCTCCGGTCCCCCAGTCACGCGCGGGCTCTGACAATCCCATCGAACCACGCTCTGATACCAGTGTTACATTCCCGTAACGCCGCTACGGGCATTACCACAAGAGGGGACGGCCTCTGGCTCACCACCCAGCCATAGAGGAAGAATGAGGATTGCCCCTCATCCCCCAGGCTATATAGTGCGTGGCCTGCCGTCCACACTAGCCTGGCCGCCCATGACTCCGCATGGGCGTCCTCTCCCACTGAACCCCGGATATGGCCATCCGGTCTGCCGGTCGGTCACAGGCATTACAGCCTACGTGACAGTTATGCTTTTAGAAAAGGTGCCAAAGCACAAAGTAGATTACCTCAGTTCCTCAAGGCCCACATTGACTGATTGAAGGTTTCCTTGGTGCATAAGAAAATCAATTACATGATCCTTTGCAACAAATGTAAGAAGAAATTTTTCTCCTCCATCTTCTCCTATATAGTCAGCATTTAATACTTTTTCACAAATCTTTTGACCTTCTTTAAGCTTTTGTGTACCACTAAGTTTTGTAATCACAAAAAACAATGAGTTATCTTGAAAAGTAAGAGACCACTCATGATTGGGATATGAATGCCTTAACACATCAAAACCAACAACAAGGGAGGGTATTTGAGGTGGAGCATTAACAAAACCCTGGTACCCCTATAAAGGAGCCACATAGTAGCTTGTTGTTTTGATATTACCCCTTTGGGATGCTCTTGGATCCATCTTAAGCAGAAATCATCTCTCCACCCTCATCAGAATCAAAATTCTCATGAGAAGGAGATATTTCTTCTCCACCACTAGGAAACATAGGAGAAGCTGAAACTGGTTCTTTACTCGCTTTATCATAGGAAGAAACCTTTAGAAAGTTGTATATAGTACCAAAGGTGGCAATCGAGTCTAGAACCTTCTGTGGCTCTTGAGAATCTCAAACACTTGAGTCTTTATTATCATGAGGTAGAGATGCTTTTGTTGATGAAGAAAGTAAGGACCTGTTCTTTGGTAAGGTTGTGGCCAAAGTAATATTTCCTGTTGGTTGTTTTGAGCCTGCTTTTAATATAGCCTTCTTGACAGTCTCTGCTTGCGGTGAGAATCAAACCCTTTTGCCTCTTTGTTGGTCACTCTTTTTGTTGAGTTATTACTTTTGTTTTCCCTAAATAAAAAGAATAATTACGTTCCAAGGAACCACGCATTAAGAGTTAGGTTACAAAAGACATAAATCAGCCAAAAACATATCAAATTAAATCTTAGGTACACAAATATAGGAAACAATTTAAAGACAAAATACTCCCAGTTAGCCTTCTCTCGACATGTGCGAAACTCTCACTTTAGCATAAGCCTGGTGCATGCATGCTCTAATAAGGTGCACTGATAAATGGGACTACCCTTGTCACCATGCATGGGAAGTGTGGGAGTCGCAAAGATGCATTTAGGCCAAAGGCGTTTGAAAGGGCAAAGAGGAGAGAGGTGGAACTACAAGCCCGTCAGAACTCAATGAAGGAAACAGGATGCATGACATCACCTTGCGGATGCCCAATGGATTTATGACATAATATTGGAGAGCGATGTAGCAGCACCTCTCGGCGTTAATGGTCGTCGGGATGCAATAACGCCATTGATGAGTAATGTTGCATCAAGATGGCAACCATTCACTCACCGGTTTGTTGGTCACATGCTTGCTTTTTTCCTTGAAAACACGACAGACCACCAAGGGGAGGGTGTTGCTACTTCCAGATGAGAACGTCGAAGCTACTGCTCGCCTAGCTTGAGTAGAAGGTGATGGAGGCATTGAGAAGGAAGAGGAGGCAACTGGGTGGAGCAAGTTGTAATTGAGGAGGAGGAGGCGACTAGGTGGAGCAAGTTGAGTAGAAGGTGATGGAGGGGTTGAGGAGGAGAAGAAGGGGACTGGGTGATGGTGGAGGGGTTGAGGGGTTGAGAAGGAGGAGGAGGCGACTGGGTGGAGCAAGTTGAGTAGAAGGTGATGGAGGGGGAGGAGGCGATGCCGTAGGACTTTCAGATCGTGGGCTGGTTGGGCTTAAGCAGTGGGCACCACCTGGAGTTGAAAGCGTTGGCAGTACTCACCAACCACAGCTACTTGCAGATTGTCTCTGAGGTCGGTGGGAAGATGCACTTTTTTAATCTGGAAGGATTCCGATTAGAGATTCTTGTTTGGAGGTTTTGAATTTTTTTAGTGACCTCCTTGAGTTGATTTTGTAGGCTTTCGGAGCTGGAAGCTTTTAGGCATAGCACTTTAAGCTCCTAATGATGGTAGTTCGCCCCCGTTGATGATGGCAGTTGAAAGCAAGGCAGCTCGTCTTTGATGATGATGGCAGTTGAAAGCATGGCAGCTTGTCGTTGATGGTGGCAGTTGAAAGCGTTATGTGAAAGCATGGTAGTAGATGGCGATGATGGCGTTAGACAGCAACTCATCTTCTCAACATTGAATCAATATGGCAGTGGATGGCAGTGATGGCACTTGATAGTAACCTCGGGGGGTTCAGGTAAAAATATGTAAACATACCACGTGAGTTGAAATGAAGGGATTTTTTATTTCAAAATTTTAAGGTAAATTTACAGAAATACATTTACAGAAGGGGTTTTTTTAATCGATTTTAAAAAAAATACGCAAGTCTATAAAGAAAAAATGGTCATTTTATTCATGAAAAATTCACAGGTATGGGATTTTTTAAATACCCCTTGAATGCATGTGATATATAGGGTTTCTTACTAGTACAACTAAGCTTTCAACGATGAATCAATATGGGGATGGAGAAGATGCATGGCGATGGAGAGCAAAGAAAGCTATGTTATTTATTATCAGAAAAATTACCTAGTAGTTTTGAAAGATGGGAAGATGGCCATGTATTTTTGAAAAGAGGTGAACTTTTATAGTAAAATGGATGTTCAACATCCAAATTTCCACAACACTTGTTAACTTTTGTAGCAATTTGGATGTTCAACATCCAAATTGCCACAAAACTTCTAAACTTTTGTAGCAATTTGGATGTTGAACCTCCAAATTGCCATAAAACTCAACCTAGAGTGAGACAATGTCGAAGAAACCATCCATGACATGAGCTCGGTACTTGCTTTATCAACTATCCGAAGCATGAGTTCTAATAGTTGTAAGAAGGTAGACAATGTTGATGTAACCCTCCATGACATGAGCTAGGTACCTGCTTTATCAACCATCTAGAGCATGTGTTCCAATAGTTATAAGAAGGTGCCTTCTTGAATTGAAGCTTACTCATGCTAGGGTAGGAGATAGGTAAACATTTGTAGCAATTTGGATGTTAACAAAATGGATGTTGGACATCCAAATAAAACAAAATGGTTGTCGGACATCTAAATGGAAACAAAATGGATGTTGGATATCCAAATTGAAACATAATGGATGTTGGACATCTAAAGTGAAACAAAATGGATGTTGGACATCCAAAGTGAAACATAATGGATGTTGGACATCCAAATGAAAACAAAATGGATGTTGGACATCCAAGTTGAAACATAATGGATGTGGGACATCCAAGTTGAAACATAATGGATGTGGGACATCCAAATAAAATATAATGGATGTCAAACATCCAAATGAAAGCAAAATAGATTTTCAACATCCAAATTGAAACATAATGGATGTTGAACATTGGATGTTGAACATCTAAAGGGAAATGAAATTCCAAATTAAAACATAATGGATGTTGGACATCCAAAGGGAAACGAAATGGATTTTGGACATTCAAATGAAACATAATGGATGTTGGACATCTAAATGGAAACAAAATGGATGTTGGACATCCAAGTTAAAACATGGGATATCCAAATGAAAGAAAATGGATGTTGGAAATCTAAATGTAAACAAAATGGATAATGGACATCCAAGTTGAAACATAATGGATGTGGGACATCCATATGGAAACAAAATGGATGTTGGACATCCAAAGGGAAACAAAATGGATGTTTCCCTTTGGATGTTGGACATCCAAAGGGAAACAAAATGGATGTTGGACATCCAAAGGGGAAAAAAATGGATGTTGGACCTCCAAATTAAAACATAATGGATGTTGAACATCCAAATGAAAAAAAATGGATGTTGAACATCCAAGTTGAAACATAATGGATGTTGAACATCCAAGTTGAAACATAATGGATGTTGAACATCCAAGTTGAAACATAACGAATGTTCAACATCCAAATTGAAACATAATAGATGTTAGACATCCAAATTTATTCAATTTGGATGTTGAACATCCAAATTTGGGATAATGTAGTAGTAATGTTTGATTGTCGAGAACATCCAAACTTGGTCTTACAAGAGATTTTTCACCTAACAAAAGGTCCAAGCCTTTTTTCTAAGTAATGAATCACGATACATTTTTAATAATTATGAATTTTTACTTTAATTATTTTTTTTTGTGTGAAAAAAAACTCTCAAAAAGAAATTGTATACATAAATTTTTACTAATGGAATCTTTTTGTGAGAGTGTTTTGAGCTACCTGTCCATCTTCGTAAAAATCGATGGTGGCTTGAATTGTCAGTTTTGGTTGTGTTGCTCCTGTTGCTAGTCTCCTATTCTCTCCTCATTATAGAATGGAAATGAGAAAATGAGCCTCTATTACGTCTTAATTAGGCCTAGTATACTAAAAATAGCAAGTAACATTATCTCTAATATTATCCACCCAAACAAAAATTTAAATTTGCTAGAATTTTATTACATAATATTTCCCTACTTCTTGTTTACTGGAAGTGTCCATCTATCATTTCTCAAGTCTAAGTCCATGTGTTAAGGAGCACCATGAGTAGATAATTTCGGTTGGTTGTCCCATTTGCTAGAGAATTCTGTGGTTTCACAAATTCTTCACCATCCCATTCACATGGCCTATCATTCTCCTCTTATTCTTTGTCAGACGGGACAAAGAGAAATGGAAAAAGTTTGTCTAAAAATGCAAGCACAAGTAGACAACACTCTAATATTCTCATCATTTGAAGTTGGAACTTCAAATAACTAGGTAGTCACTCCACCTTATTCGAATAGCAATGATAGTACCATGGGTGATGATGTGAATTTGATGGAGCAACTAACATCGTCACCATTGTATCATAGCATGACTTACCATGGAAAGAAATGTAGAGATTACTTATGTGCAGACAAGAAGTTAAGAGCAACAATCAAAGAGGAGTGATGTTAAAAAGTGTTTAGAAAAGATTGGATTGTAGAGGCTTAAGGCAATACATATGTACTACTTTGATATGAGAAATAAAGATCAAGATGTCTTCCTTCGTGGTTTATTGGTTCCTTGCTACTATAAGGGAAAGTTTGAATATAGTTTTGGCACTGATTTTATTTATAGGGCTTCTTTCAAACTTGCCTTAAGCTAGGGAAATATTCGGCTAGAAAGAGTGAAGTACAGACTTCAAAAGTGGGTAGGTCAACACCATTGGATCCATATTTATCAATCGGTCCAACTGGTTAGAATGCTTTGACTTGGATGCAATGTTATTTCACACACCATGCAAAGTGCATGCCAACTACTACAGGTAGATTTCATTTGTCTAATAATTTCACACAAATAGAGGTCGTCAAATTGTATAGAGATGATCTGATTCAAAAGAATGAGAGGTTCACAAGCTACTATTATGTTACAAGGTTTTGAAAAGGCTTCTTCTCTAATGTCACTATCCCACACGCAAAGTCAGAATGGGCGTGTGCTATATGTGCAAGGTTGAAGACAAGAAGAAAGATAGCATCAAGTCTTAAAGAGGAGAATATGATCAAAGTTGCTCTAAAAATTCATTTGTCAAAAAAAACTTAGTTTATTTGTCATTTTGCATCATGTCAAATTTGCACAGAGTGCCCAAAATTTTGTCATTTTTTGGACATGCTTTAATCATGAGTAAAATGACCCCTTAAAAAGTATTTTTTAGAAGGAGTCTTTGAAAGATGCCAAAGTTTTCTTTTTTGTGAGAATATATTACCTATTTTACTTGCAAACATGTTGAAATCTGAAAGCACAAATAAAGTCCTTTATTCGATCCTAACCAAGGCTGTAGAGGCATCATGTTCAAAATGGAAACTTAAACTTCTTGGTACTCTTTGGGCTTATCGAATGGCTAACAAAATAGCTATTGGCATGACACTTTTTTGCTTAACATATGGTTTTAATACTATAACTCCAATTGAATTGTTGATCCCCACCTCGATGAGCAACAAAAGACACAAATCTTACAGCTCACAACCTTTCAAAATGATTGGTTGAATTGGAAAAGTTGGATGAAGCATGACTATATGTGGTGATTAGAATGTAGACAAAAATGTTGGTTTGATGCCAATATCAGAAAGCATAAGTTCCACATGGGTGACCTCATGTTGATGTATAACATCAAGAAAGCAAAGTAGAAACTTAAGATTCGAGGCTTAGGATCTTATAGGATTCTTGAATTCTCCAAAAGTGTTGTGGCTCAATTGGAAACATTAGATGGAATTCCTATGGAGACCTTTGTCAATGGCAGCAAACTCTGTCAATATTTTGGGCCATTAACAGAGGAACAACTGAAAAGCATACATGCCAGCCAATGACTAAAAACTAAAAATCATACATGCCAACCAACAACTGAAACTAAAAAAAGAAATACAAAGACAAACTTTCAAGGAAGCTAAAGAATGTGAGGAAAAAACAAATGCAGATGACAAGTGTTACAAGTCAACATGGTACGAGTTGCGGGAATCAAAGATGAGGAAGAGTGGAGAGTAAATCCTACTAGACTATGGTTAAACATGACCATGAACCACACATCGCTCACAAAATTAGGATTACTAGATTGTAGCGCAAGTCACAATATTATGTCCTATGAATTCTTGACATCTATGGATAAACCCAAACTAACTCCTACAACTCCTCAAGTGCACATTGTTGGAAATCGCTTAGTGAACTGTGTTGGCATGTGCAAAATGGTATTTTCAATTATCGAGATACTTGTTGAAGGAAGATTCTTTGTTACACCTCCTTCAACACTTTCTAACGTTGAAGGAGAGATTGGATGGGACATCACTAATGAATGTACCATCGACTGCGATGCAAAGACAGTAACTTTTAGGATTGCTAATCTAAAGTGTTGTTAGGGAGAGATTGGATGGGACATCACTAATGTACCATCGACTGGGATGCAAGGACAGTAACTTTTAGGATTGCTAATCAACAAATCCACGTCCTTCTTACAGAAGATGAAACAGTAAACTTACTTGATGAAAATTTCCTCCTTTCATTACCTTTGTTCACACCTCCTATAACCTATGACAAAGGAAAACAAGTCCTAACTGAATCAACCCATGTACTTGCTTTCTTACCACAGAGGTCGATTCCAATAAAGTCCCAATCATTCAAAAATACAACCCACCAAAATGAAGATGACCAATCAAATAACCACAAGCCTAAGCCTCTCAATGATGGCTACCCAAATGGCTTTTGGAAGCCCAAGATGTCCCCCAATCATAAATATTTGGGTACCCCAAGTCTACCACACTTGGCCACTATTGTTGCCATTTCAACCAACATAGAGAAAAACATAAAAACCATGCACACATTATCACAATAATAACCAGCAAAAAAGGCATACATCACCTGTAAGTCCTATCCACACAAAGAGGAAATTGCAACAAATCTAGGTCCCAAAAAGCCTCTTAAGAGCCCAAAGATACTACCAGGGCAATCACCTTGTGTGTATTCCAATGTCCCAGTCTTTGGCAACAACCGCATCATCCAAGCCACCACAGCAGCAAACCTACACAAAGGTGACCTCAACCTCTATCTGTCTAGATCAACACAGTCAAAATATCGAAAAAAGTAATCAGTTTTACCAAATCTAGACAAAGGTATCTCTATAACCTACAACTACAAATAACATCAAAGAACCATTGTTAGTAATAAGGATTTCATCACAACTTATTAAAATTATACTCGCATTGCAACATCCTTCAAATAAAAAAACATGTTTTCAATTTCATTCAATAAAACACACACTAATTACTAAACTTTTGTAGATGGCAGCGAGTTCCACACTCCCCCACAAGAGAAATCCTCAAGGGGAATCTTTGGATCTTCACACAAACGACCATCTTGGTTAACTAACGGATCTGATTGCTCTTGGCTCCTCTCAGACAAAATAATACAAGATTGAATTATGTACAATTTGGAAAACTGCTCTCCAGATTGCTTCTTAGTGCTCAAAGAAGGTTTTGTGCAAGACAAGGACCTAAAGGGGACGATGATCTAGCAGGACGTCTAGACAGAGCAAGGGGACCTTCCTTTTCTAGTATCACAAACCCGAATGCCTCAAAATTTTGGAAGACACAGATGTGCAATACAAGATGGAGAAAGTGGGCTTGATCATGATGGCCGAGGTACTCCCCAGAACCTTCAATCAAACACTATGCGCAGAGTACCTCAAAACATACAACAAAAATACCAAGAGAGGAACCATCACCAAGCCTAATGGATCCAAATAACAGATCCTTATCGTAGAAAACATGATCAGAGAGGGCATTCTCTTGCCACCTCCAGTCGCAACACATATCCATCACATTGATCAAATGCCCATGGAGGATATGTTGAAGATTCTCTCCTACAATTCTAATAGGGTAGAGTATGACAACACCAAGGAAGAAGTGAATGAGAGTGCTTGCCATGCAATGTCCATGATTATGCAAATCAAGTGGATAGGTATAGCCGTATACCCAATCACAAGATAGCCAGGGTGCATGAAGAGAAGGAAGATGATTGGGCTTGGTACCTACACAAGGAAATGGAGCAGTACCTCAAATATCACCAATCGAAGGTTTGTAACCCCTACCTCCTCACCAAGATTCTAAGTCATGCATGCAACATTCCGATACCCACATCTCATCAAGAATGGGATGTCTCACAAGTCCATTCGGAGGTGATGTCGGCTCCTACACAGCTACAAGCACAACTGCAGTTTAGGGAAAGATGTTCTTAAGGACAAAGAGCTCATGAAAGAGATGTCCAAAGGATCCAAGGAAGGAAAGAAGCAAGACAAACCAAAACATATATGAGGCAGCCTTACAGATCCCTCCAGAAAGCTAGTAACCAGGCAACAGGAGCCAGAGGAAGCCAAACGGCTCGAGAAAGTTGTGGCCAAAGAAATTGCCGAATATAATGCAAGAAGTTCCCCTGCAGAGGTGACAACAATAATTGATGCCAAATCAGGTGTAGAAACTATCAGCTTCACCGAACAGTTACCCTTGGGGATAGGGGATCCGAACATGCTAGAATCTATACTCCAAACCCCCCCTTATAGAGCCTAGCAGCCTTGGTCTTCAAAAACCTCTTGCCTCGACATGATACAATACTTTTAGATATTCCCCCATCAAATGTGAAGGGAGAACAAACAGAGAAGGAGGAGAATCCAGCTTTGTAGAGGCTGAGGTCATTAAGGATAACAAGGAAACATCCTCACCATCTCAAGAGCCTAATTTGGAGGAACAAGCTAAAAAGTGGAAAAGGCAAGAGGATAGTCCCAGCCACAACAAATGGAGGCACCTTGAAGGCACAAGTTCATTCTTAGATCACTTGGCCATGCCAACAGATGTAGATACGTTCCTGGAGGATAGTCCCAGCCACAACAAATGGAGGCACCTTGAAGGCACAAGTTCATTCTTAGATCACTTGGCCATGCCAACAGATGTAGATACGTTCCTGGAAGAGAGCTTGGAAGGAATGGATTAGTTGCTACAACTCCAGCTTCAGGAAGGAATGGATCAGTTGCTCTACAGCTCCAGCTTCAGGAAACGGAAGGCTCCACTTCTACCAGCATGAATATATGGTCACAGGAAAAATGAGTGTGGTGATGCCACCTCATGACCACACACCATTACACAACAGGCATGCCGAACTATGGAAGCATATGAAAGCCACCACTAGCGAGTGCAAGCCCTGAAAGAATAGCTAGTTGCATCCGAGGCCACACACAAAGAACAATGTTAATAGTTTAAAGGCTTCAAAGGACTCGAGAAGCAAAGACGATAGCATTGGAGGAACATAATACACTACTAAGCAAAACAATCGTCAGGAGGCACAAGGAAAATGAGACACTTAGCATGCAGTTCGAGCAAGCTAAGGAACAACTCCAAAAAGTATTAAGGGACTAAGGTTATGTAGAAGGGTGAGAGAAGGGTGTGAGTGTGAATGGACTTGAGGTCCACTTGTTCACCTATTTAAAGGTGAGGCCATGAGGCATTTTGTATGAGAGCAAGGCCTAGTTGTATGTATAAGCAACTTAATAAGCAAGATATTATTCTTGTATTTTGTGAGTCTCTCCTCTCCACACACTTGATCTAGCATGAGCACCACATTTTCTCAACATGGTATCTAGAGCCTAGGTGATTTGAACCACTTGTGTAGATTCATTAGGACTTGTTTGGGGTCTTCTTGGGCCCTTTAATTTGCCCCAAGCCTAATGACAGTCATTAAGGAATGGTGCAATGGGAGAAGGCCATGTGGAGAAAAATGTTGGGTTTCCCTGCCCCTAATATGTAGGGGTCAAACTTGAATCATACGTTTTTTTTTAAAGAAATTGGGCTGAAAATGCAAAATCTTTCAATAAAATCAGATTTCCCACCTTTTTTTAATAAAGACAGCTCAAACTGGCATAAATGACCCCACCTCAAAAAGTGGGCTAGGGCCAGAAACGCCCCCCCATCATTATCCCTCATTTAAAGCTACTTTTCCCTCTCCCCACTCCCTCTTCCTCTCTCTAAAACTAGCAATTCGGTTTTGAGTCTCTCTCTAACTAAAAGAATCTTTTTTGGCCTCCTCCCTCCCCATTCTGCCTTCCCCTTCCCTCCTAAAGTTAGATCTATCTTTCTGTGCCTTCTTGGCTATGGAAAGCTTGGAAAACAGTCCACTTTTCCCCCCATCAAGTCCATCCTCTCTTGCTTGCACACATTCTTCACTCTCCTCTTGCTAGCTTATACACATTCTTGACTCCTCTTGCCAGCTTATATGCTCTGCTAGCATTAGGTTGCAGAGATCTTCTTGGCTATGGAAAGCTTGGAAAACAGTCCTTTTTTCCCCATCAAGTCCATCCTCTCTTGCTTGCACACATTCTTCACTCTCCTCTTGCTAGCTTATACACATTCTTGACTCCTCTTGCCAGCTTATATGCTCTGCTAGCATTAGGTTGCAGAGATCTTCTCACACACCTACAACTTCATAGCATTTAGCTTAGTCGCTTAGCCAAGCACAATGAGTCGCCGACCTCGTTCAAGGGTGGAGTCCTTTAGCTGCAGCAACGAACAAGACGACACTGGCTTGTGGGTTACAAGCACCTTTGCAAAAGGAATGTGGGTGACGATGCGTCCAAGCACAAGGGGAGCCCACAAAGTCTCTCGCAGATACATAGGGTTAAAGTCACACCATTGGAAGGGTCGCATAGTGGATCTCAAGCAGGGGGCTGACGGAAGCAAGCAGGTGATGATCCAACACGTCTACAAGGCATCGCAACTCCGTGTTGACAATGCCAATCACAAACGCTTTCCTGCAAATTGTAAGTTTTATTTGTGCTTCTTGTTTTATGGGCTGCACTGAGACATGCTAATATCATTTCATGTTACGGAAGCTTGATTTTTTCAAGTGTGTTCTTGTAATGTTCTGTGCAGACATCTTTCCGTCGACATTTGTGGAATGGGAGCCTTTAGAGGCCCTTTCTGGAACCTTTGAGGTGCACCACTTTGAAATCGGCAAGCTACTATATACTGGTTGTTCAACATCAGAGCTTTTAGAGCGCTCAGTTTTCTTCTTTCATGCAGAGTATATTGTACCCACGTCAAGAGATGGTTCTGGGACTCTACGGAGGCTCCCTACACCAAGTCTCACGGACCATGATTGGCCAAAGCCCGACAATACTTTGGTTGCACTAACCAGACGTCGGATTGAGATTGATGTGTGCAATGCAATGAAGTGCACCTATGGGTCACATCGTGCGACTCTCACGTTCTTCATGCCTTTACATTTGTTTGTGTTTTTGTTCAAGGAGGCTGATGTTCACCGGACTCCTACAATGTGGATTGCAAAGGGAGGCACAGTAATGAGTGCCTTTTTGCCACCTTCGTGGGATTTGAAGGTTATTCAACATCAGGGTGACAAGATAAAGTGCATGGTGGTGTCGGAGAAGATGGTCGTTCGGTACCAGCTTGGAAAGCAACAACTCTCTATTATCTTTCCTTACAGACGTTGGAAGCTGACTGGAGGCGAATGGCAAGCACTCGATTCGGACATCAACGATGCAGAACAGCTTGATGTACATGTTAGCACGCAAGCTGATGTGTGGGATATCGTAGTAAATGTTGATTGGAATATGGCGAACCTAAGGGAGTACTTAGGCCTTAGGTTTGCACTGAAAGGTGACTTTTCATTTGTGATTGATAACACACCTCTACGTAAGAGGAAAGAGGCATCTTACTTTTGTAAAAGCATTCCCTTCCCCAGATGTATCCATATCAAGCAAGCTATGTAACAGATTTTGAGAGATTAATTCAAAACAATTTTGGCTACTTGCAATTTGCGTTCAATTTTGTGCACTTTTAAGTTTTGTCACGTGTTTTTATTTTTTTGGAGGTTTTAAGTGAGTTTTTAAACATAAAAAAAGTTTTAAAGACCTCTTTATAAGTCACTTTTGGCCACTTTGAGTTCATCTCCTCACTCTCGGCATCTTTGCGGTCCCCTCGCCTTCTTCGCTACTCAAGCATGGCCACCCCCGCCCAAGCTCTCCTATCTCAATTGCACAAGCTTGACCTCGGTCACTTGATCGAGAAGCTTGCACCCATCTTTCAGACATCTATTGACATGGAAGGCACCGTCGAACTCCATAATGACGTGTTTGGGGCGTTCACTAGCTACATGGACACATACATGGCTGAATATTGTGTCAACTTTGAAGACGAGGAGGGAACTTGGGTGCCTGTGGATCTTATCAAGCATACCTACAAAGCGGACAAAAATTTCAGGTTCAGGCTTGCAAGATTCCTCAAAGGCCTAAGTAGCGCATATCTAAGGGAGGAGGAAGAAGATAACCTGGTAGGTCTTGGAATGGGCAACATTGGCACAAGTTTTTTGAGGTGGGACATGACTCTTGCCCTCCTGATCTTAGAGGGAACAGAGAAAAGCAAGGGAAAGAGGAAGGCCACTCCTCCAAAGAAAGCCACACCTTATCTCTTGATCAAGAAAGCTGACCCAAAGGAGGAGATTGTCACCCCAGTGCAAGAAGCATCTCTTGCACTTGTGACTCTGGCGGAAGAGCCGCAAGCTGAGGCTGTGAAACGGGACATCGAAGGGGATGATGTCATGGATGAAGTTCCAGAGCTCGAAGTGCGAACTCTACACCCCATCATAGTAGAAGGTGTAGAGTTCTTATTTTTGGATGACATCGCCCATGTCCTTGGGCTGCACCAGGATGAAACTCTCTCAGTCATTGCTATGTACGCGGGCATGCGAGACACACAACAGCCGTCCAAAGATGATGACATCCACATTGACTTCAGTTCCGCAGATGTCACAAAGGTGCTTGCGCTCCCGGAAAATCATGCCTCAATAGAGTCCCTTGTGGCAGAGACTCTTGTACAAATATCCCAGTGCAAGGATTTCTACGAGAGTGTGCCAGAAACTAGCTTTGCCCCTCACAAGCCGCTTGCCATTTTGGATTCCGTCAGCCTCGGGAGCATCAATATTAGTGATGCAGACCTTGCGGATCATGATGATGCCACTGAGGTAGTTCACCCAATTTCTTCCCTTCTTAATTTGTAATTTTTTGAAGTCAACTCATTCTTCTATCTACTTTGTAGACCGCAAGAGAAATGGATTGGTTCGCAAGCCGAAAGGGTGGAGCACGAAAGGAGGTGGAGGGGAAAGATGCTGCGCTATGGCACTACATCCCGAGCTTCAATGCCGAGATGCTTCGCGTAATTCACAACGACTTTTCAAATGATGCGCAAGCTGAATTTTTGAAGTGCAGAGCCCTAAGCGCCATCCTGTCTGAAGCCCCTACAGCCCAAAATGCCCATAAATGTATTCTTGTAAATAGGGAAGTAGCTATCTATAGCTTTGGTGATAAAGGTGCAGGGTCTTTCCTAGGATTTTGTGGCCTTAGCCTTGGACAAGGCATCACTGATGCCAAAGAGATAGCCGAATGCATTGGTGACAAACCATCAGTAAAGACTCTCACCCACGAGGCTTTCACCAAGCTCATCAAGCGAGTTGGCTAGATCTAATGTACTCATTTGCCTTCTGTGAAAATCAAACAATTAATGACATCAAGATGTTTTTCGAGCTGATTTTAAGTTTTATCTTCTTGATGTGTTTATATGTTGTTGTCGTGTCCTGTCATGATGTTTCAATCAATTTTTGTGAACGCTCGTCTGTGAAAATCAAACAATTAATGACATCAAGATGTTTTTCGAGCTGATTTTAAGTTTTATCTTCTTGATGTGTTTATATGTTGTTGTCGTGTCCTGTTATGATGTTTCAATCAATTTTTGTGAACGCTCGTCTGCCACCGCCCGTCTGACTTTGGCTCGACTCGACGGGCCGATTTCTCCCGCGTATGGCCCCAGAAGGGTATATCAGCTGTGCGGGGTGCGCCGGGGCCGAGGGGGGGCCGGTGGTTGCTCCGTGGAGCCTGTGTGCCACGGAGCGACTTTTGGCTGTTTGACCAGGTCACAGGCTCCACGGAGCGACTTTTGGCTGTTTGACCAGGTCAAACAGCCAAAGTCGCTCCGTGGCACACAGGCTCCACGGAGCGACCACCGGCCCCCCCGGCCCCGGCGCACCCAGGTCAAACAGCCAAAAGTCGCTCCGTGGCACACAGGCTCCACGGAGCGACCACCGGCCCCCCCCTCGGCCCCGGTGCACCCCGCACAGCTGATATACCCTTCTGGGGCCATACGCGGGAGAAATCGGCCCGTCGAGTCGGACGGGCGGTGGCAGACGAGCGTTCACATGAGGTCGAATGTACATAGCGACAACAATTACATGCAAAAGACTACAATTACCTTGACAAGACAACAATCACTTGCAATAGAAAATAACTTTTTTGAAAATAGACATGGTTTTTCATTAATCAAATTGAGATTACAAAACACGGTTTGTTACATTACAAGGCTTCCCCTATCTAGTGAAAGAGAGCTTCCTCTCCACGGATACGCCTAGCTAGATGAAGATCAGATGGCTTCAAAGTGACACGTTTTGCATGCACCATGCACAAAACCGCGTCTTGGAAAAGCGAAACCAAAATATCCTCGGCACCTTGTTGCAGAGCGCCTAGTGCCGCCGCTTGCACACGATTGACATCCCGGCGCTGGTCGTGGATAATCTCTTTGACGAGACGCCCAAAAGGTGCCTTTGGAATAATTGGTGTGCAGGTCTTTTGATATTTGCGAATTTCTCTAAGGGCAACTGTCCCTGGTCTCCACCTTTGCTTCTTCTGCGTTGTTGGGGGCGGTGGTTCTTGCGCGTGGCGAGTCCAAGCTGGCGTGTCATTTTTAAACTTCTGTTGCTGCTCTTGGAAGTTATCAGAAGGGGGTTTTGTGCGTTTAGGAATGGTTTTCCCCTTCTTAGCCTTTGCAGGTGTTGGAGTTTTCTTTGCCTTTGCAGATGGAGTCTTCGGAGCTGCTCGCTGCTCTGCCTCCTTCCTTACTCGCTCCTCTTCATCTTTCCTGTCTTTTTCCTCACAAAGCCTCCATGTGTTTGCTGCCCTGGCTTCTCGTTCAAGCTTCTGTCTCTTATTTTCTACTTCCTCAGCTGAGAGTTTTCTCTTTCCTTTACCAAGTGCACGAGCCAAGACTCTGTCTAGCATTGCATTGACAATCCTATTGCTCGGCAGGTGCTCCCTTTCTACTGTGTCTTCATTTCTCCTCTTTGTATATTCTGCTCGAAGACTTTGTATAGCCGCTTCCAAAATTGTGTCATCTTCGTATCCGGCCATTCGCAGGTCAGCAACAAATCCGTGAGCTTTTCTGTTAAGCCAATCCTCCTCCGCAGCAAAGAATGCTAATCTTCTCTTGTTGCTTGCGGCGGCCTGAGCTTCTTCTACAGCCTTCTTATCTGCCTCCGCCTTTCTAACTGCCTCGTCTTCTTCCTCCTTCTTGGCAGCCTCATCCTCCTGTGCTTTCTTTGCTGCCTCGTCCTCTTGAGTTCTGACCGTCTCTTCGGCTTCTTTTCTTGCTCTCTCAGCTGCCTCCATGTCCTCTGCTTCTTTGTGTAATCTCTTCACTTCTTGGCATTCTTGGGCTTCTTGGGCCTCTCGCTCAAGCCTCACACGCTCAGCTTCCAGATCCACTTGGGCTTGTGGGTAAATGTTTGGGATTGCAGTTCTATGTGCCACCGGTAAGGGCCCAAGGTCTTTGAAAATGTCATCCTGCGTATTGGAGGGAGGATCATTTGGGGGCTCCATGTGCGTGAGATATTAGTGCACGAGCGAGAGAGAGAGAGAGAGCGCGCGCGAGAGAGTCAAGGGGAGAGGAAGAGAGAGAGCTCACAAGTCAAGACTTTTAAAAATGACTATAAAACTCATTGATATTTATAGGGGGCCAAAATTACAAAAAAGTCAATTTACAAAATGAACGCGCCAAAAAGTGGCGAACAAGAATTATTGGGTGGGTAACCACACACGGCCATTTCTTAGTCGACCACTGTGCCATTGCCTCGCTCTTTCACGTGCCATTGACGCATTGCACCCTTCTCTTTCGCCTTGCACCTAACACCTTCATGATTTTGCGCCTCAAAGACAAATTTTCGGCTCGCTTTTGGGCCTTTCTCCCAGTAAGTGCACGGTAAAACCAATTGAACATTTCCTGAAACGCATTGCTGCGAACCTTGCCACCACCATGACCCGTGTTCTTAAAATAGGCCGCCTTGGCTTGGTAATGTGATCGTTCCATGCCTTGGTTGCTCCAGAGTGCAAGAGACCCATATTCATCTAGAAAGAAGGAACTGTGCGCATAGAGAATATGCATGTAGTGTGTTATATGAGTTTTCCCCCAAGCATCGATCATTTCTTCTGTGAATCTGTCAATCGAAGTCTTGAATGTAGCTATCTCTGCTTCATCAAGATACGGGCACTCAAGAAGCCTCATCATCTCATCACAAGCTTCCCACACATGTGCACGCTTCAATCCTAGTGTCGCCTCATTGCCTCGATAGGTTGTTACATCACAAATCTGCTTCCATAATTCAAAATGTGTATGGCTTTGAGCCTCACCATAGTTTGAGAGCAGGTGTCTTGCTTTTGCACCACCCATACATATCTTATTAGGGTTATCTTGGGTACTTGATGGGTTTTTGCGATCCTTAGAGAGGGTGACAGCACCTGCGTGAAGCCCCACGGATGATAAAACAACTTCAAGCTCTTGGATGCCCTGTTCTCGCCGTGACTCTGGCTCCATGTTCCAAGCATAATTGATGTGGAGCATCAATAATTTGTCCAGAATTCTAAGTCTTGCGTGCAAGGTACACACATGTACTCGCGACAGTGGAATTGAAAGAATAGGGTTCCAAGTAGCATCCTCCTCTGCGCGAGATGGTGCCTTGCTTTGATTGCAGCTCATAATTCCATTGAGCCAGACGTGCATACCCTTCCCTTTTTGTAATTGATTTGAGCCCTTTGCACTTGCCTGCTTACGACCTTTCACCTTGTTTGCTTGTTTGGCCTTCCCCACTGCGACACTTGGCATCCTTGGCATATGTTCTTCTCAGACTGCACTCCAAAGTAATCTTGCTTGCGTCGCTTTGTGTGCAAGTTATTCTCCGCATCACCTGTTTCATCTTCGCCGTCTAAGCTCTTTCGCTTCAATGCCCTGCTCATGAGTGTCAGACTTGTACGTTCCACCCTTTGGCCCTTTACAACCTGACATTCATCCAATTTGAGGACAAATATAGCCTTTCCATCCGTCTCCTCTAATGTCATATCATAAAACTGAATCATAGCTCGTTGAAGCGCCTCCACCTCGACGTAAACATTGTTAAACTTGTTGTAAGCAAAATCTTTTGAATTTGACATTGGCATGCTACCATCCACCCATCTGTAGTAGCCGCCTAGCAAGTCGGCAATATTGTTGTTTGTTGACTTCCTTGCCATAACTATATTGTATGGTGTTGGAAGTATAGATCGTGTCATTCCTTTGCCTCGTAGACGTGCTGTGATGCAAGTATACAAAGCCCTGTATCCCTTATCACTGATACCTGCTGTGTCGCACACAGTGAGCATGTCAATGGGACTGACAATCTGCTCGAATTCCTTGAGAAAATACTTTTGAGTCCTGTCACGCAACGCACCATTTACTGGATTGGTTATCATATTGATTACTTTCTGCTCTGGAATAATGTGCTCAAGGATAGACTCCTCAGTATTGGAACAACCTAATATTGCTTTAGCACATTCCCTGGACATCACATAGTTCAGAGTCAATGACATAACTATATGAAAAAGGAATGTAATGCTAGTTTTGAAGCTGTGATTACCTTGTTTGACGCACATGTCGCTTGCGAGCCCCCCCATCTTTGGAAAGAAGACTCAGAGGCTTGCGCTTTCGCTGCCTTGCATTATATCCCACGGGGAGGTGAGTGAAATGATCAACACGTCGGCGAAGGTTCCGAGTTGAGTTTCGAAGACGAAGATAGTTCTCTATAGCTCGATCCCTCCTTTCCACACCTTTATCAAGCTTCATCTTCTGCTCTGCATCCTCCTTCTCTAGATCCTTGACTCGAGCCAGCATATGTTCCTTTGTGGCCATGAAAGTTGACGCACATTCTTCCTTTTCTGCCTTGCATAATTTTAGAGGCTTCCTGAGGTGATTTTGATTTGAGAGTTCCTACAAGTACAAAGAATAGAGCCTCTGACAGTACCCTAAGAAACCATTATAACCATCACCCAAGAAGCGTACGACCTGCGTGATATTACGAAAAGGGGGAGGTGCACCAGTCTGTGGATCAAGGGGATAAATGCTTCCATCAGTCCAAAGATCAATGGCTTTTGCACCTTGAAGTCGTAGCACCTCAGCAGGAATACATCCCTTCGTTCGATTACTTCGCATTGTGGCATACTCCTCGTCTAAGTCCACGTGCAAGCGAAACTTTGATTGCTTGTTGGTGATGTCCCGTAGAGCCATTGTACCTAGCAAATGGAGATGGAGATGTAGATGGATACAGAGATGGAAATGTGGATGGTGATGGAGATGATGGAGATGGAGGATGGAGGTGGAGGATGGAAATGTGGATGGTGATGGAGGAGATGAAGATGGAGATGGTGATGGAGATGGAGGTGGAGGAGATGCAGATGGATATAGAGAAACGGAGGCCTTGAGGAGATAGATATGGAGAGCTTGCTAGTGATGGAGATGGAGAGCTTCAGCTTGCAAGGATGTGTAGATCTGTACCTTCACAGGAGGGGATGGTGAGCTCTTCCATGAGAGCTGGTGGAGAGGATGATAGATATGGAGAGCTTGCTAGTGATGGAGATGGAGAGCTTCAGCTTGCAAGGATGTGTAGATCTGTACCTTCACAAGAGGGGATGGTGAGCTCTTCCATGAGAGCTGGTGGAGAGGATGATAGAGTAGGAGGTCCAGATCTGTGTTACCATATTATAGTAGTGATGTGTGTGAACACACTTAGGACCGCCGGGGCACTTTTTCCCTCACTAGGAGGTTTTTTCCCCCGTGCATTGTATATACGCCCATTATCTTCTAGGGTTTGTTATCTTTCATTTTTGGCACTCATAATACACTACTGTGTTGTGCTCAAGCTTCCTCATCTTCTTGAAGTTGTGTGTGCATTCTTGCAACCCTAATTCCAACAATTGGTATCAGAGCAGGCTTCCTCCTCCCGGGCAGCATCACCGGCACCTGCCGCTTCATCTCCTCCGATTGCGACGAGGTTTCACGAGCGTCTGCAGGTTAGTATATGCCGTGGGACATCCCGTAGGGCTTGGTCGTTTCAGAATTTTGATCTGAAGTCATTTCGCCCTCCGTTTTTGCATTCCAAGTACTGCGCAGGCAAAATCGTCCTACTGTGCAGATTTTCTGTCAAGATTAAAATCTGCAGGACAGGTGCCCATTCGTCTGTTTTGGGCTGTGCTACATAGCACAGGTCGATTTTATACAGGTTTACCTCTTACAGACAGCATTTACATCTAGTAGTACAGTCATTGGCCATGGCTGACAACAATGATGTATTCCGCATGTTGGCTGCTGAGGATAAGTTGGATGGCACCAACTATCCATTGTGGGCATATATGATGCGACATGTATTGGTAGCAAAGGGGTTATGGAACATTGTGCAGGGTATTGATGCACGTCCTATTGTGGCTGGGAATGCTGCAAACACATCAGAAACAGGTACTGTTGATGATGGTGCAGGCATAAGTGCTGTAGCAGCTGTTCGAGAACCACCACTTTCAGCAGAGCAGATTCGTTGGGATGGTAGAGATGCGCAGGCTCATGCCTTGATTGCGCTGTCTGTCAAACGTACCATTATCCCACATATTCGCTCCTGCAGGACTTCTAAGGATGCTTGGGATGTACTTGCCACATTGTATCAGGCAAGAAATGAGGCTCGTGTTGCTTACCTCCGAAAACAGTTGGAGAGTGAGCATATGAACGAAGGTGATTCTATGGATAGCTTTTTGACAAAGATCAAGGATTTCAAAGAGCAGCTCATTTCTGCAGATGAAATCCTGTCAGACAGTTCACTTGTGCAGACTGTTTTGAATGGTCTACCAGATTCTTATCAGGGTTTTGCTTCCACTCTTCGCTTGATGATGAAAGGCAATCCCAATGCCTTATCATTTGAGGAGTTAGTTTCTGTTTTGCTGCAAGAAGACCAGTCAAGGCAAAACAGGAATATTATGCGTGTCGCAGATCAAGCTTTCGTTGCTAGTCAGAGAAGCGGGAAAGGTAAAGCTGGCTTTTCTTCTAGTAAGCAGAAATCTGCAAATGCTGCGCAACCAAAGAAGGAAGACAAAGATGAGAAGAAGGGTGACAAACAGAAGACATTTTGCAAGTACTGTAAGGGAAATGATCATGTCATCAAAGCGTGTCCTAAGCTGGCTGCGAAAGAGGCTAAGAAGAAAGAGGCTGGTATGGCTGTTGTTGTTGCAGATGCCTCTCCTTCTAACAATGAATCTGCTAATGTTGTTCAAGATACAGAATGGGCATTCAATGCGCAGTGCAGTTATGACCCATCTTTGCATGACACATGTATGTCTGCAGTAGATTCAGATGTATGGTACTTTGACAGTGGTGCCACTAAGCATATCACCTCGCAGCGCAGTTTATTCACTTTCCTTGAGTCTGCTCCCACAGGGAATACTGTCACTTGTGCCAATAACTCCTCTTATCCCGTTAAAGGAGTTGGACAGATTGTGCTGAATGTTGCAAATTGCAACACCTTTACACTTTTTGATGCATTGTATGTGCCAGGGATCAAAAAGAATCTGCTGTCAGTCTCCGTATTTGCCAAAACAGGTTTGGTTGTAAAATTTGTGGATGACAGATGTACTGTTCATGATCTCTCTTGTGGTGACATCATTGTAGCATCTGGTTCACTATGTCGAGGGCTGTATAAGCTCAATATGGATGGCAAATGTGTAGAGGATTCAGCATGTGCTATTATGGATACGCAGGCTATTTCAAATGCAAAACTGTGGCATGCACGTTTTGGTCATCTGAATTTTGCAAGTTTGCTGCGCCTGCAGAAATCTGAAATGGTGTCTTCTTTGCCTAAGCTTGAGGCACCTGTCAAGCATGTTTGTGAGGGCTGCATATTGGGTAAAATGCAGCGTGCTTCCTTTCCCAAAGATGGATCAGTGAGAGCTGAACGCAGATTGCAGCTTGTTCACAGTGATGTTTGTGGTCCCATGCAAACTCCATCATTTGGAAACTACCTTTACTTCGTGACTTTCATTGATGATTTTACCAGGCATGCATGGGTATATCCTTTGAAGGCAAAGTCCGAAGTGTTTTTGTGCTTCAAACAGTTTTTGGTTATGGCTGAAAATGTGTCAGAAAGTAAGATGGGCACCCTCCGTTCAGATCGAGGGGGGGAGTATATGTCTTCAGAATTTAATGCATTTCTGGCTGAGCGTGGGATAAAACACCAATGTACAGTGCCGTATACACCACAGCAAAATGGTGTGGCTGAGAGAAAAAACAGGTCTCTCATGGAAATGGCAAGATGTATGGTTAAGAGTCAAAGTCTACCACATGGTTTTTGGCTTGAGGCTGTCATGTGTGCCACTTATGTACTAAACAGGTGTCCCACCAAAGCATTACAGGTTGTCACTCCATATGAGGCTTGGCATAGCCGCAAGCCATCTGTTGGCCATTTACGTGTTTTTGGTTGCCTGGCATATGCATTAGTGCCTGTGCAACATCGCAGAAAATTGGATGACAAAGCTGTCAAATGTATTTTTGTTGGATATAGTGCTGAGAGCAAAGGCTATCGTTTGTATCATCCACAGACAAAGCGCATTTTGGTTAGCCGTGATGTTGTATTTGTGGAAGATGCAGTTCAGCCCTTGGTTTCATGTACTAAGGAGACAGATATCAGCTCACGTGATGTCTATGATACATTGTTGCCTCTTTTCAGTGGTGCACAGTCAAGTGCAATACCTCATGAGGCAGTTTTTCAGCCTATGCAGGTTTTAAATGATGGCACAGATCAGCCTATATCTGATGCAGATGTGCATGATGCACTTGAGGATGAGAGACAAGAGATTGAGGGCTCTAGGAACATGCCTAGATGGCTGGTGCAGACTTTGCGTGACAGCAAGTTGGATGCCCCTTTGTCTAGTCGCACTCGTTCTGGCTCTCATGGTGCCTCTTATGCGTCAGATTGTTATGCATTGGCTGTTTCTAGTATGTGCGATGAAAGTGAGCCTGTTTCATTTGATGAGGCACAAAGTTCAGAAAATTGGATGGCTGCTATGCAAGCAGAATACGATGCTATTATGAAGAATAGTACATGGTCTTTATGTGACTTGCCCCCTGGCAAGAAGGCCATTGGCACTAAGTGGGTATACAAATTGAAGCGTAAGCCTGATGGCACAGTGGATCGCCATAAGGCTAGGCTTGTTGCAAAAGGTTATGCTCAAGAGAAGGGCATTGATTTTGATGAGACTTTTGCTCCCACATGTCGTATGACCACTGTTCGTAGCATCTGTGCATTAGCAGCTCATAATGGTTGGAATGTACATCAGCTGGACATAAAGACTGCGTTCTTATATGGAGATTTGCATGAGGAGGTGTATGTATCGCAGCCTCGTGGTTTTGTTCAAAGAGGGCAGGAAAACAAAGTGTGCAGGTTAAAAAAGGCTTTATATGGTTTAAAGCAAGCTCCACGAGCTTGGTATGAAAAAATACATGCATATTTGACTGCACATGGGTTTCAGAATAGTCCAACAGAAAGCACTTTGTATGTTAAACGTGTGGATGGTGTACATCTAATCATTGCTCTCTATGTCGATGACATGCTGCTCACAGGACCAAATGAGAGTCATATTGCTGATTTTAAGGCTGATTTGAATGCCTCTTTTGAGATGTCAGATTTGGGGCATTTGCATCATTATTTGGGGATACAATTTAAGCAGTGTGATGGAGGTATTGCTTTGTGTCAGACAAAGTATATTGAAACATTGTTGCGGAGATTTGGCCTTGAAGACTGCAAGCCTATTGCTACTCCAATGGAGACAGGTTTGAAGTTGAGTCTTCATGATGCTGGAGATCACTTTGATGTCACACTCTATCAGACCGCTGTTGGTTGCCTCATTTATGTATGCATTACGAGGCCAGACATTCAGTTTGCAGTCTCACAGGTGAGCAGATTTATGCATAGCCCAGGCATTAAGCATTGGCAGGCAGTGAAGCGTATCTTTCGCTATTTGAGTGGTACTCGGCATCTTGGGTTGTTTTATCCCAAGGGGGGATCATTGCCGCCAGATTTACATGTTTTTTCAGATTCTGACTGGGCTGGTTGTTATGACACACGCGTGTCCACGAGTGGTTTTTGCTTCATGCTTGGAAGCTCATGCATATCATGGTTGAGCAAGAAGCAGCCTACTGTGGCCACTTCTAGTTGTGAAGCTGAGTACAGGGCAGCTTTCACAGCTACGGTTGAGTGTGTGTGGCTCAGACGCCTTATGGCTGATTTGGGTGTTGGGCAGCCATCTGCCACCACCATCTTCACTGACAGTCAGAGCGCATTGGCAGTTGCGCGGAACCCAGTGTTCCATGCTCGTACGAAGCACATTGAGGTGCACTACCATTATGTCAGGGAGAGACTCTCTGCAGGAGAGATCAGTTTGGCTTATGTGCCAACACAGGATAACCTTGCAGACCTTTTCACAAAGGCTCTGCCTCGTGAGAAGTTCGAAGCTTTTCGCAAAGCTTTGGGCTTACTCCCTTTTGTGGATTCGTCCACATAGCTAGACACTTCCCTATACATGAGTGCTAGCTCTTGTTCACCGCATCACTCTAGGGGGGATTTGTTACCATATTATAGTAGTGATGTGTGTGAACACACTTAGGACCGCCGGGGCACTTTTTCCCTCACTAGGAGGTTTTTTCCCCCGTGCATTGTATATACGCCCATTATCTTCTAGGGTTTGTTATCTTTCATTTTTGGCACTCATAATACACTACTGTGTTGTGCTCAAGCTTCCTCATCTTCTTGAAGTTGTGTGTGCATTCCTGCAACCCTAATTCCAACAATCTGCAGGCCATGGCTCCTAGAGAGAGAAAAAGAAGCCCTTGCTAGTGATGGAGATGGAGAGCTTCAGCTTGCAAGGATGTGTAGATCTGTACCTTCACAAGAGGGGATGGTGAGCTCTTCCATGAGAGCTGGTGGAGAGGATGATGGAGTAGGAGGTCCAGATCTGCAGGCCATGGCTCCTAGAGAGAGAAAAAGAAGCCCTTACCCAAGTAAAACACCCTAAACGCGTTTTAGAGAGAGAGTGTAGAGAGAGAGTGGGATCTGCAGCACCTCCAAAAAGGGAGGGAACAAAGTGACGAAAATTTTCAAACATTCTTTGTGAAAGGTACTTCACTACAAGACAAAAAGGCAGTTAGGTCCATATTCCTTCCCAAGGACAGAAGATCTAATGATTAGATTGCCTTTAGGCCTATTTTCTTTTTTGTAGAAAAGGAAAAATGCATTTTCAGGCCTAGGCCACTAGCTTGGTCAAAGCTTGATTAGCATTTTAAGCATTTCACTAAGTGTCCAAATAAAAGGGCCCAAGAAGACCCCAAACAAGTCCTAATGAGGTCAAAAATATCCATTTTTTGCTCATCTTTCTTGTGTGGAGCTCAACCCCCAGCCATTGGAGACCTTCCACAAGCTTGTAGAGGGCATATCTCTCCACGAATTCTTCATGAAAGTTGTAGAGGAGCTGTCGGCACATCTAATCGTACTGCCAATTGGGTGATTAGTCCTGCATTCGACGCGGCATTGCTGTCTGAATCCGTCGCCTGCTGCTGCTACTGCTCTGCTGCTGCTGCGCTGGTCGTACAGCCATTGCTTGGCTATAGACCACAATAAGGCAAGTAGTCTTAGGGCTTTGGTAGCCCAATGTATGAGCACTCCATAGCTGCAATCTGAGCTCAAAACAACCACAAACGCGCCGGCAATCAGCAAAAGACCAGGCGGTGGTTCTTCCTTTCCCTCAAGCTCTCCACATTAAAGCTTGTTTTTTGGGTTTTCTTGCTCTTATCAACTACTCCCTTCCTCTAATCACTCAAGTGGTGGTGTGAATGTTTGTTGCTGAGTTCTCTCTTGATTTTGAAGAGCTCCCATCCACATGAGGTAGCCATAAGCCTCATGCCCGTCAAGCTTCAACATCAACATCAAACTTTAAGCTTCAAAGTGATTCAAAGTGTGCTTTTAAGCACTAATTATGTTATTTAACACTAATTACTCTATTAATCCAACAAAGGGAAAGTATTCTTAAACACTAATAGTGTTATTCATTAGGAACTCAATGGAGCCTTTTTGGGCCCTTTAATTTGCCATGAGGTTATGGAAACGTTTAACTTTTTGACAAATAGGAGACCGCCATGTAAGCAAAAACCAATGGTTTGTAAGAGAGGTGTAAGAGTGGTCAAAGGGTGCACTTTTTCCCCCAAAAAGGGGAGCGGGCAATTTTACAATTTTCGGACCTCCATAACTTCTACATACAAGCTCCGATTTGAGCGGAGATTACAGATCCGTGATCTACACATCAAGAGCTTTCCATAGATATGTTACATGATATGGTTTTATCCGCTAGATTTTAAATTCCATTTTTCCCCCAAAATTCAAATTCGAATAAAGTAGCCGTTTTGAGGCTTCAAATTAGAAAACGTTTCTTCTTAAGAGAAAAGGTTTGACTCCCTTAAACTGCCAAATAAAAGGGCCCAAGAAGACTCCATTGAGTTCCTAATGAAACACTAATGGTGAGTTAATCACCAAAATAAGTGTCATTTGACACTAAAAATGTGCCTTTTAGCACTAATTGTGTTTTATACACACTAATGGTGATATTAATCACCAACCAAAGTGTTTCTTAGCACTAAGGTGGTCTTAACCATCAAAGGAGGAGGTCATTTACATTAAGAAGGCTCTTCTTCATCAACATGGAGGCCGGGCACACACCATAAGTGCTACATTTCAAGTCTTTATCGAGACAAACCATTTCCTCCAAGGAGAAATGGTGCAACCATGAACCAATTGTCTTCACCTCATGAGTCAAAGAGGTTGAAGAATTCTGGTTTTTTCATCATCAAACTCAGATTTTTGAGTGGTTTTAAAGTTTAACACATGCACACTAAGTGTTCATCTTCAATGTTTATGTGTTTTACCCTTGAGGCCCTTGTTTGTAAGAGGCATAGGCATGCCATAAGCCATATGTCCTCACTTTCCAAGCCCAAGGCATGTCATTCCGCTGCATATTAAGCATTTTCATCATATAAGATGAGTTGTAAGGTTGAGCATAGCATGCCTAAATGCTCTACCTTGTTGTTTGTCATGATTGTAAGCATCTTTTGGCATTGTTTTTGTAAGAGGCATTGGCAACATTATGAACCATGCCCTCTCCTTCTTGAGCCAAAGATGATAAATCTTATTTGTTTGAGTATTTACCTCAACCAATTAGTCATTAAGCTTGTAACTTCAAACCCTAAAGGGTATCATTTAACCAACATGCATAAAAGCTATTGTAATTGTGGAGTAGACACTGCCCTTGACCAATGCATAAGGCAAGTGGTAAGACCCTCCCTTTCCCTTTCCCATTTAAATGTACCTCATTACTCATGGAGGAGATATATTATTCAAGGAAGCATAAAGCATGTTGGAGGACCATCTAAAAGCAAACCACTTAAGCAAGGGTGGCGGCCTTGTCATGATCATTGTGTGAGAATGGTCAAAGTGGAAAGCACGTGGTGGAAGCAATGGCATGTACGTCTGAAGCATGTCATCTACAAGAAGTCAAGCAAACACAAAGAGTGGAGTGCACCATCATTGAGGTGTACATCTTCATCGACAACAAATAAAGACTTAGAAGGTAACATTGTATTAGCCTCTAAGGCTCTAGGAACACATTTGTAAATCCTAGATAACCACACCACCATGACATCCTTGTATGCCTAATGTTATAAAGGCAACCTTGTATTAGCCTCTAAGGCTCTAGGAACACATTTGTAAATCCTAGATAACCACACCACCATGACATCCTTGTATGCCTAATGTTATAAAGGCAACCTATGTCCAATACCACCTATTCCAATTCTTTCATAGTTGGTATTGAGGGGGGTATTAAGGGACTAAGGTTATGTAGAAGGGTGAGAAAAGGGTGTGAGTGTGAATGGACTTGAGGTCCACTTGTTCACCTATTTAAAGGTGAGGCCATGAGGCATTTTGTATGAGAGCAAGGCCTAGTTGTATGTATAAGCAACTTAATATAAGCAAGATATTATTCTTGTATTTTGTGAGTCTCTCCTCTCCACGCACTTGATCTAGCATGAGCACCACGTTTTCTCAACAAAAAGAAGTGGAACATAACAAAGAGAAGGAAGCGTAACACAAAAATCAACTAAAGGAAGCTCATGCCACCTTCCAAAGCTAAAGAAGAGGGGTTTACTAGAGAAATAAGCAAGCTCCAAGAAGAAAATGCTATCACTCAATAGAAAGCAACCACGAAAACTAAGCATGAACTGCTCAACAAAGTAGTGTAGAGAAGATAAGGGAGCTGAATGAGAATATTAGTGTAAAGGCCAAAGAAATGTAACATATGCTAGATATTCACTATTAGCAAGTTCTTGAACATGTCAGCCAAGATCTCACCAGCAGAAGCACTGGCACAAGATCGCCTCAACTAACTAGAGGAGAACTAACCACCCATAGAACTCTAAGAGAAGAAATAGAGAGAAGGTACATAGAACTCAATCTCTTACTCTATTTTTGTCTACACTAACACTCTCACTTATGAGATTAACCTAATAGAAGAACTCAGCTTAGGAGATTTAACTCTAATACATCAAAACATGGAGAGATATGCGGACCCCACTTTAGTAATGGGAATACTTAGAGGAGATGTGGTGCTTAATAATCCTGCTAACATTTTCTTTTTCCAACTACATCCCATAGTGCTCAACCTTTGGAGTTGGTGTGTCGAGTGTTGTAACAATCGGCCATCCTAGATGATAGTGTCGCGATAAACTTGACCTGTTCATGCCAGATGACATGCCATCCACACTGGCCGACTACTACAAGGTTGTTGATAGAAGCTATTCATGGGTGATTAGCCACCATGGGTGGGTGGAAGTCTATGATACTCATTCCTTAAACCTTTCATGGTCTACCTTATATAACCCCTTAGGTATCATTAAACTATATAACTAAATACATAGACATCTGGAGGCTATGCTAACATATGTCCTTTATGATTTTGATCATGACCATATGCTCTTTGTTTGACTACCCTTTATAGATACATATATACTTAGGCATGTAGGTTTAATATCTAGGTCATCATCTTCAAGCAATGTGAGCGAAGCCATGTTTACATGTAGCGTTCTTCTCTAGAATCTTTGCTTTATTTTGGCTTCCCTTGCTTTTGCTTCCACTTGAGCTTGTCTTGTTTTTTCTTTTTCTATAACTGTTTCTTTTGTTTCAAAAGATGTTGTTACTTTTTTAGCTTGCTTCCGTTGATATAACCCTCCACATTTACCCCATCGATAGTCTCAATTCTAGCTGACCCTTGCGGGGTGATCTCGAACACTGTAAAGGTTCCTAACCCTCGGTATTTCAATTTCTTTTTCCTGGTGCTTCCAACAGCATACACTAGGACACGGTCCCCTTTTTCAAGTTCTTTTTATTTTAGGTTATGGTCAAAGCAATGTTTCGTTTGTAGTTTCTCGACCATAAGCCCATGCGATGCAATTAGCCATGTTTCATCCAAGTCAATCAACCTCTTGGCTAACGCATTCTCCATCAGCCTTTCTTGTATTGCAATATTTAGGCTTGGAACTAAGACTCTATAGGCATTACCGTATCGATTCCATAACTAAAAAGAAAGGTCGTATATCCCATCACTACCTTATACGACTTACGATAGACCCCCCATAGTGTTGCAGTCAACTTGTTCTCCCAATCTGTTTGACTGGCCTGTAAGGTCTTGCTCAAGATAGCACATAGGATCTTGTTAGTGCTCTCTGCTCGGCCATTTTCTTGTGGATAGTAAGGTGATGATTTATTATGTACTACAAGGAAACCCGGTGAGTAAATGTTCAATCACCTCATTGATGAAATGTGAACCCCGATCACTGACTAGTTCTAGCAGGCAGCCAAATCTAGAAATGATTTGTTCATATACCAGAACTTAGCCATAGTTTGAGCATCAACTTTTTTAGAGGCTCTCGCCTCTACCCACTTGGTGAAATAATCTATGACCACACGATCACATATCGAGCTTGTGATGGATGCACTACTGGACTAATGGGTCCAACAAAATCAATGCCCCATTTCTTAAAAGGTTGTCTCAAAATTACAAGGGTAAGTGGCATCTTATATTTTTTTTACAGAATGGAAAATCATTGACATTCTTCACATCTCTGTATAAACTCTATGGTGTCTCTGAACAGCGTAGGCCACCATATTCTTGCTTAAAGAACCTTGCGAGCTATAACTTCTTTAGCAAAATGTCCTCCAACAATTCCTGAGTGTGCTAACACTGTTGCGGACTAAATAGGTAATATTACCTGAAAATGAGAAACATTTGGCATCTTTTAAAGATTCCCTCAAAAAAATTCATTTTTTACCTCTTTTTCAAAAAGTGGTCTATGCATGCATAGATCTCTATTGAGAATTGATAAATTTTAGGCCAACTTGAGCTTTTTGAATGAACTTTGATTTTTTCAAAACGTTATATTTTCAAGGAATTTTTGAAAACACAAAAAAATTTATAGTTTTGAGCTTTCAAAAAATATGCTAATTGAAGGGTCTTTTTTTTATCATTATTTCGAATTCAAAACACAAAGCTTTAAAAGTCCAAAAAAGGCGTATATAACAAACATAGGAAAAACATTTTATAGTAATTGACAACTATCATTATCACCATGATTACTTGGATTAAGTTCCCATAGTGAGATAGACAAAGCCTCCTCTTCACAATTTCATTTTATTGAACTCTACTTTGAGGTAAGAAATTTTTTGACTCCTTCATGCTTGTAAATTTATTGATGCACTCTCTAAACACTCAAATATAAACACACATTGTTTTCTTCCCCTGTAACTTGTAAGATATGCATTTCTTACAAATATAAACACACATTGTTTTCTTCCCCTGTAACTTGTAAGATATGCATTACACATTTCTTAATATAAATTTTGTTACTTAACCATATTCTCCTTATTTTTTCTTTCAAGACTTTCTTGATTTATTTGGAATTTTTATTGTACCTAACATCCTATTACATTGTTTTTATTTTTTTAATCCTTTTAAAGATTTATATTTTTCTCTTTATTAGTATACTAGTCTTAAGTATGCTATTTGTTGAGTATGTGTGTGTGGATGTGTGTATGGATGTGTGATCTTGCATACGATAGAGAGAGAGAGAGAGAGAGAGAGAGAGAGAGAGGTGTATGTGTGTGTAACATGAAAGAAACATAGGTGGATATGTGTGTATAAGAGAGAGATAGAAAGAAAGAAGGGTTGAGGTGCATGGGAAGGTTTGCATGCATGCAGCATGCATGCTAGAGATTTGCGTATGAGGATGACACAAGACGTTGTGCAGGCTAGGAAGAAGGAAGTCACCATGATGGCTGCTCCTTGAGCCTATGAAGTTTTTCTATATCAACATATGATTTTCCTTATTCATCACACAAAAACCATTTAGCATAGTGGTAGGGTGTAGTGTTGGTGCAAAGACACCATAGATACAGATCTAGTACTCAACATGTATAGGTCAAGTGTACAGTATAAGTGTAGTCAAGTATAATAAGTATCGCAGATACTATAGTCAGTCATAATTTTCCCATAGGACAATCATACAACATACGCATACGAGTGTGGAAGTATGATTGAAGTATGGTAAAAAAAACTACCTTGAAACAAATGGGACACTACTTTGTTGAGTAGTCATACGCATACGAGTGTCGAAGTATGATTGAAGTATGGTAAAAAAAACTACCTTGAAACAAATGGGACACTACTTTGTTGAGTAGTTTCTTCAAAAAACACATGAAAATTTAGTTATTAAACATGATGGAGAATAGGCAAAACTTATAGTTCAAAACTGTAAAGATCATAAATCAATTTTCAATCATTTTCACTTATTATATGAAAAGATGATGAGTAGAACATTGTATTTCCATTTTGATTGATTACAACAAGATTGAAGTATGATAAATGTACCCACATAGAGTACCTAGTGAATTACATACTAGTATCTATTATACGCATCCATTGGACACGATCTTAAAAATGAGTGTAATTTCCCTATGTTGAATTTTGAATGTTGAATCCACATGATTCTAATTTCTCTCTATTGATACACTGTGAGGGTTGGAGCCTCTCTCTCCCCCTCTCAGGATTGCACCACTATTAATAGCTTTGAGCGGCCAAAAGATATCTATGGTTGGGTGTGTGTGAGAGAGAGAGAGAGAGGAGGACGAGGAGCAGACGTTGGGGGTGATAGACCTTGCAAGGATTGAACCACTATTAAATTTGAATAGATTTGAGGGGCTAACTTAGGCATTTTCAGGTGTGTGAGGAGGAGAAGGAGCAGATGTTGGGGGTGACGGACCTTGCAACAATAAACCTGTCGGCAATCCTTGGAAAATCTCCTTTGCATGGGGGGAGAAGACAGGCCAAATAGCTTTTTCGAGTGTTGATAATCAATTAATGCTTTACAAGTTTATAGTGTACACTCAAATGGAGGGCTTGAAAGTTGAGAGCAGTCGCTCAGCTCACTAATAGTGACTTCTCCATTGGGCTTCTTGGGCTTCTTAGTGTCGCGAGCTACCACGATGGCTATGCAGCCTAGGCTCTAGTATGATTCAAAGAAAATTCTCTCCTCTCAGCCTCAAGAGTCTGGACTCTGAACTTATAGTAAAAATGACACTATGCACAATATCAAGACTTATACTCAGAACTTCGCGGATAGTTCTGACGCGCCTTTGATTTCATGGATAGGGTCCAGAGCTAGAAGGTAGAATCTAGATAAAGAACTAGGTGTGCAGCATGCCACGCTGTGTGGATAATCGATAAAACAAATGTGTGCAACCTCAACCATATGTGTATGGAGTTAACTGTGTAGTCGGTATAGCTAGTGCACATGGCTACTATAGGTACACGGTGTAACTAGTGCAGGCGGTTATGCAGGTAACTCGGCCGCAAGTGCAGGCCTGTGTTCGAAAAAAACTATTTTCCCAAAAAGTACAAAACCTTCATCTAAAAATTGTGAAATTATTTATAAAGAAAATTTTCAAATTTTGAAGGTTTTTGTTCTAACCCCTCAAAATCTGCAGGTTTTTGTACCCTTAAGTTTCAAATTTGAAGGTAATTTTAAAAATCTGCAAGTGCAAACTACACTATACCCGGTTTGCAAGTATAGGATGATACAGCTAGTACACAGTCGGTGCAGGTGCAGGCGCAGCAGGTACAAAGAGTAGTACGTTAGCTTGCAACTGTATGACGGAAAAAAAGGGAAGCACCTCGCGACAGTCAACTTGCACATAAAAAAGAGCCTTGGAGTGATGCGTTTTTTCAACAGAAGATACTTTCAATGCTTATGTCATCTTTACACACAAAGTCGATGCAGTGCCATCGACTTTGTGCTCAAAGTCTAATATATAAACATTGTT
This sequence comes from Cibotium barometz, assembly GCF_041138505.1. NCBI lineage: Eukaryota > Viridiplantae > Streptophyta > Polypodiopsida > Cyatheales > Cibotiaceae > Cibotium > Cibotium barometz. Next base: position 27,970,380 of record NC_141082.1, read on the forward strand.
TTGAGCTTGCGATTTACCCATAAACTTTGCCTACCCCACTAACTTTCATCTTTGTTCTCGCCTTCATCTCTGATTCATTTCGTCAAAACCTCCTTTTATTTAGTTTCTTTGCATAGCGGGTGTACCTACTGATCGCAGATAAGGAAGTGATGTTTCTGCCTCTTTTAGCCACCACTTCCATGGTGTGAGATAGGGCGGCCATGGGTGCCTAGCAGCACTTCCGTGGCATGAGAGAGGGCAGCCACGGGGGCAATTTACTATAGAGATTCGAGATCCTACTAAAATAGGTCGACTATGGTAGGCACCTTTGATATAGTGTACAGGAGTCTATGCTTGCATACGGCACAATCACTAGAGCCCTCGCCCATGGATAAGTCCAAGACTAATTTTGATGCCAAGTAGCTTCCAAAAGTCACAACAATTTCTCCACAATCATAGTTAGCATTCTCGTGGGCTGCATTCAGCTCTCTGGTTGCAAAGCTAACAAATATGGCTTTTTATGACACCAAAATGAGACCACATGTAGGGCCTTTTCCTGCATTAAAGTGTTTATTTGTGTTGCCTCCAAAGTCAAGTCCAAGGATGCCTCCATCTAAGAAACAGAGGCTGTTTTCTGAGTGCATCTGTGCCAATCTGGCAAGGCAAGCAAGGTAGGAGAAGGAAATATTAAGCATCATCAACCAGTACACTGCCTTTCATGCTTCTCTAACCCCTTTTGACTTTTAAAATTGCTATCTTTATCCCCTGGATACATTACATTGACTCATATAGAATAAGTTATCACAAAACAATCAAGGTGGAGGCAACACAATCTGTGTATAGATCATCAAACCTATAACCTTATATAGATTCCGAACTTCGATGGCTAAGATATCGGTAATCTAGGCTGAATATTGTCTTCATTCATATTGCCAAAGCCTTAATTATGGGGTAAATTAACTAACCTTGCTAGCCGTGACATGACTACGAGTAACGGGATTAATAAGGTAATCTTGGAGAGTCAAAACTTGAATAATAATGAGATCAAACATCGATGATAAGGATTCCAACAATCAAGGCATGTAATTAGTCAAAAATCTCACTGGTTGAAGTCTTATTGCGACTTTCATATATAATTAATTTCTAAAATTTTAATGCAAGGCTATAATAAGCTTCCAATAATTGTGCCGCTAGTTTACATGATAATAGACAGACTCTACCTCGTGATTTCATCTTCCAAGTTGTATTTGAATTTGGTTTGTGAGCAATCCGTAGTATAATTGGTAGCATGCTTTGTCGGGGTGAGATCAATGTAGAGCTTTTGTGTGGGTAGAGCTGATCCTGCATTGTATGTGTGATTTGAGTTGCCTTGTGCAGCACATGTGGGTCAAGGGTGATGGGAAGGGTGTTCAAAAGGAATCCTTACTACAATTTAGAGTCCTTATGGTACATCAAAGTGGATACAATGCATCAACTTTACACACAAAGTCCACAAAGTCAAGTCCACAAAGTCGATGCACTACATCAACTTTGTATGTAAACATGATATCATCATATGTCAAAAATAAGATAATAAAACTTTGTGAAAAAATAATATGATTTCTCACTTGAAAACCTAGTATTGTTTCTAGTAGATAATTCAAACAAGACCTTGCTCTAGCTAGAACACTTTTCAATTGAGGGGCAAACTGACAACTTTGCTATTTGTAAATAATTTTCAAAATTAAATGATAGTCAAGAATAACATGTATATTCTAGCATATCAAGAAAATAAGGATAGAATCCCCAATATTGGACATTTGGCACTTCATGGTGTACTCTATTTTACAAAAAAGCCTTAGGTAATAAATCTCATAATTATCTATAGTCTTGCTAAGGCATTATTTCTAGTTTGAAAATTTTTAATTTTTCATTTTGAGACTCATTCGCATCAAAACAACACTTTTAAAATACATATTTAGAATTAGATTTTTTTCATGGGTTTTTATATTTTACAAGATGTTTTCAATTGCAATAAGTTTATGATGTTATTTATTTCTGATTTTGTGAGTATGTATCTCAGTGTGGTATGCATAGTATCAAGATTGGTTCACAAAAACACTTAAAAAATTAATATCTTCTTTTTATGAGTTTTTCCATTTGTAAATTTTAATATTTTTATAAGTTTTGTGAAGTTCTTGTGTACATATTAAGGTTTAACATTATTTTATATCAAAATTAAAAACTTTTAAATTTAAGAAGATTATACATGTATTCATTTTTATAAAAAGTGCAAAAAACCAACTTAGAGATGCAATTCTTGATTTAATTTAAAAAATATCATATTTTAAAGCCATTTTGATGCTTTAAAGAATTTTTAGAAGGAATCTTCTTAGGTAACCCAAGTGAGTTACCTATGTTGCCCGCAATAGTGTTTTCTTCCAATACTATAATGAATTCATCTTCTCACACACATCTTTTGAGGACATCACCTTTACCCAGCTTATATAGTTCTCCCATAATTAATTAATACAGTGCAGACGGCTTAATAAGCCAACACATCTTATCCTTGTTCAAGGGTCGATCTTGTGGAAAACCATAAGCTAGGTACTCGGATATTTGCTCACTCCACTCAGGCACCATATTGATCTTGAATAGACATGCATCTAGAAGGTCATCATCTCTCTCTTTGGAATCCTTAATATATGGTTTGCCAAAACATATTATGATCCTTTCTATACCATGATCATAAATTCAAATTCCAAGAATAAGAGTAACCATCGTGTGATCCTCTCTGTAGTGCATGGCTTGTTCAACACATACAATAAGGCTTGTTCACCAAATACAATAAGGCTTGATGATCCACAAAGAATACAAATTTATTGGCCACAAGTAACGTCTGTATTTCGTGATAGGATATACCATGTGGCCAAACCTTCACATTCAGTTCTGGTATAGTTGATTTCTACATCAATTAATTATCGCGATTGGCAAAGCAAACTGGGTAATCCAACTTGAATTCCCCAGGTTGCAATACGCACCCTATAGGGAAATTTGATGCATGGATGTGCACATGGAATACAAGGTCCTAGTTGGGTGGTCTCAAAATTGGTGCACTAGCTAGTGCTTTCTTCAACTAATCATATGCTTGTTGGCACTCTTCAGTCCATTCAAAGACCATGAGCAGTCTATACATTGGTATGGCGATTTCAGCATAGATTATGAGATGAATCTTTGATAGTACCCAACATGCCCCATAAACCGTTGTGCACCCTTGTAGTTTGTTGGCCGGGATAATTCTAGCATCAACTTCACCTTGCCCTCATTAGTGGAAATACGAGTCTTAGATGCAATGTGTCCTAATATAACACCATGCTTGACCCAAAATTGGCATTTTATAAGGTTTAACGATGTACAATATAATCGACATCTCTCAAACACCTTCTTTAAGCAAGCTCGAGGGGTTCACCTAAAAATATGTAAGTATACTACGTGAGTTCAAATGAAGGGGTTTTTTATTTCAAAATTTAAAGTGAATTTACAGAAATACATTTATAAAAGGGGTTTTTTAATCGATTTTGGAAAAAAAAACTTTAGGTGCATAAAGAAAAAGGGGTCATTATATTCATAAAAATTTCACAAGGGGTTTTTTTAATACCCCTTGAACGCACGCGATACATAGGGTTTTTTATTAGTGCACCCCCTGAGTAAGCAAGCCAGATGTTTAGTCCATCATGAGTGTGCACAAAAATTGTCAAAAAATGAACACCTCAAGCCACTTTTGCAAGTAGTCTTTGAAATCCATACACATCAATCGTTGGAATGTAGCAGGGACATTAGTGAAACCAAAAGGCATAACTTTATAAGCATAGCTCCCCCACATTGTGTTAAAGGTTGTTTTTTGTTATTCCTCTAGTGCAATGGACACTTGTTTTTATCCCGAAAAGCCATCTAAGAAGCTATAGGCTTCATCACTTGCTACTCGTTTTAATACATGCTCTATATGTGGTAATGGGTAGTGGTCTTTCCTGGTAGCTGCATTCACCTTTTTGAGATTAACACACACTCTTTTCTTCCCATTCTCTTTTGGCATAATCACGATTGGTGATAGCCAATCTGTGTGCTCAATCTCATAAATGAAATCCATAGCTATACGTTTATCAATTTCCTTCTTTATAATTAGCTGCATATTTAAGGTTCATCTAGTAAGGTTTTTGCCTGGTTAGTCTTTATCTCTCAATGATCGGAATAGTGTGTTGAACCACCTCGCGGGTGCTAAATCCTTCATTTCAGTATACTTCCAAGAAAAACAATCCTTGAAATCTTTCAAGAGAGCAATGAGATCCTTTTCTTCAACAAGAAGTTAGGTCATTAGCAATGTAGACAGGTTTGGGATCCTCCCATGGCTCAGCAATGTCTACCTTGCATAGAGATATGGGGCATTGTTATATGCCATCTAAAATGTTACTTATATTAGGTTAGGAGTGGTTATCCGTGAGTAGGTGGTTATAGTGGAGGGGGAGCCCTCGATCTTCTCACTATACTTCTCTTTTAAAAGAGGGGCTTTAATAGTGGGGAGCATGTAGTCCTCAGAAGCTATCATCTGAAAGGGGCACTATCCACCCAGCTTGTCTAAGTAGTATTGTAGGAGGCCATAACAATGTCCTAATATCACATGTATTTTTTGTCTAAGCTTGTGTTTTTGTTTTCTCTTGGTTAGCTTGACATTGTCGAGGTAAGTGGCCTTATTCATTCGACCTCATGTTTATTGCACCCTTGGGTTCCGGGTCTAGAAAATGGACTTATGCATAGAGATATGGGGCATTGTTACATGCCATCTAGGATGCTGCTTATGTCAAGTTAGGAGTGGTTATCCACGAGTAGGTGGCTATAGTGGAAGGGGAGACCTTGATCTTCTCACTATCCTTCTCTTGTTAAAGAGGAGTTGCCTTTGGCTTTAATAGTGGGGAGCATGTGGAAAGTCCTCAGAAGCTATCATCCAAAAGGGGCACTGTCCACCCTGCTTGTCTAAGCAGTATTGTAGGAGATCTTAAGATGTTCTAATATCATATGTTGTATTCTTCGTCTAAGCTTTAAGTATGTCTTGGGTTAGAGAAATCGTGTTTTGTTTCCTATGCATGTATGTAGCAGCAATGTCGATCGACCCGTCATACAAGATCCCGATGTGGCCAATCTGATGTCCATTATAAATGAGCGATATGGCAGCAATGTCGATCGACCCGTCATACAAGATCCCGATGTGGCCAATCTGATGTCCATTATAAATGAGCGATATGGGCAGCAAAGCTTAGTCACAGTTTACACAGACACAGGTATGGTTCCATCAAACCTTTTCACATACACAAAGTTAATCTTTTATGCATTCTATTCCTCTTATATTTTAATCTTATTTGCAGGCGGGCTTACAATTGGGTCAGTCAACACCATGGACGCAAACTATCCCACTTGGCCAGTCGACACCATGGGGGCAATCTACCCCACTTGCTCAGTCAGGGCAAACCATGCCTTTGATAGGCGCGGGGCTAAGTGGTGCAGGCCCATCACGATATGGTTGTGATGAGCCTACACCACCTTTCTCTACTAAACCCACCCCCTCTCCCTCACATTCATCTTCACCACGACGACGACGTAGTAGGGAATCTTGTGGGGGGTAGTAAACGTGCTAGCAGGGGAGAGTAGTTTGCTTTTGCTTTGGCAAAAGTAGCACTAGGTCTCCCGATGCGTCTCCCCAAACAGGGGGGCTCTTCATCTACACATTATGAGTCAGTCCCCAGGAGACCCATTCCACTGTTTGATCCATGCCTCCTACCATACACCGTGGATGCGGATGGTGCCCTTGTGATGGATGCACGAGGAATGTAAGTCATGAATCGTATGCATGTACTTGCGAACCTAGAGTTCGTGAACTCCTTCAAAAAGTGAAAAGCACAAGATGAACTTTTTAAGCAATATGTTATCGATGTGCTTAAGTCGGAGTTCCCCATGCCACATGTGAGTCTTTGCTTCTTCGAGGAGTGGATGAAGCAGCGCATCAAGCGTTTTCTCTCTAATAGTAGGAGAGCAATTATCAAGAGAGTAGCAAAGAATAATTTGGAGAAGCCTAGTGTGTGTATGGTCGAGGAGTGGAGGCACGCACGCAGCTTCGTGAGAAAGCACCTAGGTGCTTTAACAATTGGTGGCGAGTGCTTCCTGACTACAGAAGCGAGGGTCTTCACACTTCAGCTCTTGTGTGAGAAATCCTCCTTTCTTGCTCGTTTCGTAATCATTTCTTCTCTTCTTTCATTTCGTTTTGTACTATATTGTTTTCTTGAAATAATTGTATATTTTCTTAATTGTTTTTTGTAGAGGGACGTTGTTGGGCCGCGTGACCCAACAAAGGAGGAGTACGACTATGGGTATAGAGCCCCTCATCCGTAATTATGGGTGTGGATGCGTACATAAGGTGTATGCTTGGATGAGTCCATTTTGGGGACTCAAGCTGATGAGGTAAGTGAGCCTAAACCATTCTCTTTTCTACGTCTAATTGTATTTTAATGCTCTTTCTTACCTTATGCTTGATGGCATGTATGTAGGATAAAGGGAAAGAAGTCGAGAAGGATCCAAATTATCAGCGTGAAGCAAGTGAAGAGGATGAGGAATCGGATGATGAAGATCAATCGAAATCCGATTAGGATTCCAGTTCGACACCTCTTCATTGTAAAGACTTTATGTAAATAACTTTTTGGGCTCAATTGCATTCTCCACAATGTATGCGTTTCTTATATTTGTGTTTGTGTTACAAATCTGAAACTGTGACTGTGTTTTATTTTTATTTTTTTTAGATTTTCGCTGCTCACAGCAAACGACTTCTATTTTCGCTCGACGAATGCTCTGCATAGCAAAACAAAGCTGGGGTAAACTGGGGATTCTTGTGCAGACTCCCAAGTTTGCCCCAGCTCTTTTTTTGCTGTGGAGAGTGTTTGCTACTTAGCTGCAAAAACATAAGTCGCTGCTCAGGCAAAAATCCACAGCAAAATGTCATTGTATTTCGTTATTTCGTAATAAAATGTTGCTGCTCATCAGCAATATTTTGTTGCTAAGCCAATGAACCCATTATAGCAAAAATAGAAGTGTTTCTAGCAATGAAAATGGCCCAACACCTAGCTACCCTTCTAGTTATAAAAATGTTGCTTTTTTCACTAACTAGACCCTCATTCTGTTGTAGTGGAGATGGGCAACAAATGGTGGACATGTTGGTTGGACTTTTAATATTATTAGATTCTACTATTTGTGGGAGATCTGGAACTCCAGAAACTGTATTGTTTTTCAGAAAGCTTGTGACACAGGAATTGATGTGAGTGGGTTGATGCATAAGTGTATATGTATGTGCTAGTCTATATGCTTGGTTAACAAGTTGAATGGGGTAGCGCTGGTTCAAATGATTTAGGCTCTATAGTCAGCTTTTTAGGGTCTTGCAAAGCTGAAGTTGGAAGCCAAACCAGTCAGATATGGACCTAAAACTAAGAGATGGTACAAGAAGGTAAAGCAAGCAAGCTACACCTTTGTTGCCTTTATTGAAAACCTAGCTGACACTAGACCAACAGTCAAAATCTGGTTCAAGAAGGGTGATGTGAAGGGTGATGAGTTGGAAAAATAGGCTTCTAGGGGTTGTACCACTGAAGCTATGGTGGAAACCTGCATTCTGCTTGGTTATCAGATTTCTTGGGGGAAAAAATCATTCTTTGTATTTGAAGATGATTGATGGGAGTTGATTTGTAACGCTTAAGAAGGTGATAAATTAGTTGTTGTTGGTTACCTGTTTTTGTAGGGCTGAAAGGATGTAATGCTTTTTGAGTTATATATATATATTTATTTATTGGTCGAAAAAAAACATTGAAAAAGCATGCAACCTTGGGTATCACATGTAAACATGCCCTAAAATCACAAACCCATACGCTTCATGCGTGCCTTGTGTTCCATTTCTGCAAAGTTTTCTGTTTTGCATTTATGAAGGATTGATTTGTGAGCTTTTTCCATGGCTTTGGGAAAATCAGCTCTCCCAGAATCAGTGCGTCCCCCTCCAAGGAAAACTTGCGGTACTTTAACGAGATAATCTTGGGGCCCGCTCAAAATTAAATCTATGGGAATTTTAGTCATTCCTATGGATTTAGTTTTGTGTGTTTTTTTTATAGTTGAGAGTAATCATGTTTTTCAAAGATTAGAGTCATAAATGGTTTTTGTTGCAACTCGCCAAACAAAAAAAAAGGCATGTAGATAGCCCCTAGAGGAGCGTACCGTTGGGTTCTATTCTGAGTTAATGGTGTTTCTTCCCCAAGACGCTCACCGCTTCCTCCCTTTCTGCCTATATGCCCTCATTACCCTGCGCTCATGGCCCTAGAAGATATTGTGAAAGGTTTTTGCCCCAGGAACTTCAAGGGGAGCAATTCTGGGTCTTTGCATGGCGAATCTGCACCAAAGCTTGGTCTGTCTCTTCCAATAATACTACTGAGTTCATAACCCCTCTGGGCTCTACATCTTCTGCTCCAACTGAACTGCATCACCATCTCCAGGTACGTCCCCTGTACTCACAGGCCCTCATTGGTAACAATAACCTGTATGATAACAGGTCTGCTAACAAAGGGCTTGGTAGTCTGGTTACGCCATCTTATGTGAATAGTTATGATGTTTTGGGAGCTGACTCAGTTAATGCGGGAGATGAGGATTTAGGGAAATGGAATTCTAATAATAAACCTGTAGATGCTGGGGTCAACATCTTCAATCCTGTGTTTGAAAACCATGAAAACCCTAAAGAAACGCTGCATGCTTGCCCTTCTTGCAGCCAAATCCCTGTGGAACCTGATAACTTAGATAGTAAGGTAGGCAATGTTTTTGGTAATCTTCAGTCTCTTAGCAACTGGTGCAAACACCTCGAAGCTAAGGCACAGGGTGTTGTTTTGGACCGCGTCTCCCAATAGAACAATTCAGAAATTGGATGGCTGTTAACTGGGAATCAAGAGGGATCATAATCCCCACTATCCAATACCTTTCTAACAATCATTATATGTTTTTATTTGAAGAGGCTGGTCATGCTCAGCAAGTGCTTTCCCAGGGTATTTGGCTTGTCAAAAATGCCCCTCTCATCCTTAATCCCTGGTCCAAAGAATTTAATCCTAGAGGAGGTAGACCCACCTCAGTCCCAATGTGGGTAGACTTTCCTGATTTACCTTTTCAGTTCTATCCATGGCTTAAGGATATTGGGTCTCAATTAGGGAAGGTAAGAGGTCATAAACCTATCCCTAATATAAACCCCAAATGGGAACCTCAACTTCTAATAGAGGTTGATACCTCTAAGATTCTTAAAGAAGAAATTTTCCTTCATGATGACACAGGTAACCTTTTACATGTCCAGAAAGTTGTTTATAAAAACCTGCCCAATGCCTGCTTTCACTGTTTTAAACAAGGTCATTTAATTAAGGATTGTCCTGTGCTTGAAAAAAAAAATACTGATGAAGAAGGCTTTCAGCATGTCGAGACAGGAAAAATGGAAATAAATATAAGGGTCCTAACAAAACTATGTCTAAAAAAAAAAGAATTTCAACAAATTTTCACCACTCCTTTTTGAGTTGGAAGATTCTTTTGTTGATAATGAGCCTCAGCAAGTTAAGGTAAATTTAGTTTCAGAATCTCCTATGATGGAAAACAAACAAAGTGATGAAGGACCCTTTCCTGTTGAGCCTCAGAAAGTGGATATTGATCCTCCTCTTTCTCCCTCTCAACAAAGCTCTCCAAGCGAAGATGAGGATATGGTGGAAGATTCTCAACTGAAGAGCTTTGCTGACAGGGTAGAACAGTATGATCAGGAAAAAAAAGAAAGGAAATCTCATCTCAGAACTCAGTGGAAGTTGTTATGACACAAGCTGAGGAGGAGAGCCTGCCTAAGAGTAAGGAAAAAAATAAAAGGAAGAAGGATAAGAGTGTTGATCTAAACAGAACTTCAGCTGTATTCTCAAAGCCTCCTAAAAATTTCAAAAAAAGCGCTCATGAGTGAAGATCTTAAAATTTGTTCTTATAATGTCAAGGGTCTAACAGACCCTTCTAGGTCTATTGCTTTAAAAAATTGGATGAAGGACAATTCTTTTCAGTTTGACATTATGTGCTTGCAAGAAATTAAGTGTATTAACTCTGTTCTTGATTTCAATCTCAACAGAATTGACAAACAGTGGAAATGGTTTTATTATGTTCTCATGAGGCAGGTAAAGGGGGTACCTCTCTTGGCATTAATCAAAGGTTTGTGCCACTAATCAAGAAAGTAAGTCAACATAAACATTGGGTTAGTATTGAGCTGGATTCCCCCTTTAATATCCAGGTTGTCTCTGTGTATGCTCCTTGCAATAATAGGGAGAGAACCCAGGTTTGGAAAGATTTATCCCTTTCTCTTTCTCCTTTTGTTGTTTGTGGTGATTTCAATATGGTTGATTCTCTTGCTGATAGACATCAAGGTAAAGGTTATGTGGTCCAGGGTCTGGAAAGTTATGAGTGGTTAAATCTCTGTACCAATCTCAGCCTTGTGGATTGTTCTGGTGATACTGGTTTTACCTGGTCTAATAAGCAATTTGGTGATTGTTTTAGAGCTGCTAGGCTTGATAGATTTTTACTTTCTTGCTCTCTTATCAACAGATGTCCGTATCTTAACTGCAGAATGGATAATTCCATTCATCTCTCTGACCACAAGCCTATTATTATGTTACTCAATTCATCAAGCAAGGATCATAGGGCTAGATGGTTTCATGCCGATCCAGCTCTATTTGACTTTCCTGAGGTACAGACTGATGTTCAAAACATCATTCTTGAAGCCTTTAATAATAGTCCCTCTCCGGCTCATTCCTGGGGGCCATTGCTGTCAAAGCTCTTCAACACAGACTTTCTGTTTATATGAAGACTGCTAAGGAAATAAGAAGCAAAAGGAGGAGGGATATAGCTTTACAGATTGAGTCCCTTGAGAATAATCCTGACTCTATATCTTCTCCCCTTCTCACCAACCTTAAAAACCTTTTCAAAGAGGAGGAGATTCTTGAGGCCGCTGAGAGGTGCATTAAATACACCAGGGAGTTCTGGGCTGGCAGAATAGACACTCCTCACAAGTCTATGTTCAGTCTCCTCAGAAGGAAAAAAGCCAGAGAGCAAGTGCCTTCCTTGAATGATGAAGAAGGGAAAATTTTGAACTCTCAACAAGCCAATCTTGAGTATGTTCACAGCTTTTACAGTGCTATATTCTCCAAGGATATTAATAGGAGCTCTTCCATCACAGAAGCTAGAGCCTATATTGCTAGGATTAGGGAACCTACTATTTGTGATAACCTTAGGAAGAAGCTAGACTCTGTTGTCACTTCCAAAGAGATTATTGGAGCCATAGAAGGGCTTGCCCTAGGTAAAACTCCAGGTGTCCTGATGGCCTTCCTAATGAATTCTACAAAAAATTTGCTGAGTTCCTCATCCCCTTTCTCTTCATGATTTGGAAGGAGACCCTGAATTATGGGAGTCTTCTCGTCTCTATTAATTCAGGAGTTATCAAGCTGGTTCACAAAAGAGGCAATAAGGATAGTATTCATAATTGGAGGCCTATTTCTTGTCTTAATTCTGTCTATAAGATCTTTGCCCTTGTTCTAGCCAAAAGGATTTCTTCCTTGTTGGATTCCCTGGTCCTTAAAGAGCAGAAAGGCTTCATCAAGGGCAGGTATATCCTGGATGCTATAATTACCATGTGGGAGGGTATTGAGTATGCTGAGGAACAAGAGCTTGACTTCATTTTTTTTAAATTGATGTTGATAAGGCCTATGATAGGGTGGAGTGGGATTTTATCCTTCAATCTTTGGCTGATATGGGTTTTGGTAAGAGCTTCATTAAGTTTGTTCATTGTCTCCTGGGAAATGCAAGAGCCTTTGTCTCTCTTAATGGCACCCTTACTCAACCTATCATGCTCAAAAGATCTATTAGGCAAGGGTGCCCTCTGGCCCCTCTTCTTTTTGTGATTGTGGTTGATGCCTTGGGATGGGTTGTTTCTAAAGCTTTGGATGATGGTACTATTAAAGGAGTTAAAATTCCTAGTTGCAGCAAGGATCTGTGTCTTCAACAATTTGCAGATGACACCAATTCCTTCATATGTAATGACCCTCAGTCTATCCAAACCTTCTGGAATTGCCTGGAAAAATTTTTTCTGGCTAGTGGATCCATTATAAACCAATTCTAAAACTGGATTCTGGTTGCAGCAAGGATCTGTGTCTTCAACAATTTGCAGATGACACCAATTCCTTCATATGTAATGACCCTCAGTCTATCCAAACCTTCTGGAATTACCTGGAAAAATTTTGTCTGGCTAGTGGATCCATTATAAACCATTCTAAAACTGGATTCTGGTCTTCTAAAGGGCATACTCCCCCTTTAATCCTTCAAGTTGGATGTAAGGCTATTAATAAGGGTGAGATATTCAGACTGCTATGGGCTTCGATGTGTCTCTCAAAGACAGGTGGAGAGTAAGTTAAGTATGTGGAAAGATTACCAGACCTCTTTGTCTTCAAGGTTGTTTGTTCTTAATCACTACTTGCTCCCTTCCATTGTGTATTTTATTTGCTGTTGGAAACCTCCTAAAAGTCACTTGCAGTTACTCCACTCTCAAACCTCAAATTTTTTGTGGGGAGGGGATGGAACCAACAAAAAAATATCTAAGGTTTCTCTTAAAACTGCTCTGCTGCCTAAAACTCAAGGGGGGCTGGGCCTTCTAGATATTAATAAGTTGGCTATTAAATTGGCCTATAAGTGGATTTGCAAGAGTATGGATTCAAAAGATTACTCGGCAATACTCATAAAAAGGAACTGTCATAAGTTTCACATTCATGGTTTGAAAGCGTAGATTGGTTTTAATGCCTTAGAGATCTTTCTTTCCAGATAAAAATTCCACCCTAAAGGCTCTTCCCTTATCTGTTCCATGTGGATAGCATGGGATGAATATAGGAACCATATCTCTATTAAACCCAATCTCAGATATTCAGCCAGCTGTCTTTGCTTTGAATCCATTTGGTTTGGTCTTCAATTCCCTGTTATAGAAAAAAACCTCTGGATTAAAGCTCATAAACTTTTTAAGGTAGGTATTCACACTTGGAAGGATGTTTGGTCCACACAGGGCTGGACTTTAGAGTTAGCTAATAATCTTTCAACCAGCTGCCTGCAAGAATTGAATTGGTAAGATAGGCAGGGCTCACTCTAGACAGAATTGAATTGGTAAGATAGGCAGGGCTCACTCTTTCTTTTCAAGGTAAGTTTCTCATCTCCCAATGCTGCAGGTGGACTTCAGGTAACTCTCTTTTCCCTCTCCCCCTTCTCCATAGTAACAATGCTTTTCTAATTATTTCTAAACTTAATGAAAAATGGAAGATTAACTGGAGCATTAACCAGTGGACCTACAGATTTAAGGTAATTTGGGCTCTTTCAGGAAACAGAAATCTTGCCTCCTTTGGTTGATTGCCCATCAGGCTATTTGGACTGGGTTGAGAGCTCTGCAAATAGGGAAGGGAAATGGAATGTGTCTCAGATGCAATTCCAACCAGGAATCTATCCAACATCTATTCTTTGGCTGCCCCCACAATCATAAATATCTAAAAATTTTGCATGAATGTTTTTATTTGATTCACCCTAATAAATTCAATGAAAAGGAAATTTTGTTGGGAGAGTGCCTCTATCTTGATCCTTTGCTTTGGCATAATATTAGAGGTGCTATGCTGAATTGTATTTGGAAGGAAAGAAATGAAGTTGTGTTTGCAGGAAAGAGTACCAGTCACAAAAATCTGAATTTATGGCTGAGATGAAGAAATTTGCTTTGCAGGGCACAAGAAGAATTGAAGACACTTTGGAGAAGGGCAGGACCATGCTGGAGTTTATGCAAGACCACAGGTGGCAAACCTGGCAGTCAAGGATTGAAAGGATCTACTCAACCAGATTTCATATGATGCAAGGGATCCTTGTTGTTACCATTAGAGAAGCGGAATGAATCTCACCTTTGCTCACTTGTTTAGATTCAAGGGTCTTCTCTGTAGCATTTATTCTTCTATAGATTTTTTTGGTTTAGAAGGCATTTCCTGTTTTTTCAAAAAAAAAAAAGATTAGAGTCATTTTTTTGGTGTGCCCCTATTTGAGTTTTTTTTATGCACTGTGTTTTATCTATTTCACATCCAAATTGAACCTCATTCGCAAAGTTCGCAACGAAAGGGTTCAAGCCGGAATTGTCGAGGGTAACGTCGTTTCGTTTTCTCGTGAAAATGGTAATGTGCACTGCAGTTTTGCTTCGATCTGCAGTGCCTTTTGACCAATGCGGGCTTGCCGAACTCGTGCAGGATGCAAAACCTTGAGAGCTGCCAGAAAATGCGTCGAATCCCGCAAAGAAATTTCAGTCTCGGCCAAGCTATAACTATTATTGCTGGTTGCGTGAGCAGTTTTGGCGCACAATCATGCTTGTGAAAGATATCGCTGAGGAGGGCGCAGCGGTCTCGTTTTTGCGCCATGAAAGCGTCGCTGCGGGAACGTCATCCGAAATTGATGCTGCAAAAACCCAAATCTCGGTTGCAGCTCAACCCCCTAATCCGGGTAAGCTTACTTTCCGTATTTACATTCATCTTTTTTTCTGCTTAGCATGAGTTAGCAAGTAATTGGCATTTTATTTATGTTACGTGGGTCGATTGACGTGTCCAGTAGCTAATGACCACGTAGATCTGGCTAATCTCGTGAGCTTTTCATTAATTAAACCCAAAAATGGCTGATTATACCAGCAGGGATAATCAGTCAGAGTCATTCACTCTAATACCTGCGCCGCAGCGTCATTTGAGGGCGCTTAACCACAAACACTGCTTTCAGGCAATGATCAGTACTTAGCGCCTGCGATTATGAGTTCATTAAGCGATGTAGAGAGGGTGTCGGATGGGCGACCTGATGATATTCAGGATGGTGCGGATAAAGGTGATTTGGCACCCCAGATCGCGAATAAATGGTCTCGCTCAACAGATAATACTGATGGTGGCTTGAGTACAAAGAGAGGATCAGAAAACACAGAGAGCCAGTATGATGGGCAAAGTGATTCTGAGCATCAAGATGAAGTCGACGCAACAGAGGTAGATGGGTGGCAGCGGGAGAGGAAGCCCAAGCTGAGCGAGCAGGAGTGGCGCAGCATGGCCAAGTTTGCAAAAACACAGGGTATCGACTTAATGAAACAAGTTGAAGAGCAGAAAAGGCTTCGATTAGCACAGGAGAAGGAGCCACCGAACATCGCAAAGAGTGAAATGGAAGAAATGAAGAGAATTCTGCAGGACAGAAGACGGAGCTCCGATGAGTATCTCGTTCCAACCGAATCAGAACGAGAGTCCTCGCCGGATAGAAGATCTGGAAGAAGAAGACATCCGCATCATCATCATCATCATCACCATCATAGTATTGATTCCGAGAGAGATGTTTCCCCTGATAGAGGCTATAAAAGAGACTCTGCTGATTCGGAGATTATTAATGATCACCTTATTAACGAAGATCCTTCCAAGGTCCTTGATTGGCTCCGAGGAGATGCCGAAACTGATAAGCGCATTGTTCTATCCGAAGGTCGCACTATAAGACTTTTAAAGGCTATAAGAGAAGGTGCTTTAGCTGGCCTAGCAGCTAATGAAGGTGGTTTTAGGGATTCATTAACTAGCTTGCAAGAGGATTGGGTACCAATGGAAAGATTAAGAGAGGCTGAGCGGAGATCGAGCGTTGCTGAAGAGCAAATAAGATACTTTGAGCAGCTATTCAATGGTGAAGGTGGTTCTGAAGCTGGTGGAGATGAGCAGTTGCGTGTTGTGCTATCCAAATCAAAAACCATGGATAGACACTTTGCCCACATGAAGAAGTTTGCAGAAGATAGGCAATCTGATTTGAGGAAGCAGTATGTTATGTCAGACAAGGATTCTAAAACATGGCGTCCAAATGGTTCTAGAATTGGTGTTACACCAGAGAAGGCAAAGAAGGATTTGCAGGAGCATGAAAATCATAAGAAACGTTTAGTGCAGGTGTTCTCCATGTACAATGAGCTCGTAAGGCTTGTGAAAGTGGAGCATTCAAAGAGAGTTGAAGCCGACCATAAGTGCCAGCAGCTTACTTCTCAGCTTAAAAGGCAAACGGCGACCCTAAAGAGAGCTGAGAAAGTGATTAAGCACACTGCATTATCCCCCATAATGTTTAATGAATCGCATTCTTTTAGAGGAGCTTCTTCGTCTGACAGAAACTCCATGGCTTCCCCTTCTCCGACTGCTTCTGGTAGACAGTCCCCAACCACCTTATCGCCGCAGCACTCACCCTTTAGTCTATCAAGATTGGAAACCCTTATTAATGTTGCAGATCAAGATCATGATGGTGATATCAAGCGCTTGGATAGTGCAAGAGGTAACCGCATGCTTCCATTAAAGCGTATCAATACAACAGGAAAGAGTAACCTAAGAGCTTCTGCTTTGCCTTCTTCTTCCTCTACTACTACCCCTAATCAGCAAACCATGACTAAACAGCTCACATATGACCTCGCCCTTGAACAGGCCTTGTCTAGAGACCCTTCACCTGGTCAAGTGAGATTATCCACTTCTGATCTCATTGCACAAAACCATAAGAAAGAATTTGAGGAGCTTGAAAAGGCCTTGATTGATGAGGGTAGATCAAGGGGGTTTGCGGATGTGGACCTTTACTCTGAGAAGAAAACTGTTGGAAGAGAGGAGACCTGCTGGGAGTACAGACGTGTGCATTTTGATTTCACTAAACCTCATCAAGCAGCTTCGCCATGTCATGCAGGCGGAGGATCATCGCCTTCAAAGGATAGATGGGAGACATTGGATCTAAACTCTATCAGCAATGTGCCAATTAGTAGGAGAACAGCAAGCCCTAGCAGATCTGAGGGCCCAATTATTGAAGAGAAACGTGATTACCCTTCCTTTAATGACGACCCTAACAAAACCCTAGCATTAATAGCCGGCACCCATGTTCAAGATGAGTTTAGCTCACTGCTGCAGTCTGTGAAAGGCGATGTTCAGGTTCAAAGCTCTGCTAAAAGAATGGAGCTACCGAGGAATAATGGAGAAGGATTAGAGAAGATTAGTGATAAGCATGTTGAGATTGTCAAGAAACGGAGTGCTGAAGATATAATTATGAGCAGTGCAAAGCAGCAAGAGGCGGCTAACAACCAGAGCAAGCAAACAAAAACTTTTCGGAGGTTTAAGAGTTTTCCAGCTGGGATAGCACAGAGTACACCAGATGTGAAGATTGCTGATCCGGGGAACTCTTTAGAAAACAAGCGTACAGAATCACCTGCTGCTTTTGGTGATGTTCGGAGAGGCGTTGATCAGGAAACCAACGGTGCAGATATAAGGAATGAGATTAGGTCTACACAAAAAATGCAGGCTTGGGATGAGGAAGAGGTGACAGAGTCTAGAGCCGATGTGGCAGAAGGGAGGTCGGGGCACGACGTGGCCGATGAAGAGTGGACTGATGTAGCAAAAGAAGAGATATGGGCTGATGCGGCACAAGATGAAAGAGTGGACTTGGCAGAAGTGAACGGTGATGATCAAGAGCAAAGGAGGGCTGACGGAAATGCTGATGTTGCCCTAAAGAAACAGGGGAAAGCTCGTGGAAGGAAGAAAGCGCGTGGAAGCCACCACCTTGCTGCAAAAGAGTTGGCTATTCCCGGCCACTTGGAGGGACCGCAATCACCCCACGTTAACATAACGGAAGAGGCCCGACCTCTACGCGAGTCCTCCAATCTTCAACGCCGCCTCGCCGCCGTCGAAGCAAGCCACGTTGTGCACCTTCTGCATGGCCAAGTCAAGCGGCGCCGCCGGCTTCTGCTTATCCAAATCGTGTTCTTCGCCGTGGCGCTCATGTGGGGCGTCTTCCCCCCATCTTGGCGATCTGCACCCCCGCCCACCTGAGTGCACGCACATTGTCATCCTGTACTACGTATATATTATCGTATAAAACCGGGAGGTCTCACTGTTCATACTTCTTTTCATACTCCCCATGAAGCTGAAATCTCTTGTAGCGTCCTAACATGAGTTGTATGCAATGCACACCCCCACTCTTTTCAGGTTTCTCAGTTCTCTTTCAATCGAGATTGAAGTGTTGTATGCCATTGTTATTTACATACGTTTATAAGAACATCTTGATAAAGAAGTGCATCAGAGAACACTCGATCAAATTACATCAAATCCAATAGAAAATGTACACTAGGAAATTAGTGAATCATCATTGTTTTTTTTGGGGGGGGGAGGGGGGGCTGGCACAATATAAATTCGTAACCACCTTGGAACCAAACTACTAAAAAGTTACAAATTGTAATCTAATTTAGATTGATGATTACCATTTGGTAACTTTACAATAGTAAAAAATTACCAAATGATAACTTGCCTTTTTTTTAAAATTACCACTAGGGCTTTTCTATAAGTCTATATGACGCATGCTTAAGGCTCAAATTCATGACTTGAGGCTCACCAAGATTTGAGAATTTAGTCATTCAGAGACGACATATGGAAGTGTTTGTAATTGACATTGAGAAATCCATGGTATGCAGTGTAGTACTTGTTCTTTTTCTACATTTAGAGCAAACAATTCATTTGTAAAAAATAAGCTTGTTTTACCTTTTTCTTTACTTATAGGATGTAATCGATACTACTGTCACACATGCAAACCACTAATCTGGCTGAAAAAAAACATGTAAGTTAGTTTGCATGCGAGGGCTTCAAGGGGACCATTAATTTATATGATGCTTGTGTTAGATCTCGCTATGCCTTCTTGCAAAACACTAAGAAGCATGCATTCATGTAAGGCAAATATCATGGCTCAAGACCTATAATGTTAAAGTTAGAATATCTTTGAGGTACATGATTCCACAATTTCCTTGATTGCTACTGCCTTTGAGCATCTATTTATTAAGCACGACATATGGAAGTGTTTATAATTGACATTGAGAAATCCATGGTATGTTAAAAAGTATATGATGACTATGGGAAAGAATCCTTCATGCACATATCCATATTTTCAAAATTAGATATGGGTTAGGTAGATCATATTGTGCATGTAAGCACAATATAATCTACCTAACCCAAATTATGCATGTAAACATAATATCATCAAATTCAATTTAGGTCAAGCAGATCATATTGTGCATGTAAGCACAATATGTATTTGTGTATATAAGCTCATGTATTATGTATTTGTGTACCTTTGGGTTAGATGCAAACCATAACACGTTTATACATCAACCCACTTTCAAAAAAGGAGGACCTAATCAGAACTTTCATCATGAATAATCTGAAAGAAAAGCTCTATTAGTTTGGTATCTAAGATGTAGTGAAGGATGATACACTATTTAAACTGTTTTTTGGAATGATTTAGCAAATTGTTATTACTACTTCTATATGGCTATCTCCCTATACTTGATTCTCAATTGTGTAGACAAATAAATAATAATTCGATTCCACTCTTTCCACCCTGTCTCTCTCTATCTTTTTTTTGTGTGTGTGAAATATACGTGTCTATCTTTATCTCACCTTTTTAAAATTAATTTATAAACACAATTACATCGTTTGAAGGCACACATAATCACATCATTTGGACATAGGTAGCATTTGAGTCTCGTATGTGAACTCCCCCAATTTGATTATCAAAATTAGAGTGATTTATTTGAGCTTAGAGATTATTTGACAAATTTTAACCAACTAATATTTATTTAATGGATCTAATTAGATTAGATTAAATAGTTAATGAACAGTCACAAAAATACAAGGTGATTAACAAACACACATATAACTTAAAAGGAACTTTTGTAAAAGCTAGTATAACCATTAATTCAAGTCTACATATATGCTTTTGCAAGCTGTCGGTGCATCACCTAAACTATCTAAAGGGCTGACTTATTCTTAAGCTTATCACATAGGGGATCCTCTTTTTCTTTAATCCCACACATATAGATCACTTTTGTTGATATCTTCCTCAGATAGAAGCTTCATATGTTGGAATTGCTTCTAAAGGCATGGCATTCATCATGTAAAGATTAGCTTCCATATATCCATACTTTCTCACATTACTACGATATAAATGGCATACAAATGGCTACAAATCCCCCCTATATTGTTGATGTGAATATATATCTAAGGGATCAGGTGGCTGATTAATCCCCAAATAGCAATAGGCCCAAATCTTTGCAAAAAGATTCAATCGTCTCTCATGAGAAAGCCTTCGTAAACATATCTCTCACATTGTCGTGTGTAGAGACATAAGCCATGCTAATCTATCTTGCAATGAGCCTCTCCCTAACATAATGATAATGCAACTCAATAGCCTTTGTACAAGCATGAAATAGTGGGTTCCTTGCAACAGCTAATGCACTCTGGCTGTCAGTGAAGATGGAGGTGGGAGACTGCACCAAGATCTATCAAAAGGCATCTAAGCCATACACACTCCACCATAGTCATTATAAATGCTGCATTGTACTCAGCTTCATAGCTCAAAGTGGCCATTGGGCTAAGCCATGATATACATGAATCACCAAGGTGAAGGCGAAAGCTACTATTGGACACTCACATATCATAACATCCAGCCACGATATACATGAATCAGCAAGGTGAAAGTAAAAGCAACTAGTGTGGACACTCATGTATTATAAGATCCAACCCAATCAAAATCACTAAAAGCATGCAATTAAACATCACCCCCCTTAGCATAGAATAAGTGAGGTACTGAGTGCCCTCTGTAAGTATCTAAACACTTGCTTGGCAGCCTGCCAATGCTTACCTTCGGGACTGTGTATAAACCTGCTCAACTGGGAGACCCAAACTAAATGTCTAGCCTCATATTACATAGATACATGAGGCATCCAAGAGCCTACTAATAAAGTGATACATTGAATGGTTCACATGCCTCTTAGACTGAGCCTATCACCTTTATCTATTGGTGCAGCAAACAAGCTTATAGTCTTCAAAACCAAACCATGTAAGTAGCCCCTGTATATACTTTATCTACAACATCACAATACCATCATCGCACTAAATAAAACATATGCCCAAATAATAATTCAACGAGTCCGAATGTATCATCTCAAATGACACATGTAATTCAACCTTGAAGGCTGAAATCTTATCCTCATTAGGTCATGAAACGTATAAACCAATCTTTACTCCTCTTTATACAAAGGGTACTCTTAGTTGGACTATTATAAATACTATTTGCAACCAAGTATGTGTTTATCTTCTCATATCATGCTTTGGGAGCTTGCTTAAGGCCATATAAAGCTTTTTTGAATCTACTTACTTTAGATGCCTACCCCTTTTAAACAAAACCATGAGGCTAAGATACATGTGAGATCCATATCCCCACCGTGCAACGGATTCGAGGGTGCTAGCAGCGGAAGTAGCACTTCTTGCGCGGGGTAGGGTCCCACACTCGGGGCCTCGCCCACGGATATCCGGACTAGAGACTAATCCATCAGTTTTTCCAAAACCGAACCCGAAAAACTTCCTTTGCCCGGAAAGCACAGGCGATTCCACCAGGATAACTTTTTCCTAACGTAGTCAAAAGCCTTAACTAACTGAACTGATCTAACCGAACTCGTAAGTTCCATAGTCAGATCAAGGGACAGATTGCACTTGGATCATAGAGACCAATGCTTTTTTCCTCATCGAGAGGCACAGCCATTGATCCTTTTTCCATAGAACAATTTTTGTTCGGGATTTACTTCATCTATCGAACTAAACAGAAATTGAGTCTCGATTTAAGGATCCATCAGTCCAGCCTAACCCCATCCAGTCCCATGGGTTAGCCAACCCCCCAACCACTGTAGTGATAGGATCCAATTAGGAGTTAGGTTTTGTCTCGGGTACCAAGGAAAAGAGTTCCCGTGCCCCCTAGCCGGAAGTTCATGCAAACATAAAACTAGTCACACCACTTACGCACCCAATATGAAATTGCCTTTTTCTCAGCATCAGCTAACTTTAAAACAATCCTTTAATGAAACCATTATGTCATTGATCACTATCCTCAAAATCTCTAGTTGAATCCATATTTCTAATCATTCATTCATCGGCGTACTTATGGCATCATTGGCAACCAGAACGCTCACCACCTGTTCACTCAGGGGCCTTTTCAATAGTTCCTAGCTCATAGTAACCGGCAATATATTCACATAACAAAATGGAATCTCCATGGAAGATCAGCAAGATCAACCAACAGATCCATATAAAAGAGCCATGGACTCATCCGTTGAGGACCAGCAAGGTCAATCAACCAGATCCATGCCCGGTTTCAGAAAACAACTCTTACTCCTTATTCCAATATCTTCCACAACGCACGTGTGGGTATCTTCGGCGACCCAGAGCCCGAGCACCGTATGGTCAGCACCCTCTAGGATCCTTCGCACGTCACCTAACACTTCACTCATAGGTCGCTTCCTTGGTCCCTCATCCGCTGTACCGGAAGCTCACCATTAAAATCGAACCGAGGCTGGTCAAGACCTCGGCCAATCTTGCTACGCGAGACGTCCTCCATTGACTCTCTGTCTCAGCAGTTGCAACTTTATCAGGTAGGTCTTCACGAGACCACATTCTCAAGACAGTCAAAATGTTTCCCCAGCATTCTTAACATAAAACAGTCATTTACAAACAGATCACAAATACAGTTTCTATAATGAATTCACATCTTTCCAATTTGTTCCACATCAATCTATATTACTTAACCCAAACCCAATTCATAATTGTATCCATTCTTGACTAGATACATCATTTTCCATCCCATCTCATCAAATTCATTCACTTCACATAACATCCATTCCTATCTTTCTTAATTTACATTACGTCTCATCACATCCATTTCTCATTATATCTCATTCGTTCAGATCTTATATTATTCATTCACATTCTGATGATTCACATGACATCTCACCTCATCCATTCGCTCATATCGACTTCATATCCATTCACATTCATATTTGCAATCATTATTCCACACACACATCCACATTCGTACATCCACATTCACATCTACATTTATACATCCATTTTCACATCCACATTCATACATCCACATTCATACATCCACATCCAAATCCACATTCATACATCCACATCCACATCTACATTCATACATCCACATTCACATTCACATCCATACATCCATATCCACATTCCACATCCTCATTCACATTCACATATATCCACATCCACATTCCATATCTACATCCATATCCGCATTCACACATCCACATTCATATTCACATGCATTCACATTCACATTCCATATCTACATCCATATCCCCATTCACACATCCACATTCACATCCACATACATCCACATTCACATTCACATTCACATCCATACATCCATATCCACATTCCACATCCTCATTCACATTCACATACATCCACATCCACATTCCATATCTACATCCATATCCCCATTCACACATCCACATTCACATTCACATACATCCACATTCACATTCACATTCACATCCATACATCCATATCCACATTCCACATCCTCATTCACATTTACATACATCCACATCCACATTCCATTCACATCCAGACATCCATATCCACATTCCACATCCACATTCACATTCCATATCTACATCCATATCCCCATTCACACATCCACATTCACATTCACATACATCCACATTCACATTCACATTCACATCCATACATCCATATCCACATTCCACATCCTCATTCACATTTACATACATCCACATCCACATTCCATTCACATCCAGACATCCACATTCACATTCACATACATCCACATTCACATTCACATTCTAATCCATATATCCATATCCATATTCCACATCTACATCATTTCTTTCACATACATATAACTACATCTATTCTTTCACATACATACATCTCCATCTATTCCTCGTTCATTTTCATCTAATTGATTTGTTTCACATCCTCATATCTATTTTATAGAATACAAGAGAATTCTTATTTTCGATATAAGATTTCTTTACGCATTTATTTATGCATAAATTCCAATTAAAGGAGACTAACACTTTCGAAATAAAAATCAATCTTTTATGCATCTTCCTATGCATAAATTCATTTTAAATGAGAATGACACTTTTGAATAGAAAATCAAATCTTTAATGCATCTTCCTATGCATAAAATCAAAATTGACGAAAATAAATCTTTTGAACTAAAAATAGATTTCTTTATGCATCTTTCCACGCATAAATCCAATTTAGTAGGAATTACACTTTTAGAATAAAAGAATTTTTCTTATGCATCCTATTTATGCATAAAATCAAATATGATAAAAGTAACACTTTTATAATAAAATAATAATCTTTTATGCATACCTCTATGCATGAAAATCAAATATGATAAAAGTAACACTTTTACAATAAAATAATAATCTTTTATGCATACCTCTTTGCATGAAAATCAATTATGATAAAAGTAACACTTTTACATTAAAATAATAATCTTTTATGCATACCTCTATGCATGAAAATCAAATATGATAAAAGTAACACTTTTACAATAAAATAATAATCTTTTATGCATATCTCTATGCATGAAAATCAATTATGATTTAAAAGTAACACTTTTACAATAAAATAATAATCTTTTATGCATGAAAATCAAATATGATAAAAGTAACACTTTTATAATAAAATAATAATCTTTTATGCATACCTCTATGCATGAAAATCAATTATGATAAAAGTAACACTTTTACAATAAAATAATAATCTTTTATGCATACCTCTATGCATGAAAATCAAATATGATAAAAGTAACACTTTTACAATAAAATAATAATCTTTTATGCATACCTCTATGCATGAAAATCAAATATGATAAAAGTAACACTTTTACAATAAAATAATAATCTTTTATGCATATCTCTATGCATGAAAATCAATTATGATAAAAGTAACACTTTTATAATAAAATAATAATCTTTTATGCATACCTCTATGCATGAAAATCAAATATGATAAAAGTAACACTTTTACAATAAAATAATAATCTTTTATGCTTTAAAATCCTTTTTGATGAAAGTAACACTTTCATAATAAAAGAAAATTATTTCTTTATGCATAAAAATCTATTTTGATGAAAGTAACACTTTCATAATAAAAGAAAATTATTCCTTTATGCATAAGAATAATAATAATCAATATGCATCTTCTATGCATGAAAATGACACTTTTAGAGCATAGAATTGATTGGAATTACTCTTTTAGCATACTAAAAGATAATTCTTATTTCCAAAAAATTTACCATAACCTCCTTTGTATGGCTGACCATTTTTCAATTTTTCCTACTTAATTTTGTCTTAAAAATTAACTCTAATTGATTTAAAGTAATCTATACTAATCAAAATTCACTTATAAAAGAAAAAACATTATAAAAAGTTTAACTCCAATAATTTTCACTTGACTAGGATAAATAAGGGTTGATTCTAAGAAGAGAGAGGGGAAAAGCCTTTCGATCAAGGCATAACATCCATTTATCACTTCAAACAATCATAAACATTAGAAAAACATAAAATCAATAAAGAAAAATATAAGAATCTCTACTTACATAATTTCTTGGAGCTTTCCTTTGGCTTGATGGTTTGAGGGTTCACTCTTGTTTGTAACAAGAGTGGCCACCAATCTTTGGAAGAGGAAAATGTCAAAAACTAGTGAATTATTAATAAATTCACAATTCTTGGCTTGGGAGGAGCAGAGTAACAGTGCATAAAATACTATTAAGTTTCAACAAAGGGGAGGGCTTCTATTTATAGGAAAAAGTGAGCCTCTAACCAAGCCAACTGATTCTAGAATTTTCCAAATCAGTTTGGTCAATTTTTGACCATTTTTGGGTCAGTTTTGGTCACTTTTTGGATCTAGTTGAAACAGGAGAGAGAAGAGATGAAAATATCTCATTATTTGGGAGTTTAAAACTCATTCAAGCATGTGAAATAGGCTCTCTCTTCATGAGGAAAATTCCCCCATACAGAGGTATCAAAAATGCATCATTTCACCTAAATATCTCTCTTTTTTAACTATTAACCTTGTCCGTAATCAACTCTTCATCTTATGTGAGTATTTACTCATTTTTGGGGGATTTTCCTTTTATTCATCTATTTATCTCCTCCCTACATTTGGATGAATCTTATTGGTCCATAGGAACCTTAATTTAAAATTTTGAAAAATCTTCACCCCTAGGATAATGCCTCTTGAACAGATTATACTTAATTTCTAATGCACCTTCTGAAAATCTTTTTGAACTTCTGTTTCAGGGGAACTTATTTTAATAAGATGAGGTATTTTTCTATCCAAAAATATTTAAAATCTGAATATTATCTCTCTAGAATATTTTCTCTCTCTAGGCCAAAACAGGTAGAAACAAGATCTTTTATATTTCTGAAGAGGGGAATGAATTACAGGGGAAGATACTGGACATCATGAGGGCTGGGGGGAGGAATCTTACATTCTACCCCACTTAAAAAATGCGAGATGTCCTCATCTCGCAGGTGGAGTATGATCTTTTTCATCTTCTTCTTCTTCTTCAATCACTTCCAGCGTTAAGTGGACGGTCGATTTGGGAACAACTCTCTTTGACTTCCCCTATTCTGAGGTGGAGGTCTTGCATTACTTTGGGTTGAAACTGCAGGTTGGATAGAGGGTCTACCTCTGGGACTTCCCTGATTTTGGCAGATAGAACCGTGATTACTCTCGACGGAAGGGGCTGAGTCTGGAATCTTGATCCCTGATATTCTTGCCCTGAAAACCTTGATCCAAAAGGAGTTGAGCAATCCATGCTGCGATGTCCAAATCTTTGACAGTTATAGCATTTCACTCTCTTGCTCAAGGGTGGAACTTCTGAAGTTGAATTCTAGGGGATTAAGTTTCGAAAAAAGGACATTTCTTCTATTTTGGAACTTCCCATATCCTAGGTTTGACCCTAATATCTCTTAGGTGGAGGAAGACTGGAATAACCTTCTGGGAATTAAAATCTTTTGAAAGGCGATGGTGCTGGCTTTGGCGGGACTTTGACATCAAAGGCTTTGGCGAAATCCTTCGCCATCCGAACTGCTTTGGCCATGGAAATAGGTTTGGCATTCTTGACTAAAGTATCTAATGGCTCGTTCATTCCCCGAATGAACCTGGCCATCAGCTGCTCTTCATCCAATTGAGGGGAATATTTAAGGAGAAGGGCAAAAGCCTGATGGTACTCTTCAATTTTTCGGGTTTCCTGTTTTAGTTCCAAGAACTCATTCATCTTAATTTCAAGAAAGCCTGGGGGACAAAACCTCTTTCTGAGATAAGCCTTGAGATCGGTCTAACTTTGGGTATTTCGGTCCGAGACGGTTTGTCTCGCAATGGTTTCTCCACGCCACTCTAGCTGTCTCCACTATCTTTAGCCTTGCAAGAGCCATTTTGCTCTTCTCATTGTACCCGGTGACATCGAAGTATTCTTCCATTGATTCGATCCACTTCTCCACAGTCTCGCCCAAGTTTTCCCCTTCACCCTTGAAAGGTCCAGGCTACGAACTATGAAGAGTTTTACGAACATCCAGGTCGAGCTCTTCTTCATCGAATTGGGGGTTAACATTTCTACCACGACGACCCCGGTCCATGTTCCTATCAATACGAAAATTCTTGTTAAGTCTCTTTATTTATGATTCAATCCGAATTTTGATTTAACTAATCCCGGGGTCTGACCAAACTCGTAAGTTCCATAGTCAGATCAAGGGACAGATTGCACTTGGATCATAGAGACCAACGCTTTTTTCCTCATCGAGAGGCACAGCCGTTGATCCTTTTTCCTTGATTCTTTTTCGATAGAACAATTTTTGTCCGGGATTTATTTCATCTATCGAACTAAACAAAAATTGAGTCTCGATTTAAGGATCCATCAGTCCAGCCTAACCCCATCTAGTCCCATGGGTTAGCCAACCGCCCAACCACTGTACTAATGGGATCCAATTAGGAGTTAGGTTTTGTCCCGGGTACCAAGGAAAAGAGTTCCCACGCCCCCTAGCCGGAAGTTCATGCAAACATAAAACTAGTTACACCACTTACGCACCCAATATGAAATTGCCTTTTTCTCAGCATCAGCTAACTTTAAAACAATCCTTTAATAAAACCATTATGTCATTGATCACTATCCTCAAAATCTGTGGTTGAATCCATATTTCTAATCATTCATTCAGCAGTGTACTTATGGCATCATTGGCAACCAGAACGCTCACTACCTGTTCACTCAGGGGCCTTTTCGATAATTCCTAGCTCATAGTAACCGGCAATATATTCACATAACAAAATGGAATCTCCGTGGAAGATCAGCAAGATCAACCAACAGATCCATATAAAAGAGCCATGGACTCATCCGTTGAGGACCAGCAAGGTCAATCAACCAGATCCATGCCCGGTTTCAGAAAACAACTCTTACTTCTTATTCCAATATCTTCCACGACGCACGTGTGGGTATCTTCGGCGACCCAGAGCCCGAGCACCATATGGTCTGCACCCTCTAGGATCCTTCGCATGTCACCTAGCGCTTCACTCATAGGCCACTTCCTTGGTCTCTCATCCGCCGTACCGGAAGCTCACCATTTAAATCGAACTGAGGCTGGTCAAGACCTCGGCCGACCTTGCTACGCGAGACGTCCTCCATTGACTCTCCGTCTCGGCAGTTGCAACTTTATCAGGTAGGTCTTCACGACCACATTCTCAAGACAGTCAAAATGCTTCCCCAGCATTCTTAACATAAAACAGTCATTTACAAACAGATCACAAATACAGTTTCTATAATGAATTCACATCTTTCCAGTTTGTTCCACATCAATCTATATTACTTAACCCAAACCCAATTCATAAGTGTATCCATTCTTGACCAGATACATCATTTTCCATCCCATCTCATCAGATTCATTCACTTCACATAACATCCATTCCTATCTTTCTTAATTTACATTACGTCTCATCACATCCATTTCTCATTATATCTCATTCGTTCAGATCTTATATTATTCATTCATATTCTAATGATTCACATGACATCTCACCTCATCAATTCGCTCATATCGACTTCATATCCATTCACATTCATATTTGCAATCATTATTCCACACACACATCCACATTCGTACATCCACATTCACATCTACATTTATACATCCATTTTCACATCCACATCCAAATCCACATTCATACATCCACATCCACATCTACATTCATACATCCACATTCACATTCACATCCATACATCCATATCCACATTCCACATCCTCATTCACATTCACATACATCCACATCCACATTCCATATCTATATCCATATCCCCATTCACACATCCACAATCATATTCACATGCATTCACATTCACATTCCACATCTACATCCATATCCCCATTCACATTCCATATCTACATCCATATCCCCATTCATACATCCACATTCACATTCACATACATCCACATTCACATTCACATTCACATTCACATCCATACATCCATATCTACATTCCACATCCTCATTCACATTCACATACATCCACATCCACATTCCATATCCCCATTCACACATCCACATTCACATTCACATTCACATCCATACATCCACATCCACATCCACATTCCACATCCTCATTCACATTCACATACATCCACATCCACATTCCATATCTACATCCATATCCCCATTCACACATCCACATTCACATTCACATACATCCACATTCACATTCACATTCACATCCATACATCCATATCCACATTCCACATCCTCATTCACATTTACATACATCCACATCCACATTCCATTCACATCCAGACATCCATATCCACATTCCACATCCACATTCACATTCCATATCTACATCCATATCCCCATTCACACATCCACATTCACATTCACATACATCCACATTCACATTCACATTCACATCCATACATCCATATCCACATTCCACATCCTCATTCACATTTACATACATCCACATCCACATTCCATTCACATCCAGACATCCATATCCACATTCCACATCCACATTCACATTCACATACATCCACATTCACATTCACATTCTCATCCATATATCCATATCCATATTCCACATCTACATCATTTCTTTCACATACATATAACTACATCTATTCTTTCACATACATACATCTCCATCTATTCCTCGTTCATTTTCATCTAATTGATTCGTTTCACATTCTCATATCTATTTATAGAATACAAGAGAATTCTTATTTTTGATATAAGATTTCTTTACGCATTTATTAATGCATAAATTCCAATTTAAGGAGACTAACACTTTCGAAATAAAAATCAATCTTTTATGCATCTTCCTATGCATAAATTCATTTTAAATGAGAATGACACTTTTGAATAGAATATCAAATCTTTAATGCATCTTCCTATGCATAAAATCAAAATTGACGAAAATAACTCTTTTGAACTAAAAATAGATTTCTCTATGCATCTTTCCATGCATAAATATTTAGTAGGAATTACACTTTTAGAATAAAATAATTTTTCTTATGCATCCTATTTATGCATAAAATCAAATATGATAAAAGTAACACTTTTATAATAAAATAATAATCTTTCATGCATACCTCTATGCATGAAAAGCAAATATGATAAAAGTAACACTTTTACAATAAAATAATAATCTTTTATGCATACCTCTATGCATGAAATTTAATTATGATAAAGTAACACTTTTAAAATAAAATAATAATCTTTTATACATACCTCTATGCATGAAAATCAAATATGATAAAAGTAACACTTTTACAATAAAATAATAATCTTTTATGCATATCTCTATGCATGAAAATCAATTATGATAAAAGTAACACTTTTACAATAAAATAATAATCTTTTATGCATGAAAATCAAATATGATCAAAGTAACACTTTTATAATAAAATAATAATCTTTTATGCATACCTCTATGCATGAAAATCAAATATGATAAAAGTAACACTTTTACAATAAAATAATAATCTTTTATGCATACCTCTATGCATGAAAATCAATTATGATAAAAGTAACACTTTTACAATAAAATAATAATCTTTTATGCATACCTCTATGCATGAAAATCAAATATGATAAAAGTAACACTTTTACAATAAAATAATAATCTTTTATGCATACCTCTATGCATGAAAATCAAATATGATAAAAGTAACACTTTTACAATAAAATAATAATCTTTTATGCATACCTCTATGCATGAAAATCAATTATGATAAAAGTAACACTTTTATAATAAAATAATAATCTTTTATGCATACCTCTATGCATGAAAATCAAATATGATAAAAGTAACACTTTTACAATAAAATAATAATCTTTTATGCCTAAAAATCCATTTTGATGAAAGTAACACTTTCATAATAAAAGAAAATTATTTCTTTATGCATAAAAATCTATTTTGATGAAAGTAACACTTTCATAATAAAAGAAAATTATTCCTTTATGCATAAGAATAATAATAATCAATATGCATCTTCTATGCATGAAAATGACACTTTTAGAGTATAGAATTGATAGGAATTACTCTTTTAGCATAATAAAAGATAATTCTTATTTCCAAAAAATTTACCATAACCTCCTTTGTATGGCTGACCATTTTTTAAATTTTCTTACTTAATTTTGTCTTAAAAATTAACTCTAATTGATTTAAAGTATTCTATACTAATCAAATTCACTTATAAAAGAGAAAACATTATAAAAAGCTTAATTCCAATAATTTTCACTTAACTAGGATAAAGAAGGGTTGATTCTAAGAAGAGAGAGGGGAAAAGCCTTTCGATCAAGGCATAACATCCATTTATCACTTCAAACAATCATAAACATTAGAAAAACATAAAATCAATAAAGAAAAATACAAGAATCTCTACTTACATAATTTCTTGGAGCTTTCCTTTGGCTTGATGGTTTAAGGGTTCAACTCTTGTTTGTAACAAGATTGGCCACCAATCTTTGGAAGAGGGAAATGTCAAAAACTAGTGAATTATTAATAAATTCACAGTTCTTGGCTTGGGAGGAGCAGAGTAACAGTGCATAAAACACTATTAAGTTTCAACAAAGGAGAGGGCTTCTATTTATAGGAAAAAGTGAGCCTCTAACCAAGCCAACTGATTCTAGAATTTTCCAGATTAGTTTGGTCAATTTTTTACCATTTTTGGGTCAGTTTTGGTCACTTTTTGGATCTAGTTGAAACAAGAGAGAGGAGAGATAAAAATATCTCATTATTTGAGAGTTTAAAACTCATTCAAGCATGTGAAATAGGAGCCCTCTTCATGAGGGGAATTCCCCCATGCAGAGGTGTCAAAAATGCATCATTTCACCTAAATATCTCTCTTTTTTAACTATTAACCTTGTCCTTAGTCAACTCTTCATCTTATGTGAGTATTTACTCATTTTTGGGGGATTTTTCTTTTATTCATCTATTTATCTCCTCCCTACATTTGGATGAATCTTATTGGTCCATAAGAACCTTAATTTAAAATTTCAAAAAAATCTTCACTCCCAGGATAATGCCTCTTGAACAGATTATACTTAATTTCTAATGCACCTTCTGAAAATATTTTTGAACTTCTGTTTTAGGGAAACTTATTTTAATAAGATGAGGTATTTTTCTATCCAAAAATATTTAAAATCTGAATATTATCTCTCTAGAATATTTTCTCTCTCTAGGCCAAAACAAGTAGAAACAAGATCTTTTATATTTCTGAAGAGGGAAATGAATTACAAGGGAAGATACTGGACATCATGAGGGCTGGGGGGGAGGAATCTTACAATACATAAATCTCCTCATGTAACGTCACCATTTAAGAAGGCAGACATGCCAACCATGATGCACTGCCAATGCAATAATGCACCTGATATATGAGACGTGGATGTAAAGGTCTCACCATGTAATAATACACCTGATATATGAGACATGGGTGCAAAGGTCTCATCATAATCTATGCCCTTCTCTTGAGCATAACCCTTTGCAATAACAAGCCTTTCCTTGTATAGGTCAATGCTACCATCAGCTTACATTTAAGCTTATAAACCCACTTTGTACTAATGGCCTTTCTACCATAAGGCAAATCTATAAATTACCTAGTGTCATTTTTTAGGATTGAGTCATACTCATCCTGCACGATCTACATCCAACGATCATTTTCATGTGCCTCCTCAAAGGAAACAAGTTCCTCTTCATTGCATATACTAGAAATGAGATCATGATCCATAAAAGAATAAGATACATGATGAGAACCTGCAAGTGTCATGCTAGGTAAAGGAGTAGCTACTTTGTTGCCTCATAATATGTATGCTAGCCACTTTGACATACTCTTAGATGCCTATATGGCTGCACTTTCCTTATCCACTACATCATCCACAATTGCCTGATTTAACAGGTTGATCTGTGGGCTAAAACTCAAGCTTATTTTCAACTAGTATGGGTTGATTTACAACGCCTTTTTAAGCATTCGTTTGCTCCACATATGGTTGCGTGGCATTGTACAAAGATAGGAGTGTACTAAAGATGTCTTGTGAGCATACATTTTGGGGTGGTTGTAGCAGGGTGAGGTTACTCACTTTTGTTCACTGTCTCTAAAATTGGGACATCGACGCAACTAATGAAACTCTTGGGTGGAGTATCTTGATTGATATATCACCATCAATAAAAACATAACACATCCCTCATGAGCCAAAAGCCCTATATCTCGATTGAGATATCAACAACCACTAATGCCAGCATGCTCGAAAGGGAAATCACCATCCATGTCACTGCCACCTTGCTATCTCGATCGAGATATGTAGGCCACTCGGATCCACGTCAATGCCACAGTGGATCCCCCTCGACTTGCCCACTCGGATGTACATTCAGCATATTCAGTAATACCGTCTCCACCATCCATGTATCTCGAACAAGATACGAAAATGTAATCTTGACCATTGATGTATCTCAATCAAGATATGGATATGTGATCTCATCCGTTCATATATCTCAATCGAGATACCCAGATCCAATCGAAGCCATAGAAATATCTCGATGAAGATAAGTTCATATAATCCGACCCATCCATTGAAATCCATTTCGATATGCGATCCCAGCCATTACCATATCTTGATCAAGATATGTAGTCAAATCGGGACCATCCAAAGTATCTCAATCGAGGTACCTAGTCAAAATTGAAGCCATCCATTTATCTCAATCAAGATACCCATGTCAAATCAAAGCCGTCGATCACCACCAACCCTATAATCAAGCAAATATCGAGGCCGTTTGTTTCACAACCCTAAAACCACACATACATCTGGGTCATTCATCTTGCAAACCCTAAAATGCATGCCACCGAACCTCGATCGAGATTATAAAATCATAAAGTTTTTTTTTCCCTCATTATCTCATGTCATTTTCACTCTCCTTTCTCTCTTGGATTGAAGCACAATTAGTGGGCTTTGAACCCATCTCATTAGTATTGTTTTATAACTTCATTAGTGCTACATTAGTATTTTCTTAGCACTAAGCATTGTACCTTTCACATTAGCCTTTCACATTGGCCTGCCTGTTTGTGTTAGGCTTAGGGTCTAGCATGCACGCGAGGAGGGCCACAAGGAGGGCCGCTTGTCTATTGTGGACCTCATTGCGCAGAGATAGACGGTGAGTGAATGGATATCCATAGGAGTGCTAGAGACACACCATCTACATTACATATCATGTCATACTTGGAGGCGATGTTCTTATCCCTTCGTAGCCTTCGCGATATTCTTTGTGTAGATGAGTGGATAGAACATCACCGCATTGCTCTAGTATCACATGGCTTGACATATCGTCGGGTCCATGAACTTGGTCCTATTAGGGATGGAGCATACTTGGACCTTTTTCTTGATAGCTGTGCCTTTGTCTACTGTCCAGGCACTCGGTGCTCATGTGGGGTTGACGTGTGGAGTACCTCTAAAAGAATCCAGTACATGGTGCACCTGTTTTCACAATCGATACACCGACAAATGTCAAGGTATTTATATATATTCATTGCTTCTTTAGGTTTTTCATAGTTGTTTGTTTACATGTTTATATCTACTTTTCTATATTTTTTAAATGAGCGGCATGGTTGATTATGTCACGTAGGGTCCCACTGTCTCCCACATCTATGAGTAAGAGACTCACACAGGAGTTGCTAGAGGCGAGAGCACAGATCGATCATCTTAGAGCAACATTGTAGACGATAGAGGCAGCCACTACAGAGGCATGCCATGTGAGAGAGATTGGCATCCGCCTGGTAGGTCTCTCTTGTATGTAAAAGAGTTATAATTAAGGTCTAAAGTTATAAATTTCTTTAAGTAATGCCTAACTAGAGAGACTAATCAATTATTTGTATGCTTTACTTTTTGACTAGGCCAGGACTGAGGTAGAGACTGAGGTAGAGAGTGCTAGAGATGAGGCAGAGCACCACATGCTTATGGAGAGGATTGTGCAACACAGGGCAGAGCAATTGATCCTGCATGTTCGGGAGTTCTGCAGGTCTTCTGATGTGATAGTGCCTTACTTGCCCTTATATCCACGGCCTGTTAAACGGAGGTTTTTTGGTGACCTCTCCCTCAGGATGCACCACCATTCCTCCACAATGCCTGTTGCACTCTATGCCTCAAGGACATCAACAGTACTGGTGGATATGCTCTGGGATGTGGATATTTTTTCCATTTGTCCTACATCACCTAGGAGCTAGTTTGTTTCTCGACATGTCCCTCTTATCAAGCACACGAGTCAACCTAGCGACATACAAAGTTATCGGCATTGACGATCTTCACATAGACTTCACTTGAGTCAATGCTAGGACTGGAAAGCCACTTGATTTTACATCAGCTAGTGACGTAGGACTCAACACTGTCGGTGTGATAGAGATCAGGAGCCTGAGGTGCCTCTAGAGATTGAGTGGATTATTACACACAAGTTTAATGGATACCATAGAGTGCTTCAGGAGAGCCGGCTCACAGCACATAAGCGTGTGGATGGTGTTGGTCCCAGTGGCACCTCGAGTAATGGTGATGGCAGTAGTGCTGCTTCACATGAGCACCGTGTCCTTTACAACACAGAGCAGCTTACATGCACAAAGAGTGGCAAGCACAGACCATTTTTTATTATAGATTTTGGGTTTACAGACAGAGACATCTCACAGTAGCACGACATAGAGAGAGGGAGAGGGCTATAGCAGCTTATGGGGCTTGTGAGCTCCCAAGTACACCAGCACTAGCTTATATCTTGCCTCTGAGAGGCAGACCTCCCCACAGATATTCAACAACCCCCGCAGCCAGCACAGCCTCCTCAACGTGCACAGTAGCCTCCTCGACATGGACATCGACCACCAGTCAAGATGATGATATTGATTGGGTGCCCATTGATAGTGACAAAATTGTACTTAGATTTATAGGCAGTGACTAACCTCAAACTAGCAGGGGTAGCTCATTTTCATTATGCCTTGATCTATTGAGTTAGTGGCTAAACCAAGAGTTGATGGGTTAGCTCACATTCTGATGTACTTAGTTGATGTTAATATCATTATGAGTTTTTTCATTATTGAGGATCATTACATTTTAGTTGATGTTCATGGTTTATGGATTTTTTTAACACTTTGGCCATCATATTGTTTGTTGAAAATCCCTCTCTTTCCCATGCCATCGTACCCAAACATGCTCCGATGGTGGTGACCAAACTTTGTGAGCATGTGGGGGGGGCACCCCCACATGCTTGCAAAGTCTTGTCAGCATCATCAAACGATTTTTGGGTTATCAATTAGTGCCCAGTTTGGATTTTTCAAGTCTCTTCGTGATCTAGAGGCCATGGAAAATCACGCTTTTTTCCATGCCATCGTACCCAAACATGCCCCGATGGTGCTTGTTGTTGCAAAGTTTGGTCATCATCAACACATTAGATAATGTTTGGATTAGAAATTAGCGCCCAGTGTAGATTTTTCAAGTCTCTTAGTACTCGAGAGGCCATGGAAAATCCCGCTCTTCCCCATGCCATCGTACCCAAACATGCTCCGATGGTGACCAAACTTTGCGAGCATGCACAGGCGATCCACCCCCACATGCTCGCAAAGTTTGGTCACCATCAAAGCATATTTGGGTTATCAATTAACATCCAGTGTAGATTTTTCAAGTCTCTTAGTGCTTGAGAGCCCATGGAAAATCCTGCTCTTCCCCATGTCATCGTACCCAAACATGCTCTGATGGTGACCAAACTTTGCGAGCATGTAAGGGGGACCCACCCCCACATGCTTGCAAAGTTTGGTCACCCCATCAAAGCATGTTTGGATTAGCAATTAGTGCCCAACACTAATTTTTGAAGTCTCTTATTGCTCCAAAGGCCATGGAAAATCCCGCTCTTTCCCATGCCATCATATCCAAACATACTTCGGTGGGGGTGACCAAACATTGCAAGCATGTAGGGGGGACCCACCCCCACATGCTTGCAATGTTTGCTCATCTCCATCGGAGCATGTTTGGATTGGCAATTAGTACCCATCACGGATTTTTCAAGTCTCTTAGTGCTCGAGAGGCCATGGAAAATCCCTCTCTTTCCCATGCCATCATACCCAAACATGCTCCGATGGTGACAAAACTTTGCAAACCTATGCGCGAGAGACCCACCCCCACATGCTTGCAAAGTTTGGTCACCATCGGAGCATGTTTGGATTAGCAATTAGCGCCCAGGCACGGATTTTTCAAGACTCTTAGTGCTCGAGAGGCCATGTAAATCCCGCTCTTCCCCATGCCATCATACCGAAACATTATTCGATAGTGACCAAACTTTTTAAATATGTGCAGGGGACACACCCCCACATGCTTGCAAAGTTTGTTCATTATCGGAGCATGTTTGGGTACGATGGCATGGGGAAGAGCATGATTTTCCATGGCCTCTCGAGCACTAAGAGACTTGAGAAATCCACACTGGGCGCTAATTGATAACTCAAGAATTATCCGATATGGTAACCAAACTTTGCGAGCATGTAGGAGTGGGTCCCCCCTACATGCTCGTAGAGTTTGGTCACCATCGGAGCCCGTTTGTGTACGATGGCGTGGGGAAGAGAGGGATGTTCCATGGCCTCTCGAGCAATAAGAGACTTGAGAAATCTATGTTGGGGGTGCTACTTGATAACCCAAACATTGTCCGATGCTGACCTCCAATGTCAGAAAGCACCGTGCAATTAGCCATGTTGGGCATATCGATTAAAGCATCAAGCACGCATGCATGTGATGAAGGCATGAGGTCTTTGAAATAGGATTGGAAGATTGCATGGGCATGACGATGCGTCCCTAACTTTGATAGTTCTTTCCTATCCACACTATGGGTGCCCAAAGGAGGGGGGTGGGTTCTTGTGGAAGAGAAGGGGGCTCAGGGAAGGGCTAGTTCATGTGGATTATCTAAACTAAGGGATAGTGGGGGAGAAGAGGGCAGAGGGAGAGAAAGAGGAAGAGAAAGAGGAGGGGCAAGGCTTGGATTGCCAATGGAAGGTGTTGCTCGTTGACGTGCTTTCCACTCTCTCTTTCTCTCACGAGCTACCATTTTCCTCTCCTCCTCTTGAACTTGGTGGACGGGGGGAAGTCTAGTCCTATCACGTTTCTAACTCCTACGACTTTGAGAACCCATTCTCAAGAAAGCTAAGAGAGAAAAAATTATGAAGGCTCAATGATGGGATAGTACTAGAGATCTGTGTGGGATAGTACTAGCGATGTGTGTCTATATAGGAAAAATAGGTTATCCACTTTAAATCTCATTGGATTTCCTATCTATGATGATTAATTGGATAATTAAGATAAACATAAAGATAAAAAGAAAACTATTATCCACTTAAAAATCAATATTATTTATAAAAATTATTTATAAATCTAAATTATTTATCATTACTAGATATATAAATATATTTTAAAGTTTATCTTTTGTTTTATAATTATATAACTATATTTTCTTTCATAATGTATTTTTTTAAATTTTATTTAAAGGTTTTTCCTACACATAAAATATTTTCAAGAAATATTTTTAAAATGAAATAACATAGACTTTAAAACATATATTATTTATCTAATTTAAAAATATAATCCTTTAAAATTAGTGATTTTAAATTCTTTTATATTAATAAGTTATATATATTTTATTCTTTTAATTCTATATTTTATTTCTCCTTTTTGGAAAATATTGAAAATATACTAATTAACTTTTTTTAAAATATATTCTTGAAAAAAATGAGAATGTGGAAAGGAGGTGCCACATGTCATGCATGCCACATGCCATTTACTTGGCATGTGGCACTATTATGGCTGATGTGGCATGCCATGTCACCAAGTGTGAGGTGGCATGCAAAGGTGATAAGAAGATGTGGCATTAATGATGACTAGGACGATGAGGTGGGAAGTCAACTAGGTTGACCATGTTGACATGGAGGGTGGAGGTGGAAAGGTGCTTATGTGGATCCTCTTGAAGCTTATGTGAATTTTCACTTGGAAGGATTGAAAATGGACCTTCCCATACTCAAATTAAGCCAATTTTGTTTTTATAAATTCATGGTAACAAGTATATTAATGCCTAGAGTTTTTAGATTGAAAGATTCAATATTTGATTTCTTATAGTTAAATTACAATTGATTTAATGAGCCTCTAACAGTCAATAAATTTTACAAAGTAAATCTATAAGAATCTAGCCCGATAGATTTGTAATTTTACTTTAGATCCACATTCTACTAATCTTCCCCAATCTAGTCATCACCAAATCCATACAAATTGAGAATTTTAGATGTGGTGGAAGGATAAAATAATATGTTTTTTAACAATTCTAATGTCTTTTAAATAATATAAAAAATAGTTACACACATCAAAAATTACTCGATAAATCAAGTTAAGCTCTATGTTATGTGAATTTGTGATATGCAAAGTGCGAACATCATATGAGTAATAATGTAAAAGTTATAGGCAATTTACTCACATTTAGTGTACCTGTCCAAACCTTCGACAGGGCCTGTATACAATTTTGGTTCCCAAAGAAAAGGAGATTTATAATTATTGGATATCCGATCAGATTATAGTTTTAGTTACCCAACTTTGCATGTGATGTTTCATTAGAAGTCTTTGAAGTGAAGCTCCTTGACTAACTAGGAGAGAAATTGGCTATTCTTCTTGAAAAATTGCTTGTTTTCAGGCTAAACCCAAGGGCACCCACTAAATGAAACTAGATAACCTCATCTTACAACCACCTTTTGATGTTTTTTACATGAACGCATGGGCTGAAATGAGTTCTCAACAAAGACAACATCTTTACTCACAAAAAATCTCTTTATGGCCGAATGGTAGAGTCTAATCATTTGCTTTTTGAGTT
Organism: Cibotium barometz; assembly: GCF_041138505.1. Lineage (NCBI taxonomy): Eukaryota > Viridiplantae > Streptophyta > Polypodiopsida > Cyatheales > Cibotiaceae > Cibotium > Cibotium barometz. The sequence goes on from NC_141082.1 coordinate 28,010,781, forward strand.
GTATCTCATAAAAATACATTTTACCACATCCAGCTTATTGTGTTGTTTTAGACATAAAAGCATAAGAAAGATAACCAAAAACACACAAATGAGCCACAGAGGGATTCTTGCCATTCTTCTTCATAAGGGGTACTTGTCTGCAAGGCCTTGGTGGGGCATCTATTTAGCACATAAGTGGCATACATAACTACATCTAACCAAAAAGCATAAGGTAAATCTTGGCCACAAAGGGATTCTTGCCATTCTTCTTCATAAGGGGTACTTGTCTGCAAGGCCTTGGTGGGGCATCTATTTAGCACATAAGTGGCATACATAACTACATCTAACCAAAAAGCATAAGGTAAATCTTGGCCTTTTAACCATGTAATGTGCCATCTCTATGAGACATCTATTCTTCCTCACATCTACACCATTTTGTTAAGGTGTATAAGTTACAAATGAATTGATGGTTTATGTCTCCCTCTTTCAGCCATATATACATGAAACTCCTTTAACATATACCGTCCCCCCCCCCCTTGATCTGTACAAAAGGTGTCAACTTTACAAGCAAACACATTTTTAGCCATAGAAACAGTGTCTAAAGCATGTAAAAAACTCTGACTTTGCCTTCCACGGATACATCTAGGTGTGTCTAGAGTAGTCATCAATAAAAGTCACAAAGTAGAGATATTCACCGATCGATGGTGTCCTCATGGGACCACATACGTCACTATGTATATATTGTAATTTCTAGACATCCCTAACTGATCCATCTTTTACAAATGATGCCCATTACATCTTGCCTAAAATGCACCCCTCACATACATGTTTGATAGGGGCCTCAAGTACTGGCAACTCTGACACCATCTCTTGCCTTTAAGCCGTAGCAAATTTCCAAAAGAAGTGACCAAAGTGACCATGCCATAGCTTCGTGTCACTCATAGGATGTGTATGCCAATCTCTCATGCCTATCTAACCTATAAAGCCCATGGCTTAGAGTATCGGATACCATATTGACGTTTCAATCACTCTAGGCATGAACTGCATACCTATCATTAATAAATCAGACCACTTGGCCTACCCTAGCAATGGTACATACTGACAACAAGCTCTTTTTGTTATGCCTATCACAAAAAGTAATTTTACAAGAGTGATTATCCTCCTACCATTTACAACAATGATGAGAACAACCTTACTGACTCCTTTTACTAGATACAAGGAGTTGTTTGCACATGTGACTTAAGTGAGGAAAATAGATCATGCTCAAAAGTAATATGATTACTAGCTCCATAATCAAAGTACCAGACATGATCTATCACTAACATACATACATCATGGGGACAAAAGAATCATAACTGTAGTGCACAATGAATGCCCAACCATCCTGTGCATAGTTCAGTGCCTCCTTCTTTTCAACACTTGTTAATACAGTAACCACAACTATGCTTAACTCTTTCTCCTTCTCCTTCTCTAGCCTTTTTATGCATTCATTAATGTAATGACCTAGCTTTTTGTCACATAGCATATAACGGCATGCATGAGTTGTCCATAGTAGGCAGTAGAGCTCGATCGGACACAAAGTCCACACACCGGAGCACGTGTGGCGACTGTGTCCGGGGTTAAGGGGTGAGGAGGCACCCAAGTCAAGGACCGTGGGCGGTCGAGCTAGTGTGGGCAGGAGAAAAGCCACTATATAAGCCCAATAGTTTGGACACGTATCCACATTCCTCTATGGTTGGTTGGTGGCTAGATCTTGGAGCCCTCCTTTGGCTATGTCAGCGAACACAGTGACGTAAAATTGGTATCAAAGCCGGCGTAGTCCTCTCTCTCGCTTCTTGCACGTGAATCGGCTCTGAAAGGGATAAGCCTTATCTCAAAAAAAACAATGGTTGTTTGCTCTGCTGCTGCAGATCTGAACTACATGTGAGAAGAAAGAAAATCTTTTTTCTCTCTCTCTAAGTTTTTCTCTTGTTTAAAAACAATAAAAAAACTTTTGAAATCTATCAATGTCTGGTCAAGACCCAGCACTTGTGTGGTTCCAAACCACCTAGTTGGTTCCGGAGGAGACGCCGACTAATGCAACTGTGCGCCAACATGATAAGCTAATGCTAGCGTGCCATCGATTTTCCTAAGCTAAGGGAATTAGTCGTCGCGACACCGCAGAGGTTAGTTCCTGCATCTGATGAGATTCCTGACGCGGCTTGTGATTCTATTTCCAGATAGGAGTCACGTCTAGACAGGAATGACATTATTGGACCTAGATTCTAGTTAGAAGACATATCCAAACAGAAAGCACTAACACAAACTAGGGATCAAATAAACTTGCACAGTACAAAGAATGGAGAATTACACCAACAATCACTATATCATCAGAGTGAAGGGTAAGCGTAAACTACTATGTAATTGCCAGTTGACACTCTCTATTCTCTTCTCTCTCCCACATCTTGGATAGATTCCCTTTTCCCTTTTACATATGCTCCGGTACTACCCATTGGCAAGATTCAGTTACAAGGTTGTTTACAAGAAAGTTGTTGCCCAATGGATATACTAGGTAGCGAAACTACTGGCGAGCGACAAGGCTGGGCAAGCATCGGCCAATGGTTGGATGACCCCCAGCACCTAGTGATCACGGTGGATGCTGCACAAGCAGAACGAAGCCCACATGATTCCTTGTTACCCTCCAGACTGCTTTAGTTTTGAAAAAAATCAACTCCGAAGTCCAAGTCTGAACCTACGGATCCCCCTTCATCCAATCCTTCCTCCGTGGTGGCAAAGCCCCTAGAGATAAACCTTATTGGCTTGTCTGGAGCGTACCTGGGCTCATAAGCCCTCTTCTTGCTCACCCCTGCATGCCCAATCCCGTCCTTTCATCCGCTCATTGGAATTGTACATCAATGGTAGGGGTACTTCTTCCTCGTCCTTTCCATCACTTCAATGGTCATCCCTGCTACTGCAAGGCATGCAACTCTGTTTACTTTGGGATGATAGCTGCATTTTCAAACACTGTCTGCTTGTGATTTCTTGATTTCCTTCTTTCCCCCTCCACTTCCACTCATATGGTGGTTTTTTAGTCGGTTCTAATATGGCATGCTCCCTTCCTTCTTCTGCGAGGTGACTCCATTGCAAGGGGCACTGGCAGTAATGAGGAGGAGGCGTGAGGGGGAAGGGTAGTTGAGGTGGGTGAGGGTGTGAATGATTTCCTCTTGGGGACACAAGAGGACAGTGGCCTTTTTGCCGTTGATTTCCATGGTGGCCGTTTCTTCACGCCAATTAATTTGGCAATGAGTGGCATCAATGACATGAAATCTGCACTCCAAATGGTTATTTCCAATAGATATTTTAGGAATGAAATACATAACACTCGTTAGACACATTTCATGTGAGATTTGAATGTAAGTGTCTTAGTTTGTTAGTGTGGGTTTTCCAAGAGCTTCACACGTCCATGAATATGAGATTGGTGCAAACAATAGGATATATGTGGGCTTGCCAGTGTTGTAGACCATTCGCAGTCTCGTGAGAGTCCAATCCATATGCTTGGTGGGCTGAGGTTCAGTGGTAGTTCGGGGGAAGTGGAAGGCTTACCAATTATTGTGGGGGGTGTGAGAGTACCCTTTGTGGAAGCCATTGGTGGGGGTAGAGGATCAGATTCAAGGCACTCCCCATCCCGGAGGATCATTCTTACCTTAGCCTGTGAAAGCTTGAGGGTAGCTGTGTTGTTAGCGGAGCTGATTATACTTGTAGCAAATAGAACCCAGCTTCCTCCAAGGATGACTGCTTCTTTTATCTCACATGTGGGAACCACATAGAACTTACAAGCCAATGGGTTAGATACAGTGTGTACAGTTTGTGTGTAAAGGACCCAAGGGGCTTTGTATGCGTTGTCCACCTAGCAATTAAACTTTGGCATGGGCAGTTTTAAGAGATGGTTTGCCCAAACAGAACCATGTTTCCCATGGCAAAAGATTGTGGCTAGTTGTGGGTGACAACAGGGTAGGTGACAACAACAAGGAACATTTCCGTTGCACATTTCTACCAAAGGGGAAATCTATCCAGATCCTAAGGGTGGTTGTTTCAGGTTCTGGAGCTACACTTACACTCAGGGTGTTAAGCGAGGCAATGTCTTTGTAGGGTTCATGAATGGTCTGGCCATTGGGGGAGCATGAATTATGTGCCGAGTTTGCGATGGGGGATGATATCAATTGTAGCAAGAAGTTTTAGCTAGACATGGTCAACTTTGTTGATAGAAGTAATCATGCATTGCATCCTTGCGTCATCAAGGGCTTGATGACAAGCATCGCAAACCAAGAGATAATTGCTCCTAGCGGTGGTTATAGATTATCCAGCAAAGGGAGCATTGGCCATGGGATGTGAGTGTCAAGTATATAAATTGACCTCAAGCGTTTGAGACCCTTCACAGAGGTAGACATAATGCATGTCCCAGTCATGGATTAGTCAAGTTTGTCTCATGAAGGGTCGACCCAAGATGGCATCATAGGCGGCATTATGCAGACTTTGACCTTGAGGTCATGCACTAGGCCCAGGGGTTTTGTAGAGTTCCCATCCGCAATCTTAATCACTAATGTGGTGGGATTAAGGCGTGGTTGGCCCTAGTTTTCCCAACATGTTTATGTGAGGATGCTTACACCACCACCTCCATCCAGGATTCCTTTGACCACATGTCCATTATAGGAAATGGGCAACGCTGCATTTGTGTCATCACCTTCAAAGTATTGTCCCAGCGCATTGATGCGCAAATTGTGGGTGCGCCTTTGGGTTGTGGGTTGTGGTGATGGAGTAAGTCTAGATGATGGGGCTTAGATTCGTCCAAAGAATCTGAGTTAGCTCCCTCCTCCACAAAAGCCTGTAGTTTATGCTCCATCCAATCCCGAAGGTCATTCCATTTGGACTAGCTTTTAACAAGGTTTCTATGGGCATTTGGATTTGGGAGGAAAGGAAGGCAGAGAGGTCGACCAAGTTGCGTTGATGAGTAGAAGCTTCTGGAGGGGTGGGGCCTCGATCATAGGGTGGACCAACAATAGTATATGTAAGTTCAATTTTGTCCTTATTTGACAGGTGTGGAGGTTGAGGGTTGGTTGTCGTAGGAGGATAAAATACCTCAACAAATTTAGTGTGCAGACCTCATGAGTCACTATCGAACTCTATGTTAGTGTTCGCATATCGAGTTGTTCGATTGTGAACATGGGATTTGGGCTTGGTCATTTGTGGAATAGGCATTGGAAGACGAGGAGGCGCATGAGGGGAAAAATCGTCATTTGTCAGCATCCTGTTGGTGAATGGAGCTTCCGCGGCCTTGAGCGTTGCGGGGGCTCCTGCCTTACTTGGTGTGCGAAAGTTCAAGTTCAAGGGAGATGTTGCGCACTCAGGTACAAGGTTAAATGTTATAAAAATGGGTGGCGGTTCAAATTGAGCCTGGTATTTCTCTACCAGTACTCAGGGCTCCTAAAAACGTTGCTTCTCAAGGATGGCATTGGGATAAGTGGCCAACCATTTTTCTCATTAGGTGAGTTTTTACTGGGCTGCATAGGGGAGTGGTAGTTCAGCACGATTATTGCTCTCGGAGGAGGAGGGTGTGGTCTTTATTGAGCCAGTGTGGATGCTAACCCGATCTTCTCCATGGTCAGCATGCTTAGAGTGTTGCTTCTTTTGGGATAGCCTAGCCTAAAACCGTGTGATGACATTCAACCGGGAGACTAGATATCTTCCCATGTTGAATGCTTAACACATTGAGGGATGGCATGCCTTCGACTATGGAATGAGAAATTATTACAAAGGGCAATCCTTATAGTAATGGTTAATTCCACAGCCATGACATTGTGGTTGCATTGGGGCAGACGTTTGTTTTGAGGGCACTCCGCCACTCTATGGGGTCCATGGTAGAGGAAACACAGAAGACGTTTTTTTTCAGGGCATTCCGCCACTCTATGGGATCCATGGCAGAGGAAACACAGAAGAGGTGGTTTCCCTACGGGTGCACCTACAGTATGCACAAGTGGTTTAGGGTCCATGTGAGGCACCGGCAAAGGGGGATGAGGTGTTAAGGGTGCTTCGAGGATGGTGGAGCACATGGGCTCCATAGGTTTAGCAATGGACCTAGTTGGAATCTTTCCATGAGTAATAGGGTGTGTCTGGAGAGGCAACGGTTGGAATGGAAAGGTTGGTACTAAAGAAGGTCATGGTGGTGCTCGGTGTGAGAAGTTAGTTTGGGGTGGTGCCACCAGTAAGGCTTGGGGCCTAGGAGGAGAGAAAGGCAATGTTACAAATGAGCTTTGGGTTGTTATTGGCACAATGGCCAATTGCATGGAATAGCTTTCTCGCATGTTGTCATCGAGAAAGATTTCCCATTTGCAGATTTGATCAAAGGTGGAGGGATCCTTGACCAACAAGTGGTCATGAAGCCTTGGGTTGTGCAAGCCCAAGAGGAAACGGTCCATTAATTACTTATCACTCAATTTTTCCCTTGCTTCGCACAACACAAATTAAGGTACTTTTGATGTGTGCTATGTAGTTGTGTGTTTCATCGAGCTTATGTTCCAATTGAAACAGTTGGATGATGGGGCTCCATTTGGGCCTGTAGGGTGCAAAGCCAAGTATGAAGGCCTCTTTTACTGCATTGAAAGCGCCTTTGTTCCGAGGGTCCAAGGATTAGAATGATTGCAAGGCCTTGCGGGTGTGGCGACCACATGTGAATGTGCAATTGAGGCTGGGGTGCCACCGAATGGAATGGAGGCATTGGGGGCATGACCGAAAGGTGTCCATGATGTGCGGGGAGTTTAGAAAAGCTTCAACGGTGCACGCGTGGGTATGAAATAGGAGTTTTAGCTCACTTTTGCCTTGCAAGTGAACGCACCCTTATGGTTTAAAATGGTCTTTTGAGGCATTTTATGCATGTAAAAATGACCTAGTGAGTCAGGAAGGTAGACCAAATGCACCTCTAAAGATTTGGAAATTTTAAAAATTAAAAAATTGGGAATGGTACGTCCGTACACTTAGGTTGGTGTACGATACGTCCAAGGCTTAGGTACCATACAGCCATGGCACTTTGGAATGAAATGGCCATGACACTTTGGGAATAGCCATGGCACTTTGGAATGGAACGGGCATGACACTTTGGGAACGACCACGGCACTTTGCTGTTCCACTTAGAATGGAATGGCCACATGACACTTGTAATGAAACAACCAGGCACTTGGAATGAAACAATCGTGGCAACTTTAGAATAGAACGGCCATGGCACTTGGGAATGGAACGACCACGGCACTTGGGAATGGAACGGCCATGGCACTTGGGAATGGAACGGCCACGGCACTTTAGAATGGAACAACCACAGCACTGGGGATGGAACGGCCCGACATTGGGGATGGAACGGCCACGGTACTTGGGATGGAACAACCATGGCACTTGGAATGGAACGGCCGTGGCAACTTTAGAATGGTATGGCCACAGCACTTTGGAATGGAACAACCACAACACTTTGGAATGGAACGGCCATGTGGCAACTTTTGAAATTTGAATTTGAGATTTGAATTTGAAATTGGAGGGAAGTGAATGGGAGACAACTAAGATCCCTCATCAATGCAAGTAGGTGGGAAAGGGCTAAAGTTAGAGGCTACCTCTAAATTAGTGGATTTCTACTAATTTAGAGGCACTCTAGATTAATCCACTAAAGTTAGAGGCTACCTCTAAATTAGTGGATTTCTACTAATTTAGAGGCACTCTAGCTTAACTAAAGATTAATCTCCTTAATCACACTATTAATCACTCCTTAACCATCTTCTTTGCCCTCTAATTACTCCTAATTGGTGAGGAGTTTAAACATGGGGATTTTATAGGTGGATTAGTAATGTTTAGGCTAATCCAAAGATGTGATTATCTTAAATTAATCCCCCTAATTAGGTCTCTAATTAACCCACTCAAAGAAGGAAAATTAGATAAAAGAGACTAAATTAGTGATAATTCTTGCTAATTAAGGCCTAATGGGAGTGGACTAAACATAGATTTAGGTCAAGGCAAGTGTTCACAACACTAATGCCACTCCAATTACAAGCAATTAGGCTTAATTTTTTGGTTTTTTGCTCTCTTTAAGTCCACTAATCATACTAACCAATAGATTAGTGATAATTAGTAAAAATTAAGAGAGTTTATGGTTTTTTTAGGTTTTTTATTTGATTAGTTTTCTATCTAGTAATGCTAACCTACCTATGTAAAGGGATTAAGCAAAAGAAAAAGGATTAAGCTAAAAATTAAGAAAAATGATCTATATTTAAGGAAAAACCCTCTTGATTAGGCTTGCTAATCACCCCAATCTCAAGTTTTTTCACTCAAACAAATAGTAATCCTACTCTAAACACAAAGCTATACATGAATCTCAACAAAAACATCAAAAACAACCAAGAAAAACATCAAAATATCAAAAAGCCGCATGCCAAAGAGCTTACGTGGCACAACGAGCTATGGAGGCTCCATCGCATTCGAACCAAAGATGGCATAGACAAGTAGTGGATTGGCGCTCCCCAATACCAGTGCCAAAGATGTTAAGGAAACCCTACCCTAAGGTGTCATGGGAAGTTTCCTATCCGTGGAGCTCGAGCATGGCTCAAGAGCTCCACCGTAGCCGCTTGTCTCGCCACCGTCCTCCCGTACTCATTATCACTCCGAGGCAGTTGCTCTTAACCCAGCGAGTGATGCAAGCTCTTTCGCAAAGATTGTGTGGGATCTCCACAGCAAAGGATCATCTTGGTTAGCCTAATGACTCAAGAAAAACCAACTAATGGCTTTGCCACCCAACGTTGTACAAAAATACTATGTCTTTTGCCCCAGCAGAGCACTGTTTGCCTGGAACGTGGTTTCAAAGGCGAAGATGTGAGCATTTGGATCCTCCTCACTCTTGCCTTTGAATTTCGGGTACTTGAGGGATATCCTACCCCCAACTACCAGTTCTTCCCCTTCCTCAAGAAAAACCAACTAATGGCTAACGTTGTACAAAAATACTATGTCTTTTGCCCCAGCAGAGCACTGTTTGCCTGGCACATGGTTTCAAAGGCGAAGATGTGAGCATTTGGATCCTCCTCACTCTTGCCTTTGAATTTCGGGTACTTGAGGGATATCCTACCCCCAACTACCAGTTCTTCCCCTTCCTGGGCTTCTTGCCTCTTGCTTGGTAGTTCCTACCCTAGTGATCTTCTTCCTAATTCCTTATTCCTTAGTTCCTGTTTTAGAATCAGTCTTTTCGACTGCTGTGGAATCCTGTTTGGATTACATAGTGGATGGTGCAGTGGTGCTTCTTGTTCTACTACAGCCTCGGTCTGTCTACGGAGGTACCACATTTCCCTATTTGAGTTTCCTTTCGTTATCCATGCCTACTCCATTATGCTCTTATGACTCTCTAGTTAGCATTCCTAACACTAGTTAGTGTGTGCTTTCTTTCATGGCTTCTTTTGACTAGTTTACTCTACTGGACTGTGCAGGACTTAACCTATACTAGCCTCTATCTCTCTACTCCCCTACCTGGCATACCAATTCCCCAACAGGATCACCAAAAGTGTCAGTCTTTGCCGGCACTTGCGTGGTTCCAAACCACCTCGTCGACTCCAAAGGAGACGCGACTAGTACAATTGTGTTGAACACAATAAGCCAATGCGCTAACGTGTTGCACCACCGATCTGCCTAAGCTAAGGGAGTTAGTCCTCGTGAGACACCACGGAAGTTAGTTCCTACATCTGAGATTCCTGACATGGCTCCTGATTCTGTTTCCAGATAGGAGTCATGTCTAGACAGAAATGACATTGGACCCAGATTCCAATTAGAAGACATATCCAAATAAAAAACACTAACACAAACTAGGGATCAAATAGACTTGCACAGTACAAAGAATGGAGAATCACACCAACAATCACTATATCATCAGAGTGGAGGCTTAGCCCAAAGTACCATGCAATTATGCCCATAGTTGACAGCCTCTACTCTCTTCTCTCTCCTACATCTTGGATAGTTTCCCTTTTCCCTTTTACATATTCTCGGGTACTACCCATTGGCAAGATTCAATTACAAGGTTGTTACAAGAAAGTTGTTGCCTAATTGATATTCTATGCGGCAAAACTGGCAACAAGACTGGACGCCGGCCACCACGACGATTGGATGACCCCCAATAAAAATCTTGGAGGATAAGGTAGAGGGAAATGGATATCTCTCGATCTAATAAGGATAAGAGGCAAGGCAAGGAGCCAGCAGGGTGCAGCCCAGCTAGAGAGACGGAACATTGGACCTCGCTCTATCTAATAAGGATAAGGGGCAAGGCAACGAGCCAATAGGGAGCGGGGGCGGGGGCGGCCCAGCTAGAGAGATGGACAAACTGGAATGTGATACCATTGCCAAGCCCTGCATAAAGATGAAGGCAAGAGCGATGAACCATGGGATGGGGTCACCCAAAGTAGAGAAATCTACAATGAAGGATAGGGTTTTGGTAAGAATGCAAGCCCCGAGGCCCATGGGTGCAATGGCACCGAGGGGTAAGGGGGCTGGATAATGATGCCCATGATGGTGGCAAGGAAGATGGAGAGGAGATAATGCATGGCATCTCCTCTCTGTGAAGCCACCACACTCATTCACTTATGACACTCCCTCCTAGAGCAGCACACCGATACTTCCGAGAGGACTGGGTGAGAGACGGGAGACATTCGAGCATCTAGCTTTTAGTGAAGAGAAGTCTTGAGGTCTTTCTTTGGTCATTCCTGTTACCATCCATCTTTCAGACGTCGACACCATTTCTTGGGTTCTACATTGGCTACAGCAGCAAACAGTAGAGCTGTCCCACAAGATATCCTCCCACGAGGAAGGAAAACAGGCAACCACCAATAGTAATGAGTGCCGCCACACAGGATGATGATAAGGTCTTAGAGCCTTATTAAATTTTTACTTTTTTTAATACTTTGGGGGAGGTTCCCACAGAAAGTAACCTCGCACACACTTTAAATGTGTGTGTGTGTGGGTGTGTGTGAAACACACACATGATGACATAATTCTTAAGCAAAGTAACATGTGTATGCTAAGGTCTTGTTCTGGCATAGTCTGGAAATAGTTTGCAGCCGGGCAACATAGCTCGTTCACAACATACACAACAAGAATCGATACCTTTGATGTTGTGGTATGGGATAAGATATATCTATTACCTCCACACCAGGGACTGTGTCCCAAGAATCTGAGATGATTGGAGTGAGTGTAACAGAGTCACACACAAAGCTAAGCACACAAGGACATTAGCTTCCATTGTTGGCATAATGCATATCTAATCGTTTGACGTGACTATGCAGCTACTCTACCCACCTTTGGAGTATGTCATTGATCTTTTCATTTGATAGGATGGGAGTGTACCTGAGAGGCCTTGCTCTAAAAGCTACCTTGTGGCTAGTTTTTATACCTTCCCTTGTTACTTCATAGACTGGCTTGATCAACAGTTTATGTAATGGGCCATTGGGATGTTGTTGGATTGTTCTCATAAATACTTCAAACTGAGTATATGGTTGTGGAACTTGATATAGTTCTTGAAGTTATAGCCATGTTGAACTTTGAAAAAAATTGTACGTCGTATTGCATAGTTCATATAGTTCAAACACCCATAATTATAGCCATGTTGAACTTTGAAACAAACTATACATCATATACGGTGTTGCATAGTTCATATAGTGCAAACGCCACAGGCTTGGGTGCTAGTCATCCATATGCTTGAGATTTCATATATTTCTCAAGGAGAGGAAAAGAGTTAACTTATGTGTCACACTGAACTTCATGCTCATTTGATGGAATGGTACATCATATGTTCATGAAGTTCATGGTGGTCTTAGTTGTATGGGACACCACGATTTATACATAGAGGTTGACTCTTTGGTTGTTTATACACTTGTTCCTTAGTAATCAAGTATTGGTAAACTTGTTCCGTAGTGTGATCAAGTGTTTGGACAAGATTGAGCTTTGAAACTCACTTGATAGCCTTTGTTGGGAAGAAATCCAATGATAGAACTGGCATTGGTGAGCAGGGAGATTAGTATTGTTGGATGGTTGTGATATGTGGGGGATGCCCTACAACATTCAAGGAGTGTAGACTTGCCTATATCCAATAACTACTTGTTAAAGTGAGAAGTACTTCACTCCAGACGAGCATGGTCTCGTGTTGTTATTAGATACAACATAGTTTTAAAAAACCATGAGTGTGTTTGTTAGGAATTCTAAGCTAGAGAGCTTAATGGAGCATCCTAACATGTCCAATAATGTTTAAGATGATCCGAAGAGATTAGAAGTAAACCATAGTAGATTTGGTGTTATCCAAAGTGATAACATTCAAATTGTAATCTTGATACTAGTACGGAGTGCTCAGTTATCTTGATTGTTTTATATTTAGGCATGGTATTGTTGTATGCATGCATATTTTTCAGCAATCATCTCCTTCCTCGTTAGAAAGGAGTGCTGATATGGAGCGATTAGCCGCGGTTTCTGTAGAGAAGAAGAGTGAGTGTTGATCTAGAGCAATCAGACGAATCTCTTGGGATATGTACTAAGATGGAGTGCTCAAGGGTGGACCCTTCATGCCCACTTGACCTTGTGCCAAATGGGGGTGTGAAAACTTATCGAGGAGAAAAGTGATAGTATATTTTAAGCGGTATTGGATGTTGACTTCCAATGTTTTAGGTGCTTGATATTCTAGATAAAGCCCTGACCTTGTCAATTTGCATGGCCAAATTACCACGAGTATTTAGTGTGTATTTTGGGTAGGCGTGGAAGTGTTTTCACACTATGCTCAGGCATGGTAGTTGGCCATGAGGTGGATCCACAAAATATTTTGGGCAAGTTCTTGAAGGACTTTGCTATTTTTATTCACACTAAAAGTTGAGTCTATAGCTACTATCACGGCCTAGGAGTAGTCATAATTAGATACTAAATGGGAACTAAAAATAGTGTCCTTTTTTCCATTGCTAAAAATAGTATGCGTTTTGAATCATTAATTAAGCTTCAACTTTTTACACAATTATCCAAAAAACAGACTGTAACCTTAGACTTGTTCAAATAGTTAATATAAGATATCACACTTATTAGTTTTAAATTTAGACTTAATAGTTAATATGAGATGTCACACTTGTTAGTTGTAAACCTGGACTTATCTTAGTCTCACTCTACATAGCTTTTTTACCGATTTGAGTAGAGTTGAAAGATTCTTGGGATCTGGTTTTACTTCTGGAACAGTCTTTTGCTATCTGTGATGCTTTTGAGGACTTTGTTACCACTACAGTTTATATTCTTGCTTCCCTTCCTCATTGTGAGGAGTCTATCTCTACATCTCTTTGTGATGCTTCTGAGGATGCCCCTCCCCTTGCAAGTTCTACAGGCTTGTTGTTTTGGAGGATTATTTTTTGGACCCTGTTGGATTCTTTGGATCTGTGGTTCCTAACCGTGCCTAGGACGAAGCGGTACTTTCAGAGTTTTTTAGATTTGGATCAGAATTATGTTAGGCTTATATTAGTTCGACGATATCTTTTTTCAGGAGGATGTGGAGTCCTTTCATCTTGCGATGCCCACCTCATTGGTGTGTATGCATGTGTAAGAGAGTATACATACACGTATATATATTATGTATGTATGTGTATGTATAGGTATGTAAGCATGTATATATAAATAGATTTATATGTATGTCGACGCACAGATGTATGTTCATGCATACACAAATGATATGCGCACACATGCATACACATATTTATGAACACACTGCACCATATAGAGATATGCACACTTACACACATACTCAAGCTTGCACATACACATGTGTATACATGCACACAAGCACATGAACACTCACATACACAAGTACATGTGCACACATGGACATGCACTCACACATATGCACCTACGCGTGTACACAGATGTACGCACGAATATATTCACATGCTCACACACGTACATGTAAACACTCGCTATGGATACACATATATAAAAACACACACAACAAATACACACAACACATGCACACGTGAAGACATTACACAATCACATACATGTATGTGCAACGTGTGCATGTAAGAAGGGGAGAGAAAGAGAGAGAGAGAGAGAGAGAGAGAGAAACACAGAGAGAGACAAAGACATGAAAGTTCGTAAGTGTAAGAAAAAAGAGTGTGTTTGCATTAGTATATATGCATGTGTGTACATATATGTATGTAAGAGAGAAAGAGTTTCAACATTTGAGAGTGCATGTATTATGTGAGAGAAAGAGGGTGTACATGTACATGTACATGTGTGTGAGAAAGAGAGAGACAGAGAGAGAGAGAGAGAGAGATTACATGTACGATGATGCATTTATTTGAGTGTACATATGCATGTGCGTGTGTGCATGTGTACATGTGCATGTGGATCTGAGTTTGTGAGAGAGAGAGAGAGAGAGAGAGAGAGAGAGAGATTGCATGTAAGATGCATTTATTTGAAAGTGAGCACACCACACCACTCATCCCTACCATTAAATTTAATTAATTAAAATCATGTGTAAATTTATTTTAAGTGTGTATGTGTGAGAGAAAGAGAAAGAGAGAAAGCAAGTTTCTATGTGAGCGTATGTGTGTGCATATGAGAGAGAGAGAGTTTGCGAATTTCTACATATAGGAGATAGTTTGTGTGAGAGTAGAGTGTGTTTTCATTAGTGTATGTGTGTAAGGAGAAAGAGTGAGCATTTGCATTAGTACATGTGCATGTGTACGTGTGTGAGTGGAGAGGAGAGAGAGAGAGAGAGAAAGAGACACAAAGAGACAGAGGCATGGTAGTCTATGTGTGAGTTCGAAAGAGTAAGGAGTGTTTACATTAGTGCATGTGCATGTGTGTGTGTGTGAGAGAGAGATAGAGTGCATGAGGTCATTGATTTATGAATGGAAAATCATATATTTTGTGACCACAAGTAAAAATTCCACAAAATCCCAAATCCCAAGCAAAGCAACATATTCAATTTTGCTGAATGTGAAGGTATGCATGTGCATGTGTGTGTGTGAGAGAGAGAGAGAGAGAGAGTGTGTGTGCATGTGAGAGGATATGCATGTACATGTGTGTGAGATTACATGTAAAATATATTTATTTGAGAGTGGAGACTGAACACCACTCATCCTTACCATTAAAATTTAATCTAAAATTTAATTAATTAAACTTATGTATAAATTACATGTGTAAATCTATTAAAGTGTGTGAGAGAGAGTTTCTATGTGAGTGTGCGTGAAGAGTGTGAGTGTGCATGAGAGAGACAAAGAGAGTGAGAGACTGATAGTTTCTATGTAAGAGATAGGTTGTGTGGGAGAAGATAGTGTGTTTACATTAGTGTATGTGCATTGTGTACATGTGTCTGTGTGTGTGTGTGTGTGTGTGTGAGAGAGAGAGAGAGAGAGAGAGAGAGAGAATTTTTACGTAAGAGATAGTTTGAGTGGGAGGAGAGTGCATTACAATTAGTGTTTGTGCGGTGTGTACATGTGAGAGAGAGAGAGAGTCTGCATGCATGTGCATACATCTGCATCTGTGTAGAATGTGCTTAAGAGAGAACGATGAGACAAGCCAAAAGAGGAAATAGTTGTCAAAATGGGACGTTTGTAGTGGGTGGTGAATGGTTCCTGATAGGGAGGCATGAGTTTTTGTCGAATCTTCCGATGTGAGTTCCAAAAAAATTTTAACGTTTAAAACTCATGCCTCTGATGTGAAAGGAAGGAGGGACGAAGGGAGACAAGGAGGGCACCATGCCTCCTGCGGGACATCACCGGTTGCATGCGAGACATCACCAGTTTGCAAACGTTGGGTTTAAAAAATAATAAAAAACAAAAAAAACTTAATATGCAAGGTTTTTTTGATCCTTAGATTTTTCAATTCAACTAATTAATGAATTCTATTTATCGCCCCCTGATGGGTTCAAAAAACTCCTAAAAAACTCCTTGCGCGGTGGTGGCCATGCGAATAAATACAAAATTTCTGATGAGGGCGGCATGAGTTGTCCAACACCTATGTGCATATAAATTTCTTTTAAAATATAATCAAATTTGAAACATAAAAAGTTAAGATGCACATGTAGAATCGTCGTACACATGCCATAAATTTTGTATAAATATACATACATGTCCATAACAGAGCCTTATTTTATAACTGCCTCTCTTTTACTCAGACTTATAGTTCTCAGAGTAGAGGTCGTTCTATGGAGATAATTACCATACTGTGCGGCATTTTCTCCTGCGTGGTGGCTACCTCCTACATAGGCTTTTTACAACCACCGAGAGGTTTCGAGCAAGGGAAATTTTTCGACAGCTCTCCTTCCGTCTTACTCTTCTTCGGTTTCAACGCCATCTCCTTTTTGGCCGCAATTTTCTCCCTGCTGGCGATGGTTTCGAACGGCGGTAACCTGTCCTCCTTTCGCACATGGATACTCAAGCTTACGGCCAAAATATGCCTTATGAGCCTCGCGTCCGCTTTCTCGTGTGCAGGCATTGCCTCATTTTCAACCGCGTGTGCAGGCATTGCCTCATTTTGAACCGTACCTTCTGCCACCCTTCTAGGCCTTCTCTCCGCTGTGACCTCTCTAATGACGGGATGTTCACTAAATGATCACTCTCTCTATCGCATAATCGAAGCGGGAAAAAACTGTGCACTTTGGACTACACGCCTCATAAAAGCAACAAGTGAAACCGACTTTGGCCTGCCACTTCCCCATTTTCTCCTGTCTAAGACGACGCGATTTGTGGTGTAAGGCTTAGAATGCTCCTTTGATAGATCTACACGCCTCATAAAAGCAGCAAGTGACTGCGCACACCGACTTTGGCTTGCCACTTCCCCATTTTCACCCGTCTAAGTCGACGCGACTTGTGGTGTTAGGCTTAGAATGCTCCTTTGATAGATCTACTTGTAATATATCGTTTCTCGCCAGGGTAGGCAAAGCATCCTTTTGCAGTGTTTTTTTCTTCCGCGACAACGATATGCAGAAACACAATTACGCTAACACATTTTCTCCCTATTCATCTTCCTCAGTTTTGCAAAAATGATCTAACTATCTCACAGTACAAGCAAATCTCTGCGACAAGTAAACTCTCCGACACATTGCTTAAACGTCCTCTTTAATGCCCTACTCAGTCTTGCACAAATTGATCAACTATCTCACAGTACAAGCAAATCTCTGCGACAAGTAATCTCTGTCACATTACTTAAACGTCCTCTCTAATGCCCTACTCAGTCTTGCACAAATTGATCCGTCTCTCCCAGTTTGAGCAGATTTCTTGAGATGGGCAAATTACTAGGTGTAAATATTCTCCCTATTAGACGGATGCGTCGCTACAAATTGGAATAGGCACGATTGGAAAAAGCCTTTATTTAGCATTCAGAAAGTTCGAGGGTAGATGGCAAATATAAAAGGAAAAAGCAAAGAGGGCTCCATACAGCCAATCCATGCTCTTTTGAGAGGACAGCAAGGATGGTATATGTTTTGTAAGATAAAGAAGTGAATAATTTGTAATGTAAAGAGTAAGAAGAGACGCAGCAGCGCAGTTTAGGACCTGCTCTCTGGAACTGTCTTGAGCTTACACTGGTGAAAAAAAATTATCTTTCTCCCAAAACTAAAATCAGGCTACGCCAAAATATTGCGAAGTGAAGTGTCGTCGTTGTAAAACTTACCCCTTAGGATAGAGTGTATGGACAAAAGCTCATACAAAGATCTGCTTGTTAAAGCAACAAAAAATAAATTGTTATACCACAGCTTATATAGATATCTAACGATTCAACACTCGCGTGGAGTTCATAAATTAACATTCACGTAGAGTTCATAATATTACATTTATGGACATCAAAGATGTTACTTTGGTGCTGAAATTTGATACACTTCCATGGACAATTATACTCACACTTCCATGGAAAATTTTATTTTCATGGTAGTGAATATTTGCGGCTCTGTAAATGATTTTAGCACGGTGAGTTCAGGTAAACTCCAACTATATGGGGGATGACTCCGTCACATACACGAAACTTCTTGTATTCACATACACGAAACTTCTTGCAGTAGACTTCCTTGAAGATTTGAATATGATCAAGCTTTTAAAAAAAGAGACAATGGGCATGGAAATTGCGCATTAACCCTAGCACATACTAGCACTGCGTATAACCTCCACAAATGGACGAGTACATACAAAAAAACATACTACCTCCACAAGTGGATGCAGCCATAAGACTCAAAAGACAGCCATGATACCATCCAGACTGCCTAGTCGCAAGGAATGCGAATGAAAGAAATCAATTCGCCTGAAGGGAAAAAAACAGGGTCATTGAGATGAGCAGGGAGCCGTCAGAAATCCAAGGAAGGGTGGAGAAGACAGCAGCAGCTCTCAAGCCCTTGCAAGCAAAGGCAAGAAAGGGCGAAAGCTCTCAGGCGGCCCCCACTGCGAAAAACAAGCCTTTCCGGTCATCGTCGTGGGCTGCCCCAAGCTCAGAGTTCCCTACACTACGCTCCACTCTATGCATCCCTGCAGCTATATACGATATATAAATTCTTGTTGAAACCCTAACCCTACTAATGGTTTCACACGCCCGTAGTTTTGACCGGCGGCCTTGGCCCTAGTGCAAGTTCCCAAGCTTAAACACAAAAGATACACCCATTTTGGGCATCAAATATGCCCTGTAGTTTCACCAAGGTTGCAAGTGTGAAATATATCAAAAGCTTCAAAGTGAAGCTCAGATACTAGGTCTAAGGTTTCAAAGGGGTAAACATAGCATTAGCACAACCTCACAAACACATTATCCAATTGTGAAATATTTATAATAATCAAATTTTATGTCCTCCTCCTAGCTCGCGGCCCGACCTGCGGGGCGGCGCGGGCGGCTCACCCAACCCCCCTCTCTCTCTCTCTCTCTCTCTCTCTCTCTCTCTCTCTCTCTCTCTCTCTCTCTCTCTCTCTCTCTCTCTCTCTCCCCCTTTTCTATATCTCTCCCTCTTACTCATTGTCTATGCAAACACACAACTCTCCTTAGAGTGCTTCCATCACAAAGAGGATATTAGTAACCACTTAGAGAGAGAACAAGAGAGGCCAACAGAATTTAGTATTGATTGCATGTTCCATAGTTTTGATATTTAGCGTTGATCGCGAGAAGAAGGTAGTACATACAAAAGAAAAGCTTCATATGTCCATGATTAGCAAAATACAGTGGAAGTGCACCTCTCCAAGGGAGTGCTACAAGCAGACTAGTATGTGGATGACGGAGGCAAATAAGGTAACATTTTATATTTGAGTATATGTGGCCAGATTCAACAAAAACCATGCAGCCCCTTTCAAGCTATATGATAACACACAACATGCTCCCATATACAGCACCAAAATACAAGAGAAGGGCACCTCCAAGGGGGTCCTACAGGCTGGCTAGTTTTTGTGGTCAGAGCATAGATATAATAGAGTTTTTCATCCGAGTATATACATCCAAATTCAGTAAAAATATAACCCCTTTTGAGGCTAGAAGCCATCACACACTAGGTTGCTATATATAACATATACAACAACAAAATAAGGCACCTTAGGGGCCTCGGAAGGGGGTGCTATGTGCCCAACACTTTATGAACAGAGAGAAAAACCATGTAGTCTCTTTTAAACTATAGAAAAGCACACAACATACTCCCATATACACACCAAAACACAGCTTTAGGGTGCCTCCACAAGAGGGTGCTGTGGGCCGACCATTTTTTGTGGTCAGAGGGTTTTATATATGAGGATAGATAGCCATATTCAAGAAAAATGCCCCCTTCAGGCTACAAGCTACCATCAAAATGTAGCAGACGGGCACCTCCTAGGGGTGCTACAGGATGACCAGTTTATGGATGGAGGTGGCCAATAGGGTAGCATTTTATATCCTAGTATATGCGGCTAGGTTCAACAAAAATGTAGCCTCTTTCAAGATGTAGGATAGCATATAGTAGGGATGCTACTGTGGGTAGATGGGGTAGCATTTTATGTCTCAGTATATGTGGCCACATTATTAAGCAAAAATGCAACCTCTTTTCAGGCTAAATGACAACACACAGTAGTAGGATGCCATATATAGCAGTAAAATACAACAATAGAAGGGCGCACCTCCAAGGAGGTGTTATGGGTTATTTGTGGATGGAGGGGCCAATTAGGGTAGCGTTTCATATCTGAGCATATGCAACAAAATTCAACAAGAATGTATCCCCTTTCAAGCTATCGAGGAATTCTGTTTGGAATTCACACCTGATCTAAAAGTATTGAGATACGGATTTAAGATTATTCATGGTTTTCAAACAAAATCAAAACTATAAACTTGCATAGAAACCATGTTTTCTTAAAAGACTGTCTTACGCCAGAATGCTGGAGGGAGCATTTGGCCTACATGTTTATCTAAGGGAAGTTCGGTTGCAACAGCTGGCGGGGAGTGTTCGAGGGACAGCTCACGTGGGCAAAGCCTGTCGAGGTCTTGACCAGCCTTGGTATGGTTAAAATGGTGCACTTCCGGTACGATGGACGAGGGCCGACGAAGCGGTCCCTGAGTGAAGTGCCAGGACACCTAAGGAGGATCTTGACCAGGCGATGCACGGGCTCACGGTGCCGAGGACACCCATACGTATGTCGAGGAAGATATTGTACGACAGACCAATGTTATTGTAATCTATCAAGTCTGGATCTCGTTGTTGACTCGCTGGTCTCAACGGAGAGTCCAGAGTGATACTGTTTTGTGAGAAACAAAGACTCAATGGAAATTTTGAAGTATGACATGTGTAACCAGTAAATTGTTTGTCAATGGATTGTTTTTATTAAAGTTTTAAAGAGGAGTGTGTGCGTATCTGTTTTCTAAAGCTAAAGTTAAGAAAGGCATTTCAATTATGGGTGGGTGAGTACTTGTTTGGTTCCACCGATTCCAGTGGTAGGGTGGTGGCTAACCCATGGGCCGGATGGGGTTAGGCTAGAATCATGGAGTTTTAATAATCAAACTGCAAAATCTTAGGATTACGCTAGGCTTCGAGTAGATAGTTAATGCCCTGATAAATTTCTCGATTGAGTGGATCAACGGTTGTGCCTAATCTTGATTAGGAAAAAAGCGTTGAATTGCTCAGATGATCAAATTATATCAGTGATAGTTTCCTTCTATCTAGTTTATTCAAGTGAAGGATAGTTTAGATTTTGATCTTGTTAGAAAACTCGTTAAGAAAAATTCAAAAAGGTGGAATCGTCCCCACTTTCCGAGCATGGAAAATTTACCCGGTTTCGGTTTTCGGAGTGACCACCAGCCTAGTCTCGTGCTGCCCAGATATTCGTGGGCGAGGCCCCGAGTGAGAAACCTTGCCCCGCGCATGAGGGGGCTGCTTCCGCTATCAGCCTACCGAGAATCCGGCGTGTGGAGGTGGCAGAGGGATCTCACAGTTGGTATCAGAGCAGAAATTACCTTTAAAAAAAATTTATAGAAATCTGGGAAAGAAATGTTTTTCACTTGTTAATACTATGTGAATGAACTTCAAAAATTGAAAACTTATAAATCGAATTGGAAATTTATAGATGGACACCCCAAACCTATCTGGAATTCTTGGACTCTCTCAGAGTCAGGATATGATAGCTTTTGCATTTGATCACCTCATCAACTCTGCTCTACGACCCGAATGAGCACAGAGTGAGACTCGCTCGCCATTTTGAGAGTCTTTACTTTCCTGATCCTCTTGAGCGACGTCCGTATATGTGGTTCTATGGAGGACGATGTATTAACATCAGTACCAGTCAACGTCAAAGGCTCAGGCAAAATATTTCCTTGCGATTCTGATAAGACTAGGGCTTGTTCAGCACGTCCTACTCTGTGATCATTCACCCAGGAACTTTAGAACTTCATGGCCAATTTTTTAGACTTCTTAGCCGCTTTATCCTGAGAAATAGAATTAGAGCACCTCTTTGTGTAATGAATCGTGTATACCATGGTATGACTTCTTCACAGTTTCGCTTCTTTATACGATTACGTCTGAGGTAGTGATTCTGGAGCCCGAGCTGCTCTATGTACATATTGTAACTTTTATATAAATAAAGAAATGTTTTTCGGAGAAAAATTCCCTAATGTATAAGTGATTGTTTACGGACGATCTGATAAAGAAAAATCTGTTATCAGACATATGTCATAGATCTCCAATAAGATCATTGTCTTGTTTAAGAAATTGTTTTTCGAACCTCTTAAGTCTTAGGATATCGTGGATAATATCAAAATAAAAATTTAATAATATATAATTTTTTGGCAGAATCATGAGACGAGGAAACCGTGGCCGTCAGCCAGACCTTGTCTCTGAAGATGACGAGCTTGACCCTAATGTTTGCAAGGCTCTTCATAGGACTCAGCCAGGACCCTTCAAAGGAGAAGGGGAGAACTTGGGCGAGGCTGTGGAGAAATGGGTGGAAGCCATGGAAGAGTATTTTGACGTCACAGGCTACAATGAGCGGAGCAAAATGGCTCTTGCTGCCCGGCTGAAAATAGTGAAAACAGCCAGGGTAGCATGGAGGAACCACTGTGACACCAATCGTCTGGACAGAAATACTCAATCCTGGAATGATCTAAAAACCTATCTAAGAAAGAGATTTTGTCCTCCTGGATTTTTGGAAACCAAATGAACGAATTCTTAGAGCTAAAGCAGGAGAGCAAAACCATCGAGGAATATCACCATGCCTTCGCTCTTCTACTCAAATATTCACCACCTCTAGATGAAGAACAACTCATGGCCAGGTTCATTCGGGGAATGAACGAACCCTTGGACACACTGGTCAAAAATGCCAAGCCAGTGTCCATGGGCTGAAGTAGTAAGAATGGCAAAGGATTTTGCCAAAGCCTTTGTAGTAAAGGTCCCGCCAAAGCTTGCACCCTCTAACTTTAAAAGATTCCAAGCCCAGGGAAGTACTTCAAACTTTCCACCCCCAAAGAGGCAGCAAGGCCCGAATAAGAATCAGGATGCAGGAAGATTCCGAAGTGAAGGAAGACCCTTCCCCCATAATACTTTCTCAGGAGCCCCATCTCTTTCAAGAAATCAGAGGGATGAGCTCAGAACTGAAAACCGATGTTTTGGATGCCAGGGTTTTGCTCACCAGTTAAAAGACTGCCCGACTCCTGCCATGTCAAGGGGACAGGGAAGTCAAGGACCCCGAATTCAGAGACCAACCCCTTCATACCAGTCTAATCAGGGTCCGTCTCACCCAAGCCAGGGAAACCCCAGAAGAACTCCAACTCATCCATCTGCCTCTGTCCAGAGTAACCTCAGAACTCCTTCCCATAACAGGGGCAACCAAAGAGAAAGAGTTCCACCTCAAACTGTAGAAGCCAGAGCAGTCACAATTTCAGATGTAGTAGAAGAGGAAAGAGGGCAGATCTATGCTGCCATTGAAAATCAAGGGCCTAACCTCCATCATCCATACTCCAGCAGAGTATCAGGGTAAGCCTTTTAAACTTTTGATTGATTCAGGCAGTTCTCATTCATTCATTTCCCCTGGATGCTTGCGTAAGCTAGTCTTAGAACAGAAATCAGGGAAACCTATGCAAGTAGAATTGGCCAGTGGGAAGACTCTTTTCACTCACCATGAGACAGATCTTATCCAGTTCAATCTAGATGGTAATGTAACCGACTGTCAGTTCAAAGTCTTACCTCTGGGAGTTTTTGACGGGATCCTTGGAATGGATTGGCTCCACAAAAATCAAGCTGACATACATTGTCACAATGGAACCATTTCCTTCCATGACCTTCACGGGAACAAAGTTCAAGAAACTGGAGTTTCCGGATCCCCAGACCTTCAGTTAGTAAAAGCTTCCAGGTTGCTGAAAGGACTTAGAAAGAAGCAGCAAATTTATGTTGTCAAAATGAACCCAGTAGACTCTAAGCTTAAGGCTAAAGAACCAGAATGGTTAAGTGAATTTGATGATCTATTCCCAGCAGAGCTAACTGAAATGCCTCCAATTCGAGAAGTAGATCATGTGATTGAATTGACCCCTGGAGCTCAGCCAGTAGCCCTGCGCACGTACAAAATGCCAGTTCTTGAAGCCATCGAACTCATTTAACAGCTTAGATAGCTGTTAGAACAAGGGTTTGTAAGACCCAGTGTTTCACCTTGGGGTGCGCTAGTTCTCTTTTAGAAAAAGAAAGATGGAACGCTTAGACTCTGTGTGGACTACAGAGGTCTAAATCAGCTGACAGTTAAGAATAAGTATCCTATCCCAAGAATTGATGAGCTTCTAGACAGGCTAAATGGAGCCCAGATCTTCATAAAGATAGATCTCAAATCCGGGTATTACCAGATCAGGATCAATGATCAAGATATACCGAAAACAGCCATCAATACTCGCTATGGGCATTATGAATTTACTGTCATGCCATTTGGATTAACTAATGTCCCAGCTACATTCAATCGCCTAATGCAGGACATCCTCAGAGAATACTTGGATGATTTTCTTCTAGTTTTCTTTGATGACATTCTGATTTACTCAAGGAATGCAGCTGACCATGAGACTCATGTTAGAAAAGTTCTTGAGATTCTAAGGAAGCATCAACTCTTTGCCAAAAAGAGCAAATGCACTTTCTCTGTCGACCACGTTGAATACTTGGGCTTTCTGGTATCCAAAGATGGAATTTCTCCAGATTTTGCAAAAGTCCAAGCAGTCATAGATTGGCCGGAACCAAAGACAATGAAAGAAGTCAGAGGATTCTTGGGATTGACTGGTTGGTATAGAATTTTTATACCAAAGTATGCTCTCATAGCTTCCCCCCTGACTAATCTTCTCAAGAAAAATATCCCGTTTCAGTGGTCTGCCAGGTGTCAAAGTGCTTTTGATAAGCTGAAGACCGCCTTGGTAACCAATCCCGTTCTGAAGCTGCCAGATTTTTCTCTACCCTTTGAGGTAGTAACTGATGCAAGTGGTTTTGCCCTGGGAGGTGCACTCATGCAAGAAGGTCATGCAGTAGCCTATGAATCCCGAAAGTTCAGAACACATGAGAGGAATTATGTTGTCCACGACCTGGAATTACTTTCAGTAGTCTATGCCTTAAAGTTGTGGAGACATTACCTACTGGGAAAAAGGTTCACTTTGATGACAGATCATCAGAGCTTAAAGTGGATCTTTACTCAAAAGGACCTCAACATGCGCCAAAGAAGGTGGATGCAGACCCTACAGGAATTTGATTTTGAAATCAAGTACCGCCCAGGCAAAGAAAATGTGGTAGCAGATGTCCTCAGCAGAAAAGCCTCCTTGCTTGCAATTACTGTAATATCAAATCCTTTGATTATTGAAGCAAGAGAGAAGATCATGCAGGATAGATTCTTTGGCCCTATTGCTACCCTACTTATGCAGGAAAGCAAAACTCCACAGGAGTTGAACAAAGTTCAAGGGTACAGCCTGGATGATGGCATCATGTATTACAATCGCAGGCTATGCATCCCCAATGATGAGGGAACCAAAGATCAAATTCTGAATGAAGCCCATGATAGCCTTATAGCAGGACATCCAGGTTTCATCAAAACCTACATGTTTGTAAAGAAAAGCTTCTTTTGGCCTGATCTGAAAAAGGATGTACTGAATCATGTACGTCAATGTCTGACATGCTAGAAAGTCAAAGCCGAGAGAGTAAAAATGCCTCGGAAGTTACATCCATTGGAAATGCCTCGGAAGTTACATCCCCCAGATGAAGTGGGAATGTATCAGTATGGATTTTATTACTGGATTACCTTCAATGCAATCAGGTTACAACTCCATTTTTGTGGTAGTTGATAGACTAACCAAAGTTGCCTATCTGATCCCAGTAAAAGAAACCTACACTGCAGTGGATGTGGCCAGAGTGTTCCTCAAAGAAATCTTCAGATTGCATGGCCTACCCAGGAGAATAGTAAGTGATCGAGATCCCAAATTTACTTCAAGGTTCTGGACTGCATTTTTCAAAGCAGTGGGAACTTTCTTGGATCTCAGCACAACTTATCACCCTGAGACCGATGGTCAAACTGAAAGGGTAAACCAAGTAATCGAAGATATACTTCAGTCATGTTGTGGCAGGGAACCCAAGAAGTGGCTAAGCTATCTGCACCTAGTTGAGTTTGCCTACAATGCTTCTTATCACCGAAGTATCGGGATGAGCCCTTTTAAAGCTCTGTATGGACAAGATTGCTTAACTCCATTAACTTGGTCCGACCCATTGATTAGGGTCGAGATGTCCAGACAGATGCTTGATGACATGGAGCAGCAGATGCAGGCAATTCGTAAAGATATAAAAACTGCCCAGGATCGATAGAAGCAATATGCAGATAAGAAGAGGACAAACAGAGAATTCAAAGAAGCAGATATGGTCTTCATTCAAGTAGTACGGCCCAAAAGAAGTTCTTTATCTCTTGGGAAGTACAAGAAGTTATCCCCCAGATATTGTGGGCCATATCTGATTACAAAGAAAGTAGGTGACTTAGCCTACGAGCTTCTTCTGCCTCCTCATCTCAAAGTTCATAATGTATTTCATGTAAGCCTTCTAAAGAAATATGTGCCAAGCCCAAATCATGTGCTTGATGATGAAATCCTAACCTCTTCAACCCAAGGGCAGATGGAACTCCAACCTGAAGAAATTCTTGATGTTCGAGAAAAGATTCTCAGAAACAGAATTCTCAGAGAATTATTGGTAAAATGGAAGTTCTATCCTTTTGAAGATGCCACCTGGGAGAATGAAGTCGATTTGTTGGGATTATCCCCAGTTTGCGAGATGAGGACATCTCGCATTTTTCAAGTGGGAGAGAATGTAAGATTCCTCCCCAGCCTCTCAAGATGTCCAGCATCTTCCCCTGTAATCAAATCCCTCTTCAGAAATATAAAAGATCTTGTTTCTACTAGAGTTTTGGCCTAAGAGAGAAAATATTCTAGAAAGAGAATATTCAGATTTTAAATATTTTTTGATAGAAAAATATCTCATCTTATTAAAATAAGTTCCCCTGAAACAGAAGTTAAAAAAGATTTTCAGAAGGTGCATTAGAAATTAAGTATAATCTGTTCAAGAGGCATTATCCTGGGGGTGAAGATTTTTTCGAAATTTTAAATTAAGGTTCCTATGGACCAATAAGATTCATCCAAATGTAGGGAGGAGATAAATGAAGAAATAAAAGAAAAATCCCCCAAAAATGAGTAAATACTCACATAAGATGAAGAGTTGACTAAGGACAAGGTTTATAGTTAAAAAAGAGAGATATTTAGGTGAAATGATGCATTTTTGACACCTCTGCATGGGGGAATTCCCCTCATGAAGGAGGTGCCTATTTCACATGCTTGAATGAGTTTTAAACTCCCAAATAATGGGATATTTTTATCTCTCCTCTCTCCTGTTTCAACTAGATCCAAACAGTGAGCAAAACTGACCTAAAAATGGTCAAAAATTGACCAACCTGATCTAGAAAATTCTAGAATCAATTGGCTTGGTTAGAAGCTCACTTTTTCCTATAAATAGAAGCCCTCCCCTTTGTTGAAACTTAATAGTGTTTTGCACTGTTACCCTGTCTCTCCCAAGTGCCAAAAACAGTGAATTGTATTCATAATTCATTAGTTTTTGACCTTCCTTCTTCTAGAAGATTGGTGGCCACTCATGTCTCAAACAAGAGTTGAACCCTCAAACCATCAAGCCAAAGGAAAGCTCTCAAAATTCATTAGTAAGTTGGTGATTCTTCTCTTTTTCATTTATTTTATGGTTTTTATGATTTTTAATGCTTTTTATCTTCTCTAAAATTGCAAGTGATGTTAGGCCTCATTGCAAAAGGCATTCCTCTCTCTTCTCTAGTAAATCCAACCATTCTTTATCCTAGGTGAATGATTAATGAATAAAATCAAGTTTATTCATAATGTTTCTCTTAATAAATAAGTAGAAAAATGTTACTTTAGAATGATTTAAATACTCTTGATGCATTTCTAATTAATTTTAGAGACTTAAACTTGAAAAATGGTGAGCCATACAAAGGAGGTTATGGCAAAAATTTTTAAAAATTTGGAAACAAGTATTATCTTTTATTATTCTAAAAGAGTAATCCTTATGGTTTCTATATTCTAAAGTATCATTTTTATGCATAGAAGATGCATTTTGATTATTTGTATAAAAGAAAATTAGTATTATTATAAAAGTATTACTTTCATTATATTTTATTTTTATGCATAAAAGTATGCATAAAAGATTTTTTTTATTATAAAAGTGTTACTTTTATCATATTTGATTTTCATGCATAGAAGAATGCATAAAAGATTAATTTTTATTATAAAAGTGTTACTTTTATCATATTTGATTTTTATGCATAGAAGTATGCATAAAAGATTAATTTTTATTATAAAAGTATTACTTTTATCATATTTGATTTTTATGCATAAAAGTATGCATAAAAGATTATTTTTTATTATAAAAGTGTTACTTTTATCATATTTGATTTTCATGCATAAAAGTATGCATAAAAGATATTTTTTTATTATAAAAGTGTTACTTGTATCATATTTGATTTTCATGCATAGAAGTATGCATAAAAGATTAATTTTTTTATTATAAAAGTGTACTTTCATCATAAATGATTTTTATGCATAAACATATGCATAAAAGATATTTTTTTATATTAAAAGTGGGATTTTTATCATAAATGATTTTTATGCATAAACATATGCATAAAAGATATTTTTTTATATTAAAAGTGTGATTTTTATCATAAATGTTTTTTATGCATAAACATATGCATAAAATATATATTTTTATATTAAAAGTGTGATTTTCATCATAAATGATTTTTATGCATAAATGGGTGCATAAAAGATATATATTTTTATATTAAAAGTGTGATTTTCATCATAAATGATTTGTATGCATAAACATATGCATAAAAGGAATTCTTTCATGTTAAAAGAGTGATTTTCATCATAAATGATTTTTATGATGATAAAAGTGTGACTTTCATCAGAATCGGATTTTATGCATAATTAGATGCATATAGAATCTTTATAATTAAATAAGGGTTCTCCTTAATCCTCTATTTAATTTTCACAAAAATTAGAAAACTAAATAAGTAGATAATCTGAGAGAAGAAATGCTACCGTAATGAAAAAAATTCAATAAAACTATCGAAGTCAGAGATCGAGATAAATGACTATCTTATTCCTTATAAGAAATTCGTGTTTTAGAAACCTGTACGTAAATATTCATCGTCGAACGAAATTTAGAAAAAGAGAAATTGAAATAGTACCTTCGAGAGAGATAGTTTAAGAAGAACCTTTCCAGACCCAAACTCAGATTCATACTATTGACCAAGACCTAATTTCTTCGTCAAATTCAACCAATGACGATGTGCCCAGTTCAAGAAAAATGTACTCAAATCCCCCACCGAATCTGAAACTAAGTTAAGACACTTGATCTGAGGATCAAGTTAACAGAATTCGAGGAATTCTGTTTGGAATTCATACCTGGATCTAGAAGTATTGAGATACGGATTTAAGATTATTCATGGTTTTTAAACAAAATCAAAACTATAACTTGCATAGAAACCCTGTTTTCTTAAAAGACTGTCTTACGCCAGAATGTTTATCTAAGGGAAGTTCGGCGGGGAGTGTTCGAGGGACAGCTCACGCGGCAAAGCCTGCCGAGGTCTTGACCAGTCTCGGTATGGTTAAAATGGTGCGCTTCCGATACGATGGACGAGGGCCGACGAAGCGGTCCCTGAGTAAAGTGCCAGGACACCTAAGGAGGATCCTGGAGGGTTCTGACCAGGCGATGCACGGGCTCGCGGTGCCGAGTACACCCATACGTATGTCGAGGAAGATATTGTATGAGAGACCAATGTTATTGTAATCTATCACTGGATCTCGTTGTTGACTCGCTGGTCTCAACGGAGAGTCCAGAGTGATACTGTTTTGTGAGAAACAAAGACTCAATGGAAATTTTGAAGTATGACATGTGTAACCAGTAAATTGTTTGTCAATGGATTGTTTTTATTAAAGTTTTAAAGAGGAGTGTGTGCTTATCTGTTTTCTAAAGCTAAAGTTAAGAAAGGCATTTCAATTATGGGTGGGTGAGTACTTGTTTGGTTTCACCGATTCCAGTGTTAGGGTGGTGGCTAGCCCATGGGCCAGATGGGGTTAGAGGCTGGAATCATGGAGTTTTAATAATTAAACTGAAAAATCTTAGGATTATGCTAGGCTTCGACGAGTACATAGTTAATGCCCTGATAAATTTCTCGATTGAGTGGATCAACGGCTATGCCTAATCTTGATTAGGAAAAAAGCGTTGAATTGCTCAGATGATCAAATTATATCAGTGATAGTTTCCTTCTATCTGGTTTATTCAAGTGAAGGATAGTTTAGATTTTGATCTCGTTAGAAAACTCGTTTAAGAAAAATTCAAAAGGTGGAATCGTCCCCGCTTTTCGGGCATGGGAAATTTTCCTGGTTTTGGTTTTCGGAGTGACTACCAGCCTAGTCTCGTTCGGATATTCGTGGGCGAGGCCCCGAGTGAGAAACCCTGCCCTGTGCATGAGGGGGCTGCTTCCGCTATCAGCTACTAAGAATCCGGTGCGTGGAGGGGGGCAGAGGGATCTCACAAATCACATGTTCATAGATTGCCTGAGGAGAGATTCTTAATTCAAAGATACCTCGCAATACCCAACTCTCAATATCTTAAGTGTGTGTAGTAAAATGGAAACTTGTCCACCGATTCCTCTAAATGTGCTCACACGGTTGCAAGACAAAGTGTGAGAGCAAAAGCTAAAAAGCCTTCAAAAGAACACTCTACACTAGTTGTAGAGGAGAATGTCTTCAATCACTTAAAAGAAATCCAAAGCTGCACAAACCGAAGAGGTTAAGACTAAACCTTAAAACAAGGGAGAGATGGCTAATGAAGCTTAAACCCTAGGGAGGAAAAGGAAAGAAAATGCACAAGCAATGACTCCAAGGACCCAATGTATGCGACACTTTGCTACAAGTGCTATTTTTAATTGAAAAAATCACTTAGATACTAGTGCTCTAAACTAAAATATTTTTCCAAGTAGGTTTCTTGAAATAATTACTTAAAAATAGTATATTTTAATATTTAATCTTGAATAAGACTTATGATTCCAAAAAATTTCAATAAATCTAGTTAAGATTATTTCATTAATTTATTCTCTATTTTGGATCAAATTATATTAAATCATTAACAAATTAAATACTTCCTTCATTAATTTAAGTTTTACCATAATAAGAAAGATAATTAAGCCTCTAATCACATTCAATTATGTATCTAAAGTATGGATTCAATCAAACATAATGTAATTTATCTTGTTTGCTTAGAATTTCCTTAATTAAGCATTAAAACTCTTAATATTCTCTAATTATGACTCATTTTTATATAATTACTAAGAAATTACGTCAATAAATTTCTTGGTAATTAAGCATTAAAACTCTTAATATTCTCTAATTATGACTCATTTTTATATAATTACCAAGAAATTACGTCAATAAATTTTTGATTTTAATTGATTAGTTACTATGGATATTTTTGGTAGAATGGACTCCCTAAATTTCTAGAATTTTTTCTAAATTTTTTCTAATTTTTTAGAAAATTTTAGAGCTTTTTTTTTGTTAAAATGCATTTTTATACATTTTTGCGGGTTTTTCCGCGGGTATGCGATCAAATTTCTGTCAATTTTCTGCTGAAATGCAGTAGGGGGTAGCATAATGATGCATTGAATGCTCTCCCATGTGTGTGGGACCCTCTTCGTCTCTCAATTCTGAATTTTCCTTCTATTTTTCCTCTCGCGTGTATAAACATCTCTTTAAAAAGCACATTTTTTATTAATGTTAATCATAATCATTTTTTATTAATATTAATCATAATTAGGATTTATTTATTTATGATAAAAAAGATTAATTAAAAGTTAACCTCTCTGTTAACAGAGAGAGAAGGAGGGGGTGAAGAGAGAAATGAATGGAGAAGAAGGAGAGGAGAGAGGGGAGAAGAGAGAGGGAGTCCTCTCACCCTCCCCCTCTCGTTTTTTTTTGCGCACGCTGGGGGGGGAGTTCGCTATAGGGGCGGGCAAAAAAACGCCACCCCCCCTAAAAAATCATTTTGTATGGTTTAAAAAAAGCTTATTAAAGTTTTTTTAATTATTTTTTTAAAAAAGAGTTTTCTTTTTATTCCAAAAAATAGCTTTTCAAAGCTTGGAAAAAAGCTGAAAAAAAGAGAGGAAAATATGAATTTTGAGAAAAAAAATCTCTAAAATTATTTTCTTGGAATCTCTTGGCTTTTCGCATTCCCGAGAAACCTTTTGGCTTTCCGAATTCCGGAAAATCTTTTGACCTTTCGGATTCATGAAACTTTTGACCTTTCACATTCTGATTTTTTTGTCTTTTCATTTTCCCAAAACTGTTGAAACCATTAGGATTCCGAAATTTTTTGACTGTTCGTATTCTAATGCGTTTGGAGTAAATTAAAAATTTCAAAAAAATCTTGAAAATTAGACAAAGGTTATTTTAAATTTTTGGAAAATGTGGGGTTGGTGTTTGGTATGTGGTGTGTCCATTCAGGCGCTCGTGACCATTCAAATTCCTTTAAAAATATATTTTTTGACCCAAAAATTTAAAAAATCCATTAAAATTGTAAATTTTCATTGGATTTGAGAATTGTCGAGCGGAATTGGAAATTTCATGAATGATGGGATTCTTAAAAGAAATTAGGAATATTCTAGATATTATTTTTAAAAATCCTAAAAATTGGTATTTTTTAAAATATCAATGGTATTTTGAAAATTTTTATTGCTAATTTTTTTTGGGAAAAATATAGTTTGGAATGCCATAAGATAGGTTTTTGGTGGAATTCAAAATTATCGTATTTTGAGGTCCTATAAAATTAGGAAAATTTTAGAAAAAATCATGATAATTCTTTTTCTCGAGAATTTAATATTTTTGTTGTCACAATGAATGACAACCTTGCCATCAATAGGCTCACCCAAATCAGCCAAAGAGACTCTTTAACCATACTCCTTCACATGTAGTAATGGCTGCATCCCTGTATTCAGCCTCTGTACTAGATAAAGCAACAGAAGGTTGCTTCTTGCTTCTCCAACTCACCATTGCACTTCCAAATGTAAAGGCATAACCACTAGTAGACCTCCTATCATATGAGCTACCTGCCCAATCTGCGTCTGTGTAGCCATGTACATCCAAGCCTTTACTATGCTCATAAAGAAGACCATAATGTGCAGTGGTCTTTACATATCGCATAATGCGTCTCACTGCATCCAAATGAGGTTTTCTAGGGCTTTGCATAAATTGGCTTACTAGCCCCACAGCATAACTGAGATCCGGGCGTGTGATAGTCATGTAAATAAGATTGCCAACCATCTTTCTATACATAGATGGATCATCCAACTCTTCACCAAAATCAGCCCGCAGCTTTACATTATGCTCCAAAGGTGTACTCATTGGCTTACACCCTGTCATCCTATATTTTGCCAACATATCCAATGCATATTGGCTTTGCACTAACCATGTACCTGCATGGTCTTTGGTCACTTCAATCCCAAGAAAATATCTCAATTCACCCAGGACTTTCATGTCAAACTGCCCACTCAATGCCTTCTTGACATGCATAACATCTGTAGCATGATCTCCTGTGACAATCAAGTCATCCACATAGATGACAAGTAAGACAATCCCATGATCTATTTTCTTCACATAGAGTGAAGAATCTACTAAAGAAACCTGAAATCCAAGGGAGATAAGATATCGGCTTATCTTATCACTCCAAGCACGAGGTGCTTGCTTCAAACCATATAATGCTTTCTTTAATCTGCATACATGAGTGGGATACCTCGGGTGTACATATCCTTCTGGCTATGCCATATAAACTTCCTCTTGTAAATCACCATTTAGAAATGCATTTTTCACATCCATTTGATGCATTTCCCAACCATTTGCTACAGCCATAGCAATGATTGCTCTCACTATTCCCATCTTTGTTGCAACTGGACACGAAATGTTTCATCATAGTCCAAGCCTTGGGTTTGTGCATAACCCTTAGCTTTATGGCGCTCAATGGAACCATCTGATTTGCATTTCACTTTATAAACCCATTTGCAACAACCAATGACATTTTTACCTTGTGGTAAGGCAACCAAATCCCATGTTTCATTATGAACCAATGCGTCCATCTCAACATCCATTGCCTTCTCCCATACATGCTTTCCAATAGCTTCTGTATAGCAAGTAGGTTCCACATGCTTCACCAAAGAGGTCATATATGCGTAATGCATAGCAAAGTCACGATATGTCAACCTGTCAACTGGATACCTGACCCTTTGGGATCTCCGCAATGCATGCAGACCACTCTGAACACCTGTCACTCTAGCATGTGGAGGCACATATCTATCCTGCCTTGCACCTGATGTGCGTAAAACTGGTATGCCAAGTTCCTCATCCAAACTCTCTGAACTTGACGACTCATAACCTGTAATGCCAATTCCTTCAACCTTCTTTTTTCCTTTATCCACAGCACTACTCCCAGTGCTCACACTCTCATGTCTCAAGCATCCTGACCATGGATGTATAGTGCTACTCTCAGACTCTGCTGACCCAGACAGAGAAATAGAACTTGCTTGTGGCAAGCTCACATGCACATTAGCATCAATAGAATCATTGACACCCTCATCCTTTGCCTTGTACCAAAACTAGCAAGTTCATCAACACCACATCTCGTGAGATAACCACTTGCCTAGTATGCGGATTGTAACATTTATATGCCTTGCGATCCTATGCATACCCAACAAAAACACACTTTTCTGCCTTAGGATCCAACTTCCTCCTTCTCTCGTCAGGCACATGTACATAAGCTATGCAACCAAACACTGTTTGGCCTAAAACCTGTAAGTTGCATCTCTGGCATACTTCCATGTATGGTTGCGGTGGGTGTCTTATTAATTACAAACACCACTGTGGCACACGCTGCTACTCAATAATAGTCTGGCATGCTCTTTTCATTGAGCATCGCCCTGGCCACATCACAAATGACTCTATTCTTCCTCTCAGCACCATGTTGCTAAGGTGTGTACCTGCAAGTTAACTGCCTTCTTATGCCATGCTTTCTCAAGAAATTCTCAAAAGCATGTGAGGTGTATTCACCACCTCCACATCTGTCCTCAAACATTTTATCCAAGAGCCATATTGCTTCTCTGCAAAAGCTTTGAAGTTCATAAACTTTCCCAACACTTCACTTTTCTCTGTGAGAAAGTAAATCCAAGTCATTTTGCTGAAATCATCAATGAATGTCACATAATACAAGCTGCCTTTAATGGATGGGTTTTGTGCAGGACCCCATACATCACTATGAACTATCTCAACAAGTGGCCTGCTACTCATGTTGCCTTCTTTAGGAAACGGCAACCTTGCTTGCTTTCCAAACTGGCAAGCATCACAAACATGCATATTCCCATCATACTTGAATCTAGGTAGCCCACTAACAATGCCTCTTGCCTGCATGTTCTTTAACCTTTGTATGTTCACATGTCCAATCCTTTTATGCCACATGTCAATGTCCTGTACCACATTTTGGCTTTTAGAGAACATGGCTGATTTCAACTCAGGAATCCCAGCATCCAACTTAAATAACCTGTCTTCTTTCTTGCCTTTGGCAAATGACTCTACATCCATTTTTGAAATCCTTAACGAAGCAACTATGCTCGTTGAAATGAACCTGTAAACCCTGTTCAACCATTTGACCAACTGAGGCCAAACTTTTTATAATAGAAGGCACATACAAGACATCTGCCATAGACTTTGTTTCACCATTGTGCATCACCAATGGTACACTTTCAACATGTGTGATAGCATGTTGGGTATCATCTCCTGTCTCCACATAGCCTTTCACATCCATAGGCTTCATATGCTCAAACCATTCGCCATGATAAGTCAAATGGTTTGATGCTCTAGAGTCCATATACCAAGTGTCATCACTTTCATCATTTGTCATCAAAGATCCCATGACATGTTTCATGGTGGCAAACAAGTGATTTGCGCTGCCATCATTACTGCTTGATGCAAAATTTCCATCATTTGCATAATTTCCACCATGTTGTGCATAATGTCCACCATGTTGTGCTCTACCCCCTCTCAAATTATTTTGTTTGCAAAAACAATCACGTGCCATATGACCAAATTTCCCACAGTAATGGCATTCCACATTTTGCATAGATGTTTGTTGGTGGCTTTGCCAACGTCCTCTACCACGAGGATTGCCTCTGCCTCTCTGAGGTGTATATCCACGACTACCTCTAGCACCATATGAAGGCTGAAAATTCTGTTGTGGTGACCTATCCTACCATCCACGACCATTACCACAACGGCCTTGTGATACAAATCTCCCCTACCTCTAAATCCCCTTTGTGAATAGAAAGCCTGATTTCTGTTATTATCATCATGGCTAGTAGATGCATCATGAAACGAGTCACTGAGTTTGATTTCCTTAACAAGCAAGAGTGAAACCAACTTATCAAAATCTGGTAAACCTGTACTCCGAATAGAAATAGATGTATCAAAAGACTTATACTCCACCACACAAGGCAATGTCTACCAAATCATCATCAGGCATGGGGGCATTGATTGTTGCCTAATGCATGTGCATACTTCTTTATCTCTTGAACATAATCATGGATGCTCCTTCCTTTCCGCTTCACATTATGAATATGTTGTCTCAATTGAGACATACAAGCACTAGTGTCTGTATCAAACAGCTTTACCAATGTATCCCATGCATCCTTGGGATTCTCAGCATCATGTATATGTATGAGGATAGCATCCGAGATACATATAGACAAGTAATGCAAAACTTTGTATGCTCTCTCTGACCATTGCTTTTATGAGCTACAAAACTTGTTGTTGTGTAGGATATTGGGGTAGTTCCGGCTCTGGCTCCGCACCTGTAACAAGGCTCCAAAACCCTTTTCCTTTTAGATCTTGTACTTCCATGCCTGGAACTTCTTTCTATCCAACTTCTCACCCACAATCTGTACTGGGTTGTCTGATATATTTGCTCAATGCAAATGCACCTTCCACACATGTCCAATTCTGTAAATGAGCCTTGCTCAGCTCAACCACACTCTAATAAGTGTTCCAGATACTCTAAAGTACTCAATGAACTTCACTTTTGATGTAGAAAATCAAACTGATTGCATCCAAATTGAACTGGCATGCGCAGTCCAAGGTACCCTGATTTGGCGCACTTTCCAAGGCTTCAAATTGCAATGAAGTGGTTCAATCAAGTGTGGATAACTTGCATTGACACCTAAAAAAGCTCAATGTTGCATATCAACACCAACCAAGGTGCGTACATATACCAAATTTATCAAATCCCCTTCTCTATTTTGAGAAAACCCAGTAAAAACCAATAGAGCAAAAGTGCTCAATTCCTTTGATTCTTGTCCAAATTGAGAGACCAGGCATTCATTAGCTTAGCATTGATGTCTACTAACTCCATGTAAAATGAATTAGACCAATTGTTTAAGTTGAGAGAGTAATTAGTCGATTAATCATCTTCTATTTCACTAAACTCTATGTAGACAGCCTGTTTAATCAGCTCCATAATGCATAATTGCTCCAACCAATCATATAGCATCCTTATCAGTGTGTGTACCACAAGTTTACTAAGGAGATTTTGGAATTAATCAATCACAAGACTTGAATTTTGGCCTCCACCTAGCAAAAAGATGAAAATTTGCTCTGTTTCTTCTAGAGACAGTCTGCGCCGCCTGCTCTGTAGGGGAAGATTGAGAGGTTTGTTGTGATATTTGAGAGCATATATAGTTACCCAACACTCTAAGGCATGTGCACTATCCACTAATTAGTTGATTTTTACAAAAAACCAGCTTTAATTTCATCCACAATGGACCCTTTTTCTCTGTTTTTGTGAGGGCTTCAAACCAGTGATTTTCCACTCACATAAATGCATCAACTTTGCTCCAAATTCAATGTAGGGCTTGCACATGAGTTGTCAATACATTCCTCTTTTCCAGATACTACATGACCAGACTATAAGGAACCCCAAAATCAGTTGGATCTTAAGGTGAAAAAGTTTATCCTCCAGTTGCTGCTGCGAGATGAGGACATCTCGCGTTTTTTAAGTGGGGAAGGATGTAAGATTTCTCCCTCCAGCTTTTGGAGGAGTAAAGGTGTAAGAACCTCCCCTTCTATTTTTATAATCATTCCCCTCTCTGAAATAGAAGAAAGATCTTGTTCTACCCTGTTTTGGCCCAGAGAGAGAAAATGTCTAGAGAGAGATAATCCAAAATTGAGATATCTTTGGAAATAAAAATCCTCCTAGTGTATAAAATGGACTCCCCTGAAACAGAAGTTCAAAATGAACTTTCAATTGTGCATTAGGAACTAATTTAAAATGGTATAAGGGACCCTAGCCTAAGGGTCTACATTTTGAGAAATTTTTGGATTATGGTCCAATTAAGGTTCCAATGGGCCAATTGGATTAATCCAAGTATTGGGATGAGATAAATCCAAAAGAATAAAAGAAAATACCCAAAAATGAGTAAATGCTCACATAAGATGAAGAGTTGACTGAGTACAAGGTTTATTAGTTAAAAATTAAGAGATATTACTAAAAAAATGAGATATTTTAGAATAAGGATGCATTTTTGACACCTTGGTAAGGAAAGGGGGACTCTTGAGGTAGGCGCCTTTTTCACATGTGTGGAAGGGTTTTTAATTCAAAAAATTATGATATTTTTATCTCTCCTCTCTCCTGGATCAAACCAAATAAAAAAGGGAGCCAATTTGGTTCAAATCTTGTCCAAATTGAGTCAAACTGAACTTGGAAAATTCTAGAACCCAGTTGGACTTGGTTAGTGGCCTCCCTGACCTATAAATAGACCCTCAGTCATTTGTAATTGGATATTGGAGCTATACCACACCAATATTATATTAAAATAATCATATTTTCTATTATCCCTTAATTTTTTCTCTCTCTTGGGAGCTTGGAGCTTCTCTCTCTCTCTCTCTCTCTCTCTCTCTCTCTCTCTACAATAACTCTTGGAGTTGCTCTTCTCCTCTTGGTGGACCAATTGATTGGTCGGGGGCAATTAGAGAATCAAGCCAAACTTGGAGGTAAAATTGATTTTTTTTGGGTTTTTTCTAATTTTCTCAATAACTTTCTTCTTCTCAACCCCTCTCAAGCTTGAGAAGCTTTCTAAATGATTGTTTTGATTCAAATCAAGCTTTCCCTAAAAGTCTTAATGTTTAATTAAGAGAAAATTAATCTTTATGCTTATTTGTAATGCTTTCTTTAAGTAAATCTCTCTCTCTAAAAAAGAATAGCCATCTTTATGACTAAATCCCTTGGAAAAGGATGCTTCTCAATGATAGTCTCTTAATTCAAAGCTAAACTCTGGGCTTGATAAGCTAGAGATTAAGAAAATGATATTTTCATGATTTTGTGCTATTAAAATAATGGTAAATTCTTTTAAATTATTTATGAGTAGTTAAAAACTACTCTAATTCATTCTAAATGAGAAATGGATTATCCTAACAATTTGAAAAAAGAGGAATGTTGAAATTAGCTTAATCTAGTGGGATAATCATAGTTATGTTTATAATTATGGTTAAAATTATGATTTAAATTCATAGTTTGATTTTAAGTATAAAAGAGGAACTACTATCATATTTCCATTACAAGCTTTTACTCTTTTAGGAAAAATTGAGAATTATCAGTAATAGCCACAGCGAAGCTATGGTAGAATTTTCAGAAAATAATACATATCTTATTTTTATGCATAATGCTCAAAGAGGACTTCCTACCATATTTTAGGATTGGACATCCTATGCAAAAAGAATGATTTTTATCATATTCATGGGAAATACATTTTTTTATAATTATGCATAATTAATTGATTATGAGAAAAGAGTAATTTTTGGTAAATTTATTTTTATACAAAAAGAGGAATTCCCATGATATTTGAGATCCAAGTAATTAAATGATAAAAGAGGATTTTTTGGCGTAAATTTAAATTATGAGTTTTTATCAAAAGTAGAATTTTGAGTATTATTATTTTATTGGAAAATATGGGTAGAATTGATTTTTGTAAATCCCATGAATCTTTTATTCAAAAAGAAGAATATTGAATATATCTTACTTGAGAAATTTGAGAAAGAATGTGAAAATATCCATCGAGAAAACTTGGATAATTCTTATTCAGAAAAGAGAATCTGGAATCCTTGGGAGGATCAAGGATCCAATGAGTAAATGGAAGTTTAGATTTAGTTTTCATTAATGAAGCTTAAGGAATGAAAATACAATATGTAAATGCTCTTTCTGAGTTTTTACTATTCAATTTTGATAAGGTTTATTTATGGGATGTAAATGGATGCGATGTGCTAAGATGAGATGTGAATGCGATGTGATAAGATGCGAATGCGATGTGATAAGATGTGAATGAGATGTGAGTGGATGTGATGATGTAAATGGATGAGAATGAGTTGTGAAGTGATAGTTATGCATGTGAATGATTGGATGGATGTGGATAGATGTGAATGTGAATGAATGGATGGATGTGGATGAATGTGATGTAGATGGAATGAAGTGATGTGATATGGATGGAATGAATGTGATGTGATATGGATGGAATGAATGTGATGTGATATGGATAGATGTGGATGCAATGAATGTGATGGATGTGAATGGGTGTGATGAGTTGTGAATGGGTGTGATGGATGTGAATGGGTGTGATGAGATGTGAATGGGTGTGATGAGATATGAATGGATATGATGAGATGTGGATGGATGCGATGAGATGTGAATGTGATGTAATGATATCTGAATGGATGTGGTGAGATGCAATGAGATGTGAATGTGATGTAATGAGATGGGAATGGATGTGGTGAGATGCAATGAGATGTGAATGTGATGTAATGAGATGGGAATGGATGTGATGTGATGTGAATGGATGTGACGTGGATCTGGGTAGATGTGAATGGATGTGATGGGGATATGGGTAGATGTGAATGGATGTGATGTGAATGTGATAAAATGAGATGTAAATGGATGTGAATGTGATGTGATGTGGATGGATGTGATGTGATGAGATGTGGATCTGAATGAATATAAATGGATGTGATGTAATGTGAATGGATGGATGAGATGTACTGGTGGATGAATGTGATGAGATGTGGACCTGGATAGATGTGAATGGATGAGATGTGATGTGGATAGATGTGATGTGATGTGACGTGGATCTAGGTAGATGTGAATGGGTGAGATGTGATGTGGATCGGGGTAGATGTGAATGGATGAGATGTGATGTGAATTGATGTGATGTGGACATAGGTAGATGTGAATGGATGAGATGTGATGAGGAACTGAATAGATGTAAATGGATGTGATGAGATGTGATGTGGATGAATGTGATATGATGAGATGTAATATGATATGATTGGATGAGAATGGATGATGGGAATAGATATGATTGGATGTGGAATAAGCAAAGTGAATTTATTAAGAAGAATGTGGAATAACGAGAAATGATGTGGAACAATGTGGAAAGATGAGAGTTCATTAGAAACTGTATTTATGACCTGTTTTTAAATGACTATTTTATGTCAAGAGTGCTGGGGAAGCATTTTGTCTGTCTTCTGAATGAGGTTGTTAGAGACCTAAGTGATAAAGTTGCAACAGCTCCTCAGTGCGGAGAGTCAATGGAGGACGTCTCGCGTAGCAAGGTCGGCTGAGGTCTTGACCAGCCTCGGTTTGATTTAAATGGTGAGCTTCCAGTAGTACGGTGGATGAGGGACCAAGGAAGCGGCCTATGAGTGAAGCGCTAGGTGACCTGCAAAGGGGACTAGAGGGTGCTGACCATACAGTGCTCGGGCTTTGGGTCGCCGCCGTCGATGATAACCACGCGTGCGTCGGGGAAGAAAATGGAACAAGGAGTTAGAGTTGTTTTCTGAACTCGGGCATGGATCTGGTTGATTGGCCTTGCTGGTCCTCAACGGATGAGTCCATGGCTCTTTTATATGGATCTCTTGGTTGATCTTGCTGATCTTCAATGGAGAGTCCATTTGGATTTTCTTATGTGATTATATTTCCAGGTACTATGAGCTAGGAACTTTTGAAAAGGCCCCTGAGTGAACAGGTGGTGACCAATGATGCCATAGGTACACCAATGAAGGAATGATTGTAAATTGGAATTCAAGCTAGATATTTTGGAGGATTATGATCAGTAGTACTATGGTTTCATTAGAAGATTGTTTTAAAGACAACTGAATGTGTGAAACATGCAATTTCATATTGGGTGTGTAAGTGGTGTGACTATCTTGAAGTTTGCTTGAAGCGTCGGCTAGGGGCCTGGGAACTCTTTTCCTCCCTCGTACCCGGGGCAAAACTTAACCAAATTCCTAAATGGATCTTATCACTACAGTGGTTGGTGGCGGTTGGCTAACCCATGGGATCGGATGGGGTTAGGTTGGACTGATGGATCCCTAAAATGAGACTCAATTC
This sequence comes from Cibotium barometz, assembly GCF_041138505.1. NCBI lineage: Eukaryota > Viridiplantae > Streptophyta > Polypodiopsida > Cyatheales > Cibotiaceae > Cibotium > Cibotium barometz. The sequence continues at coordinate 28,053,283 of NC_141082.1, forward strand.
TGTTATGCTTACGATAGTTGAAGTAAATCTCGGATAACCCTTGTTCCATGGAAAAGAATCAACGGCTGTGCCTCTTGATGAGGAAAAAAGCGTTGGACTCTATGATCCAAGTACAAGTCTCTTCCTTGATTTGACCATGAGACTTACGGGTTCGGTCAGATCAGTTTGGTTAGTGAAGACCTTGACTACGTTAGAATAAAATATCATGGAGGAATCACCTATGTCTGCTCTGCTGCTGGGCGAGGGAAGTTTTTCCGGGTTCGGTTTTGGAAGAACTGAGGGATTAGTATCTTGTCCGGATATCCGTGGGCGAGGCCTCGAGTGAGAGGCTCTGCCCTACGCAAGAAGTGCTACTTCTGCTCTGCTAGCACCCCAGAATTCGTTGCGCGGAGGGGGCAGGGATCTTCTTTCAGCTGTGCTGGTATCAGAGGGAATTGGCTAAAATGGATTAACTGAGAAGAAAGAAATGTCAAAAATTTATGAAGTACCAGTAAAAGATTGTAATTATGTAATGAAATTCATACAAATTGATATTCAGAATGAAGATTCATAAATTGGAAATTGGATCTTCTCATGGAAGTTTCGCAATTGTGTGGAATCCCTGACTTGCTTGAGGCCTAGATATGATGGTATTTACCTTATAGTTCCAGGGACCGTGATTACCCATATATACCGTGGGTATATCTGCAGCTCTTTACTGGCAATATATATACGAGTAAATCTAAGACCTTGAAATTATAAGCAAAAATGCTATCGAGATGATGAATTTGAATGCTATCGAGATGATGAATTCGAATGCTGGTTGATATGATTTTAGAATTCTAGTTGAGAATTGATGAGTTGATTTGGATTCTGATTGAAAGATGATGATTTTTGAATTCTAGTTGAAAGAAGATAAGTTGAACAAAGCCACAATGAGGATGAATGGGATGAATCCCACCAGTGATGATGTTAGTAATTGGAAGATGATATGACTTTCAATAGATCACTATGACATTAGTGGATTGTGCTGACAGATTGCTGCTGTTTGACCCTTGACCTAGCAAATCTAATTAAGGAATGACAAATTGAAAACTTGCATAACTGAAATTTCCGTGGGGAATGTTCAGATGGAATTTTCGGTTTGATGTTGCATCGTGTTGTTTAGGGGACACTGGCCATTTTTTGTATGTGTTGTTTACCCTGAGGCTCTCATGCACCAACAACGGGGAGTCTCCTCTATGCTAGGTGGTGGGCATTAAAACTTAAGAAAAGGCACCCCTAATTGATATCTAAGGTCTAGTCATAGAGGGGGGGTTTATTTTCTAATAACCACGATTAGGCATCATGTAGAGGGCCTCCCATTGGTTCTTGGGAGGCTCCGAGCCAAACCATGCACAAAAAAAGGCCGGAGTCCCCCTATCATAGAGTAACTAGGGGCATTTTTTGTTGGAATTCCCCTAGTCATCATGTTGGCAGTGGGGGGGTCTTCGGCCATTGTTTTGGTGGATAGTTAGGATCAGGGCTTCACAAACACCAAGGGGAGACCCCCTGCATGCCTAGTGGGCATTAAAACTTAAAAAACCCCCCTCCCCCCTCCCCCCCCTAAATTCCTATTGGATCTAAGGTCTGGTGGGGGGAGTTTTTTTTTAAATTTTTAATGCTCACTACATACAACTTTGCTATCTGAGATGTAAATGGCCTCCTTGCACATCCACTTTCAAATACATAATATCAAATGGTCCTCCTCAAAGGGTGTGACCCTTACCAATGAAATTATTTTTAAAGATAATAAAAAAATCCAAGGCTACAATCATTATGGATTTACCTCACTATTTGCATGTCCTTGTCTTGGAATGTTACTTTGTGGACATGGATGTCAAATAAGTTTATGTCCTCAAACAAACCTATGAGCAAAAGGTCCACAATATTTGGGTTCCAACTTCTTATACTTCCCTAAGAATAGAGAACTTCTTTTTGGCCTTATCTTAATAAAAAAACCATATTTCCTTTTTGAAGTTCTTGGGAAAGTCTCTTGGAATTGGCATTCCCTGTCTATTTTGGGCAGCAATTTTAATGTTGTTTCTAATGGACTACATATGTTATTCCATTTCATTCAGCTTTTGCTTTAAATGAAACTTAAAACTTTGATCAGCGTATCTAACCAAGTAAGTAGAGTGTAGTGATGAGACCATAAACAATAGAGTAGTACAATCCTGACCATAAAGTGTTTTAAATGGGTTCATGCTAATGCAGACATGTTATAGACACATTCTACCAAAAGTGAATAAAATTCATCCATCTACGAGTCTCACTATTGAAATATAAACCAAGAATACCCTTAATCACTTGATTTACCCTCTATGTTAGTCTATGGGTGATAGGTAGTACTAAAATCTAAAGACATGCCCACAACTTCAAAGAAAGAGATCTAGAATCATGAGGTGAATTTTGCATCACGATCACTGATGATCCTTTTGGGCAACCCATGCAATCTATTTTTTTTTATATAGTTGGCGATATACCCTATAGTGTGTTGTAAAGTGAGTGTTAACTATGCTAACAATTTTTTTTTCACGTTTTGGAGAATTTCGGGTACATTTTGGGGCTCGTTCGAAGGCTGTAAGGTTTCTACAAGGGAGTGTTAGTTTGAATTATTTTTGTTCAATTTTCGGTATTCTACATAGCAGAAGCAATGTAGAAAGAGCCATTGTCATCTTTGATATCACATCTTTGAGCTTAGTTTCAACATCATGAATAATATCATCAATTTTCACATTCTTGCTAAGTATCATTTCCACACTCTAGATTGTATATTTTTCATACTCTTTGCAGGTTTCCATCATCATCAGTAATCTATTGTGATGATAGCTATATCATTTGTAGGATCAATAGTAGGTATTAGTGATTTTAGGATGCTTTTCATCGCTCTAAGGATAAGCTTGATGAGGCCAACTACCTATTGTGGTCCTATATATGATGTGCCATGTATTGGTCTCGCTAAAGAGATTTGGAATGTTGTTATTGGCATTGAGGCATGCCTTGTGCTGCTAGCACATCATCATAGTATAAGCAGTTTGGATGGTGATATGAGCTTTTGTGTAAATGTGGCATTTATCTCTGCACCTCCCACACCGGAACAAGTGATGGGATGGCAAGGATGCACATGTACATACATTAGGGACACTTTAAGTGAAAAGAAGAATTGTTTCTCATATTCGCTCATGTAAAACTATGAAGCATGCTTTGGATGCACTTGCTACACTTTAGTAGGTGCGTACTGAGGTAGAAGTGGCCTACTTGTGCAAGAAGTTAGAGTCTAAGCATATGAATGAGGGAGATTTAATGGATGAGTTTCTCACAAGCATTAAAGATCTCAGGGAGCAACTCGCGTATATTGATGAGGTCTATCTGGACAGTTCTTTGGTGTCTACTATTCTCATAGCTATATTGAATTCATATTAGGGTTAAAGATCTCAGGGGAACAACTCGCATATATTGAATTCATAGCTATATTGAATTCATACTAGGGTTAAAGATCTCAGGGGAACAACTCGCATATATTGATGAGGTCTATCCGGATACTTCTTTGTTGTCTATTGTTCTTCTCATAGCTCTACCAAATTCATACCAAGGTTTTGCATCTATACTTTGGTCACATGATGAAGGGTAACCCCAATTCCCTTACTATTAATGAGTTGGTTGTAGTTCTCTTGTTTACAAGAAGAGAAATCTCGGTAAAACCAAACTAGTATACATGTGGGAGATCAGGCATTTGCTGCTAGTCAAAAAGGTAAATGCAAAGCCTTTACCCAGAGTGGCTATAAGCCAAAGGCAGAATTAGCCCAATCTTCTAGAAAGGATGACGAGAAGGGGGGTGATAAGCTTAAGAAGAAAGGCACATGTAACTATTTTCAAAAGTTTTACGTCACTATGTATGTTGCCAACGCCAAGGAGGGCTCTCAGCTCTAGTCACCACCCAACCATAGAGGATTGTAGATTAGTTTCCACACTACCTAGCTTATATAGTGGCCTACATGCCCACACTAACTTGACCGCGCCCATGGTCCTCTGACCCGGGCACCTCATCCCTGAACCCTAGACGCACTTGCCACACATGCTTCTACGTGTGGACTCTGTGCTCGATTGAGCTCTGCCCCCTGCGCGGCGGGTGACTCATGATGCCATTACAAGCTACATAAAGTTACCTCTTCCCTGTTCTAAAGAGTTTTCATTTGCAAAAACAAAATGGGGAAAGTTGTTAGATGTTCTCACTTGAGACCTTTTCTAGTTTATGTTTTCACTTAACAAGTGTCTATTGATACGTGGTAAACCTTGTGTTTGATCTCTCAACCAGAACTTCAAGGCAAACTACATGCCTTGGTTTTTGCATGCCACTAGCACAAAGTTACATGTACTTGGGATCTCTCAGGGAATTCAAGTTTGTAGACTAAGCTACCAACCATTTGTAGACTATGCTACTAAATATTTGTAGACTACGTTACTACGCTATGCTACCAACTTTTTGAGTCTTCTCCTTGCATAGCTCTATGGCCATGCTCCACGGCCATAGGAGCTCTAGACTAGAGTCCATAAAACAATGTAAATAGAGAAAATCTAGTCATGAACAACAAAAAACAGATTCCAAAGGTGAGGGGTACTCCTCTCCACTAGATTAACCATCTATGTAGTACAAGCATATGCTTTAGAACCTCATTGGGCTTTCAGTTTGACCACCATCAATCTACAGATGGTTGACCTCACTCTTACTTAGAGTGATATTCAACTTTTAAAGATTTTCTTGAAAGATGACTATCAAACTTTCTATCTCTACCCCACTATATTTGTGGGTAGACCATATAGTTTATAGAGGTGTTTGATAAAGAGCCTACCAAGCTCAGATATTTTCACATCTTTTTAGTTGGAAGAAACTTTGTCAACCTATTTACTCTTCCCTTCAAGAAGAGTTTTTGTTTATGAAAATGGTTGCGAAAGTTGTAAAGAAGTGTTTGTGTGTAGACCATATGGTCATCTACGCCTATAACTTCCCTAAGTACTACGACAAGGAAATCAAGACACACAACACATATTTTCCTTAACTACTATAACCAAGGAAACATGCAACACTCGTGTTTCATTTGGAACACCAAACCATACTATGAAATATGTCAATAACATCATGCCTTTAGTATACACTAGAAGTTCTCAAATCCTTAAGAAATTCATAATGAATGTGCTTTGACATTCAAGGAATTCGCATTGAATAACATCATGCTTTTAGTATACGCTAGAAGTTTTCAAATCCTCAAGAACTTCATAATGAGGGTGGCCACGGAGCGAGCCCATTGCAGCGAGCCAATTTGCAAATTATTTTCAAATCAATACGAGATGCGAGCAGTTTCTTGTCATGTATCCATTGAAAGTGAGCAAGAATGACACATGACATACCAAAAAAAAAAGCAGGCTTACTACATGACATGCCATACCACCTTCAAGACATACCACCTTCAAGACAATGTATTCAAGACACAAAATAAAAGCAGGCTTACTACATCCACCAAAAATGCTACATCCAAACTGTCTTTAAATAAAAGTTCAAATATCACGCTACATCCACCAAAAATGCTAATATATAAAATGTCTTCTGTATCCACCAAAAATGCTACATCGAAACTGTCTTTAAATGTCTTTAAAAAAAAGTTCAAAGATCACGCTACATCCACCAAAAATGCTAATATCCAAAATGTCTTCTGTCTTCACAAAAAATGCTAAGATCCAAAATGTCTTTAGTCTTCTTCAAACTGCAAAAAAGTAAGAAATTAATGAACATTGCATTTATAGAGGATTATGGGGTATTAACAGTGCCTTGTCTTATTAATTTGGGAATTACCTTTGTAGAATATGGCTCCAATAGCTTATTATATATGCGATGGTCCTTTTCAAAGATAATAACATTACGTTCCATGACCGTTGCAATAAGTCCAAGAGTTCCAGTCCCAGCAAACAAGTCAACAATAGTATCCCCTGTCTTTGAAAAGAGAGATACTATGTACTTGCATAGCCTCTGCCCTCTTTGGCAACCACCTCTCCAAGGCTTTCCCTTTCGTTTTACCATATCCTCTTCAGGAACACTACATAAACACAGAGATGAGAGACCCAAAAACCTAAACCCTAAATACATAGACATTGTTTTTAATCACAGATCCAGAGTCGATCCCTTACATATCTTGAATGAGGTCTTGTTCCAGATCTAATTCACTCCCAAGATTTTGCTCTTCCACCTTATCTCCATACATCCGTAAATACTGCCTTGGTGTACTTGAGCGTACAAAAACAGATAGAATAAGACATGCAACCTGTAATGAAATCCATTCAAATAGTAGTGAATTCCTTAGGCTATAAGTTGAAATAGACATAGACATAAGAATTTTTGTAGAAGAGAAGTGTGCAGCTACCTTTGTTACAAGTTGTCCCGTCTTCTTTCCCACTGGTGGAGTGCATTTGACCACTTGTCGATGAAAGACCACAAATCCTCTAGATGTTGCCTCATGCTCTATCTTCACTCCTTCTTCCATTGTATAAAGGCATGTTATGAAGCCATGATCATTAAGACAAAAGTCTACAAATTGAAAAGTTGCCTCATATAGACTTTCGCTAACCACATTCCAAGGTGGCACTCTGTGTCCCAAACAACCCTCAACAACGAGGTTTGAGGGGAAGTCTACAAACACCATCTCCACACAATAGTCAGTCCTTTTCCCATGGACTTTTCCTTTATTACAAAGCACATTCATGGCTTCCAAAACATGTTTGAATAGAGGGGATGGCCCTTCTATGTTCTTACAGTCCCTTGCAAGGTCCTCGATGGAGGTATTGAATGCATATACCATGCCTGCGAATTCCCACAATGCAAGAAGAAACACAGAAGAAGATTGATTGGTAAGAGAAAAATATTTATCACCCCAATAAACATACACTACTGTTAACGGCATGATATCACCTTTCAAAGGTGCTAGTTGGATCATAGACGAGGCTACATGTACATTGCCCGAAGTACTTGTTGTTTGATGTACTTCTCTTTGTCTCCTATTTGCATCCAATGCTTGACTCACTATATCCCTCCCTAGGTTAACTGGTAGAGGGTGCATTCTAGATGTAGAGGCTATAGATGTGGCATGAGAGCTCGTAGAGCAGCCACGTACTGCAGTCAATGGTATACTCTGCACAAAGACAACTTATGGTTATAAATTACCTCATCAAAAAACTTTATCATCGTGCAAAAATCAGAGACAACTTATGGTTACCTCATCAGAACCCTCCACTATGGTCATCTTAGCCAATATAGCTAAGTGTTGATCATGTAATTGAATTTCTTCATCTGGCACAACAAACCTCTCCATGTCTAGCCACCAGGGGCATCTTGTCTTTTCAACACTTGATAGAGGCTAACCATGCATTTCAAAAATAGATAACATACGTTTTATCATCATACATACATTTTATCATCATGACCATGATTACAGAAAACACTTACTCTCCCAAGGTGCAGATCCGCATATATATATCGTGGAGTATCCTCGCAAATCCATAACAACACAAGAGGTGGTATGGCCTGTACTACACCACTATCCACCTCTTTCAGCAGCCATCTAAATTCCAAATGGAAAGGAAAACTAAAGTCAATAGGCTATATAAGAAGCATAAGGAGAAGAAATAAAATTGACCAAGTTTTTTTTTAACCTATAAACAACTCGATGTGTTGCAGAGCGTAGCCCTTTTTGTGTGTCCATATCATTGCTAAATTTTATATCCCCCTGATGAACTCTGAAAGCTTTTTTGAAATACTTTCGTCGATGAAAGACGACATAGTTTATAAAGGAATTAATGGAAGGTAAGGAGATTCTATCACAATTTTCAATCTCCTCCATAAGCTTGGAGCCATAAGAACTTATTTGTAGCCAGAACACAAATGAATGTAGCCACTCTCTAGCTTTTGCTTTGTCTTTAGGCAAGTACTCTATCTCTCGAATGCTAGCTTGTGAATTATCCAACATTCGAACTAAGAATGCCTTATCTTCATCCCTAACTTGTGCAGCCCCAATCATGTTCAGTTTCTCTTCTGTCGCAATATGGGTCCCTGCTGCATGCCAAGGAAGTGACAAAACAGCACGCCAAAAGTATTCTCCATTGGCAGGGTCTGCTATGCGGGCAAACTTTCCCACCCTATTCTTATACAGAATTTCTACCTCTCTTATCACCTTAGCCCTTCCGTCTACATCCATGCCCTTAGCCTTGACCTCGATTTTCATCTCCATATCGTCCTACAGAGTCCATTTAATTACAAAATTACTCTTGCATACATTAAACATATTTCGCATAATTAAGTAGATCTTGCACACCTTTAATATCTTGCATACCTTAAACACAAGCCATGCCAATATATTTATTGGAACAGAAAACCAGCTTTTTTTGCCACGAGTGGGGCACTTTTTCATTTCATTCTCCATCCAAGCCTTGTCCTCATCATCGAGCTCTGCAAGGAGGGTAGTCTTATCGGACTCACCAATTCTCCTTATTTGGAAGAGCCTATCCCCAAAAGTTGTTGGTACAAAGGCATAGTCATGCATCCTAGTACAACCAATGCAGAGAGTTGAAGCAACATCATGCAATCAATGCCAAGAGCAAAAAAGAGAAAAATAATAAAACATATACTTATTCAATCTGGAAAGAGAAAACATCAACTCTCCAACGTCAGCCTTCTTGAATTGTAGAAAGTCACAGGCCACCAGACAATGCTTAGAGATGTCATTTGGAAATTCTGAGTAAAAGGAAAGAAGATGATAAAATTATATTAGATGCATACATAAAATTGTATAAATAGATAAAAACATTTCAAATCACCCTCACCTTGAGCAATCAAATCCATCCAAGATTTATAGCGGTTGTTTCCATCCAGTACATGTATCATTTTACCCTGGATGAACGGTCCCCATTCTAGCATATTTCTGAGAGACTCTTCAAAAGTTCCATTCACATCCCTCCATGTTGAACTCCATGACAATGTTGTTTCTTCAGTCAGAGGAGTCTCCTCTCCATCCAAATCAAACATGGACACCGTGAACGCCCCCTTGCTTTCAAGATACCCACCAAGGTTCTTGAATGCTCGACCAAGGTTCTTATCAGTACTGGGGCATAGTCTCCTTATGGCCTCTGTTGGAAGAAGCCTACACAAGGGGATCTTGGGGGGGGGGGTGCTGAATCTAACTCTAATTCAATCGATGAATGCAGTTGGAGTAGAGGTTTTAAGGATCTTTCCGAAAATTTCTGCTTTGATGCTCTCTGTTTTTCTTGTCTCAGTTGTCAATGTGTCTCCACCTTCTTCTTCTTCATTATCATCCTCTCGATCATTCCCATCTTCTTGTCTATCATCACCCTCTCTCTCATCCTCCTGTCTATCATCCTCTCTATCATCATGCTCTCTCTCATCCTCCTCTCTATCATCCTCTCTATCATCCTCTCTGTCATCATCCTCTCTCTCATCCTCCTGTCTATCTTCCTCTCTATCATCATCCTCTCTCTCATCCTCTTGTCTCTCATCCTCTCTATCATTCTGTCTCTCATCCTCTTCTTGTCTGTCATCCCTGTCTCTCTCATTCTCATGTCTATCATTCTCCATCAACACTTGGCCTTGACTCTGAACTTCCTCATCAAACAATCCTCGAGACACCCTCTCGGTTGTTCTTGCCTGTAATTTTTTGGAGCGTTTAGAAGGAGGTAGTAAGGAATCCATACCAGCAAAACAACAATCTTTTTGAGAACAAGAAGATCTAGTCACATAACGTTGGGAGTTGGTGTCCATTTTCAAAGATATAACTCTTCCCACAAAAAGTAAAGTAAACTACATGAATTATTCTAGGTAGTATAATCATGGGTTGGCATGGGTTGGCACAAAGTATACGGATTATTTAAGGTTGTATAATCATGGGTTGGCAGGGTTGGCGCAGAATATACGGATTATTCAAGGTTGAAAATAATCTCGGGTTGGCACAAAGTATACGGATTATTCAAGGCTGTAAATTCCTAATCATTAATAACAAAGTGCTCGAAAAAACCTTTTCCCAAAAAGGATTTCATTCCTCTGCAACGGCTGGAAGGAAAGGTACACTCGTGCAACTATCTTCTACAACCATTTTCTACGACTATCCTTTGCAGCTATCGTCTTCTACAACTATCTTCTACTCTATTCTCTGCAGCTGTCGTCTACAACTATCCTCTTCTACAATTATCACCTGCAAATATCCTCTGCGTGTTTGCAAGCATGTAAGTCCCCCTCTCTCTATCTCTCTGTGCTTGCAATAATGTACTCCTATTGATTACAATCTGGATTTTTTTATTTAATGGCCAATGTAAAAACTCCTTCTCTACAATGACTATGATGGCATAGTCATGGCTCTGCAGATGAAGTCTCGAGATAGCTCTGTAGTGGCCATGTTTAGCTCTACAGTGGCCATATTGAGGATCAAAACATGTCTATGTAGGGCCTCCAGGATCAAGTGCGCTGAGCGCACTTGATCCTGGAAGCTCTACAATGACAAGGATGGCATAGTCATGGCTCTGCACATGCAAGTCTCGAGATAGCTTTGCAGTGGCCATGTTTAGCTCTCTGCTTGTAATAATGTACTGCTATTGATTACAATCTGGATTTTAATGGCCAATGTAAAAACTCATTCTCTACAATGACTATGATGGCATAGTCATGGCTCTGCAGATGAAGTCTCGAGATAGCTCTGTAGTGGCCATGTTTAGCTCTACAGTGGCCATATTGAGGATCAAAACATGTCTATGTAGGGCCTCCAGGATCAAGTGCGCTGAGCGCACTTGATCCTGGAAGCTCTACAATGACTATGATGGCATAGTCATGGCTCTGCACATGCAAGTCTCGAGATAGCTTTGCAGTGGCCATGTTTAGCTCTACAGTGGCCATATTGAGGTGTAAATTTTCTGCTGGATCAAGACATGTTTATGTAGGTCCATGTTGACATGTTTATGTAGGTCCATGTTTATGTAGGTCTACAATGGCTCTGCAGATGAAGCCTCCAGATAGCTTTGCAGTGGCCATGTTTAGCTCTACAGTAAGTAGCCATGTTGAGGTGTCTATGTAAGGTGTAAATTTTTTTACTGGATCAAGACATGTCTATGTAGGGCCTCCAGGATCAAGTGTGCTGAGCGCACTTGATCCAGGAAGCTCTACAATAACCATGTTAGCTCTGCAGATAAAGCATAAGCCAATGTTTAGCTCTACAGTGGCCATGTTGAGGTCTAAATTTTTTGATGGGCATGTTGAGCACTTATTTTTAATAAAAACATAGACATCTTTTGCTAATGTGGATGCCTCCATAAATAGAAAAGACATGCCTGTGTAGGGCCTCCAGGATCAAGTGCGTTGAGCGCACTTGATCCAGGAAGCTCTACAATAACCATGTTAGCTCTGCAGATAAAGCATAAGCCAATGTTTAGCTCTACAGTGGCCATGTTGAGGTCTAAATTTTTTGATGGGCATGTTGAGCACTTATTTTTAATAAAAACATAGACATCTTTTGCTAATGTGGATGCCTCCATGGATAGACAAGACATGCCTGTGTAGGGCCTCCAGGATCAAGTGCGCTGAGCGCACTTGATCCAGGAAGCTCTACAATAACCATGTTAGCTCTGCAGATAAAGCATAAGCCAATGTTTAGCTCTACAGTGGCCATGTTGAGGTCTAAATTTTTTGATGGGCATGTTGAGCCCTTATTTTTAATAAAAACATAGACATCTTTTGCTAATGTGGATGCCTCCATGGATAGACAAGACATGCCTGTGTAGGGGCCTCCTAGATCAAGTGCGCTCAGCGCACTTGATCCTTAAAGCTCTACAATGACCATCTTGTGCCAGTACGTGGCCATCTTTAGCTATACAATGAAGAGGAGGAGCCAGTAGACATTCATGGTCTTGGCCCCACACACAAAATACAAACGCAAGGAAAAAACGCACATTTAAAAAACGTAAAAGAACATACTCTCTTTCGGGCAGGTGATGCTCAGGCAGGTGATGCTCGGGCAGGTGATGCCCTTTGTCGTGAGGGTGAGAGTTGCAACATGAGCGCAGCAGACATCTTCATCTTCAACGTTGTTGTACTTCAGCGATATATTTAGGGAGTACAACGTTACTGTGCAGATATATTTAGGGAGTACAATGTGGATGCCCTTTTATAGAGGTATTCCAGTCGTGGTCTTCCAATAGATTACAGTCGTGTGCATAAAAAGTCGTGGTCTTCTAAAAGTCTAAAAAGTCTAAACCACTGCTTAAACCACTGCAGTACACATTTGACCACTAAAAAGTCGTGTGAATATATATTATTGTGCTTACTTGAACATTAAACCACTAAAAATTAAACCACTGTAGTACAAGGAAAAATGTGCAAATTATACTTCAAAATCCTTCTGGGAAAATTGCAGTACAAAATTACAAAAACAAAATCCTACTGGGGAAAATTACAAAACAAAAACGTACTGGGCAAATTTAGTTGGAGTCCTACTGGGAAAATTACAGGGCAAAATCGGCAAAATCCTACTAGAAAAATTGCAGGACAAAATCCTAAATTTATGTGGGGAAATTTATGCATCCCCATCTTCCTCACTGTCATCCCTATCTTCCTTATTGTCATCTTTCTCACCGTGGGAGTCGGGGATGTTCTCTGCATCTGCATCATAGCCTGTGCCTGTGTCTGCCTCGGGCATTTCAATGGGCATTTCTTTATGTTCTGCTTCCTCTTCCTGCTCGGGCATTTCTTCAGGCATTTCTTCATCTTCCTCCTCTTCCTCCTCTTCCTCCTCTTGTATTTCCTCTTCCTCTTCTTCTTCCTCGAAAGGAAAATTGTACCAGTCCACCCGAGAATATTCTGTGGTGGAATCGCTATCTGCGATTCCATCATGGTAGCTCTCATACCATTCAGCGGGTGGGGTATCTGGCTCCTCTGGAGCCATTTCACTATTTTCACTAATTTCACTATTTTCTTCTTCAGAGGTATCACCCTCTGAAAATGTTGAGAAAACTGGAGATAGTAATATATAAATAGAAAGACAGAGCAGCTCCATTGTATCTTAAGAGGAGGGTGGTCTGAGAGCAGCTTGAGGGTGAACTAATAAGAAGCAATGGCAACCTAATAAGAAGCAATGGCAAAACAGTGCATGAGAAATAACATATAAAGAGAAGAAGGAGTTTTACCACGAGTTGATTGATTGCAACATCTATATTTTTTTTTGTGATGGGTTGATAGTCTAGAAATAGTCTGTTTTAGTAGTCTTTCAAACTAGTGAGTAAATATACTAAAAAATAGCTTTTCCAGCTTGTCCTTTCATTAGACTTTCATTCCAAAGGAAGCCTATGCCTTTTTCCCACGTAGTCATTTTATTAGCTTTAGTGTAATGTATATAGTATTACTTTGTTTTGAATATTAATGGATATGTGTGCTCACATTATACTTTCTTTTGGAATGTATTCCTGAAATGTAGGGATTCTGAGTCAGATGTTCAGATTTTTCTACACAAAGTTGGAGGCCCTCTTTTTAGACTGTCATTTTCACATGGGAAATGTTTATTATCAGCCGAATTAATGAAAGAAAAACTAGGTGCAGAACATGAAATTTTTATTGAAGGTCTATTGCAAACTGATGATGGTTTTGAGAGCATAGGGACAATTCCCTTGTACCATGGGATTGGTGAACATGGGTATTATATCTTAGATAATACCCTGTCATCATTTTATGTTGCAAAAGTAGCCATTACATCAACACCACTCCCTACCCCTGGGGATATTCCTTCTGGATCTGGCAGCAAGACCTCACCTATGTGAGTGACATTTCAACTTTTGAAACATGGTAAAATATAGTGAGGTTATCTTTCTTGTTTCAATTGTTGACTTTGGATTGTTGATTTTTTTCCTAGTGACTTGGATGAAGAGGACATGGAAAAGGTGGTGCATGCAGATAATTTAATTGACATTGAGGAAGGTGATCCTGCATTTGACACTGCAGTATCTGCCTTCCAAATTGTTCGTACTTTGCCGCCCAATGACATATTCCATAATATTATAAATGAATGCACATTCAAAGGAAAAGTCAAGGAGCTCCCTAAGAAGTATGAAGAAAATTGCATTTATGAGCTTTTAGATGGGAAGGGCATGGAGGGTATGGAGCACAAATATGAAGGAAATGCATGGACAAAACCCCAGACACAAACAAGAACTAATAAATCTTTTATTTTGAGAAAGAGTTTTTGTGGGGGTACCTTCCAGTGTATGAATGAAAGATGCACTTATCGATTTCGAAACAAATCACCGAATAGGCTCCATTGGAATGGCCAATTATTGAAATCCCCAAATGAAGGATGTTTGGCTTTGGGAAGTTATGGAAACTTAGAGTGTTTCTTTTGTAAGCATGTTCCAATGTGCATAAAAACATGTTCAGTGTCTGCCTACTATTTTATGCCTAAAGATCACTCCCATAGTAGATTGTTCCTTCACGATGGGAAACATACACACACAATTGCTAGAGGCATGTGTCGAGCATCTATGCGAAACATTAAAGCCTTAGTAGCTCGTGTTGTTTAGATGGACCATAATGCGGGTCCACGAAAGGTACAAATGATTGTTGCCAGGGAGTTGGTTTTGAAGGCTTTCACTGACGATGATAAAGTGATTGGAGAGTTTATGTCAGAGAGGGAACTCCAGGAGATGTCTCAAGAGCTAATATCTTTAATAAATCTCAAAAAGTAAGTTCTTCTCTATTGAATATATATATATATATATATATATATATATATATATATATATATATATATATATATATATGTAATTTCTTAACCAACTTGGTAAATGTAGGGTGAAGCAGATGGTAATGCAAAGTCGAAAGACAAGTAGAGCACTAGGTGATGGATTTGAGGCTATCCTAGAGTTAAAAAGAAAATGCCACTTTCAGTTCTTCCACGGATCAAGGTTTCCCTTGCAAGCAACCAAAAGTGATGAGAGGTGCTATCTTTTCAAGATGTCCACAACTGGCCCTGGCTCTGGCGTTGATATTGTCAATAGAATGGATGCTACGGGGGATCGAGACCTTCGACATTCATGGGTTTGTTTTGATCATGTACACCGAGTGGAGAATGATTGGCACACAATGGGTGCACATGTGTATGATCACACGTATGTTTTAATTTTTATTCTCTTTTCAAAATGAAATGACTGTTCGACTGAGTTGTTACAATACAATAATCTTCCAAATACTCTTCTTGCAGGATTGGAGAGCTACTCACAATTGCAACTTGTGAGTTTAGAGAGGAGGATGAGACAGCACAGATAATGTTTTGGGAAAATTTGAATGCAGTTATGATCGACCATACTGGGAAATCAGCAAACTTTTTTGGCTTCATGGCCGACAAAGCAGGTGCAAATTGGAATGCTATTAGGTCAGTATATAACAATGGAGATGAGATGGTAGGAAAGGAGAGATCTTGCCTTTTTCATTGGAAGGACAATCTACTTTACTATGACCACTGAATCTTGTAAAGGATCCAAGCACGGATTGTACTTTGTGTGATCCCTTGAGTGGCTTGCTTTAGGGATGCTTTTTGAGGTGCTTATTTATCACAAAACACCTCTCTTTAAATCCAAATCTATCACCTTGTTTCAAAACTTATTGAATCATTAGCTAAGCTTCAACTTTCCGCACTATTATCCAAAAAACACAGTGTAACCTTAGACCAGTGCAAATAATTAATATAAGATATCACACTTATTAGTTTTAAATCCAGACTTATTAGTTAATATGAGATGTCACACTTGTTAGTTGTAAACGTGGACTTATCTAAGTCTCACTCTACATAGCTTATTTTTGCGATTTGAGTTGAATTTCATAATTAACTACAATGTTATAGTGACATCATCACTCACAAGGCCTTAATAAGGCTAATGCACTCCCAAAAAAAGAGAGGAAGAATTGAATGTCGTTATTAACTACGACAATATAGTGACATCACAAGGCTTCTAATGAGGCTAATGGAGTCCCAAAAAAGACTTTAAAAACCTTAGTAATAATCCTCACAATAAAAGCGCAACTTGAAAGGAGTATTGCAAGCAAGGGAGGTAAAAAAAAACGCATACTATTTTCAGCAATGGAAAAAAGGACACTATTTTTAGCCCAAACGCAATTTTAAATGAGGTCTCCCAAAAAGTGTTGCTATTTAAAGCTTAAAATATGTACAATTATACAAAATCGTTAATTTCAAGTAAGTTATAAGGACAAGATTACCAAATATAAACAACAAATCTTCAATTTGTTGCACCACACATCTAGCTATAGGATATTCAATGCATTTGTAAAGCTGGCTACATCACGCCCGTCGTCTTGAAGCTATGTTATGCACCACATCTCATTTACTATATGGAGTTATGAAGACAAGATTACCAAATATAAACAATAAATTTTCAATTAATTGCAACGCACATCTAGCTATAGGATATTCAGTGCATTTGTAAAGCTAGCTGTATCTCACCCGTCTTGAAGCTATGTTATGCACCGCATCTCATTTACTATGGAGTTCGCTTGCCAATTCGTAGATACGGACTCCACTTGGATCTTCTCCTTCACTCTGCACTACTGCGAGACTCTGTTGCCCTCAACTCTGGATCACTGCTCCTTCACACTCTGTGCTACTCACATGACATCGTTGTTCACCGCCTCTCTTCTCTAGGCATGCAGAAGGCATGGTAAAATTGCTTCTCATGGAGTTGTGGAGCTTGGAGACCTCAAGGGTTATAAGCTCGGCCCCAATGGAAGGATGCCCACCATGGCAGTTGTTTGCAGTTCCACAAGGTAATCTTCTTTGTTAAGATGCGTTTCGAGACGGGGGTTTGGGTGAGCCATAACAATGTTTTACAAGTACTACCAAAACTTTTACTTTTCTATGACCACTGAATCTTGTAAAGGATCCAAGCACGGATTGTACTTTGTGTGATCCCTTGAGTGGCTTGCTTTAGGGATGCTTTTTGAGGTGCTCATTTATCACAAAACACCTCTCTTTCATTAGCTAAGCTTCAACTTTCCGTACTATTATCCAAAAAACACAGTGTAACCTTAGACGTGTGCAAATAGTTAATATAAGATATCACACTTATTAGTTTTAAATCCAGACTTATTAGTTAATATAAGATGTCACACTTGTTAGTCGTAAACCTGGACTTATCTAAGTCTCACTCTACATAGCTTATTTTTGCGATTCAAGTTGAATGTCATAATTAACTACAATGTTATATTGACATGATCACTCACAAGGCCTTATTAAGGCTAATGCACTCCCCAAAAAAGAAGAAGAAGGAATTGAATGTCGTTATTAACTACGATAATATAGTGGCATCACAAGGCTTCTAATGAGGCTAATGGAGTCCCAAAAAAGACTTCAAAAACCTTAGTAATAATCCTCACAATAAAATCGCAACTTGAAAGGATTATTGCAAGCAAGGGAGGTAAAAAAAACGCATACTATTTTTAGCAATGGAAAAAAGGACACTATTTTTAGCCCAAACACAATTCTAAATGAGGTCTCCCAAAAAGTGCTGCTATTTAAAGCTTAAAATATGTAAAATTATACAAAATCACTAATTTCAAGTAAGTTATGAAGACAAGATTACCAAATATAATCAACAAATCTTCAATTCATTGCACTGCACATCTAGCTATAGGATATTCAATGCATTTGTAAAGTTGTTGGCTGCATCATCGCGCCCGTCTTGAAGCTACTCTACACTACTGCGAGACTCTATTTTGCTGCCCTCAACTCTGGATCACTGTGCTACTCACATGACATCGTTGTTGACCGCCTCTCTTCTCTAGGCACACAGAAGGCATGGTAGAATTTCTTCTCATGGAGTTGTGAAGCTTGGAGACCTCAAGGGTTATAATCTCGGCCAATGGAAGGATCCCAATGATAGTTGTAGTTCCACAAGGTAATCTTCTTGTTAAGATGCGTTTCGAGACGGGGGTTTGGGCGAGCCATAACAATGTTTTAAAAGTACTACCGAAACTTTTACTTTACTATCACGATTGAATCTTGTAAAGGATCCAAGCACGGATTGTACTTTGTGTGATCCCTTAAGTGGCTTGCTTTAGAGATGCTTTTTAAGGTGCTCATTTATCACAAAACACCTCTATCTTTAAATCCAAATCTATCGCCTTGTTTCAAAACTTATTGAATCATTAGCTAAGCTTCAACGTTCCGCACTATTATCCAAAAAACACAGTGCAACCTTAGACCTGTGCAAATAGTTAATCTAAGATATCACACTTATTAGTTTAAAATCGAGACTTATTAGTTAATATAAGATGTCACACTTGTTAGTTGTAAATGTGGACTTATCTAAGTCTCACTCTACATAGCTTATTTTTGCGATTTGAGTTGAATGTCATAATTAACTACAATGTTATAGTGACATCATCACTCACAAGGCCTTAATAAGGCTAATGCACTCCCAAAAAAAGAGAGAGGAAGAATTGAATGTTGTTATTAACTACCGACAATATAGTGGCATCACAAGGCTTCTAATGAGGCTAATGGAGTCCCAAAAAAGACTTCAAAAACCTTAGTAATAATCCTCACAGTAAAATCGCAACTTGAAAGGATTATTGCAAGCAAGGAGGTAAAAAAACCCGCATACTATTTTTAGCAATGGAAAAAAGAACACTGTTTTTAGCCCAAATGCAATTTTAAATGAGGTCTCCCAAAAAGTGTTGCTATTTAAAGCTTTAAATATGTAAAATTTTACAAAATCCCTAATTTCAAGTAAGTTATGAAGACAAGATTACCAAATATAAACAACAAATCTTCAATTCGTTGCACCACACATCTAGCTATAGGATATTCAATGCATTTGTAAAGCTACTGGTGGCTACATCGCGCCTGTCTTCTTGAAGCTATGTTATGCACCACATCTCATTTACTATAGAGTTTGCTTGCCAATCTTCTCTTTTCGTAGATACGGACTCCACTTGGATCTTCTCCTTCACTCTGCACTACTGCGAGACTCTGTTGCCCTCAACTCTCGATCACTGCTCCTTCACACTCTGCGCTACTCACATGACATCGTTGTTGACCGCCTCTCTTCTCTAGGCACGCGGAAGGCATGGTGGAATTGCTTCTCATGGAGTTGTGGAGCTTGGAGACCTCAAGGGTTATAAGCTCGGCCAATGGAAGGATCCCCATGACAGTTGCATTTCCACAAGAAGGTAATCTTCTTTGTTAAGATGCATTTCGAGACGGGGGTTTGGGTGAGCCATAACAATGTTTTACAAGTACTACCGAAACTTTTACTGTACTATGAAAACGAATGAATCTTGTAAAGGATCCAAGCACCGATTGTACTTTGTGTGATCCCTTGAGTGGCTAGCTTTAGGGATGCTTTTTGAGGTGCTCATTTATCACAAAACACCTCTCTTTAAATCCAAATATATCACCTTGTTTCAAAACTTATTGAATCATTAGCTAAGCTTTAACTTTCTGTACTATTATCCAAAAAACACAGTGTAACCTTAGACCTATGCAAATAGTTAATATAAGATATCACACTTATTAGTTTTAAATCCAGACTTATTAGTTAATATAAGATGTCACACTTGTTAGTTGTAAACGTGGACTTATCTAAGTCTCACTCTACATAGCTTATTTTTGGGATTCGAGTTGAATGTCATAATTAACTACAATGTTATAGAGACATCATCACTCACAAGGCCTAAATAAGGCTAATGCACTCCCAAAAAAAAAGAGAGGAAGAATTGAATGTCTTTATTAATTATGACAATATAGTGGCATCACAAGGCTTCTAATGAGGCTAATGGAGTCCCAAAGAAGGCTTCAAAAACCTTAGTAATAATCCTCACAATAAAATCGCAACTTGAAAGGATTATTGTTGCAGGCAAGGGAGGTAATAAAAAATGCATACTATTTTTAGCAATGGAAAAAAGGACACTATTTTTAGCCCAAACGCAATTTTAAATGAGGACTTCCAAAAATTACTGCTATTTAAAGCTTAAAATATGTAATATTATACAAAATCGCTAATTTTAGGTAAGTTATGAAGACAAGATTACCAAATAAAAACAACAAATCTTCAATTCGTTGCACCACACATCTAGCTATAGGATATTCAATGCATTTGGAAAGCTGGCTGCATTGCGCTGTCTTGAAGCTATGCTATGCACCACATCTCATTTACTATGGAGTTTGCTTGCCAATCTTCTCTTTTCGCAGATACGGACTCCACTTGGATCTTCTCCTTCACTCTGCACTACTACGAGACTCTGTTGCCCTCAACTCTCCATCACTGCTCCTTCACACTCTGTGCTACTCACATGACATCGTTGTTCACCGCCTCTTTTCTCTAGGCACGCGGAAGGCATGGTAGAATTGCTTCTCATGGAGTTGTGGAGCTTGGAGACCTCAAGGGTTATAAGCTCGGCCAATGGAAGGATGCCCACCATGACAGTTGCAGTTCCACAAGGTAATCTTCTTTGTTAAGATGTGTTTCGAGATGGGGGTTTGGGTGAGCCATAACAATGTTTTACAAGTACTACCGAAACTTTTACTTTACTATGACCACCACTGAATCTTGTAAAGGATCCAAGCACGGATTGTACTTTGTGTGATCCCTTGAGTGGCTTGCTTTAGAGATGCTTTTTGAGGTGCTCATTTATCACACAAAACACCTCTCTTTAAATCCAAATCTATCACCTTGTTTCAGAACTTATTGAATCATTAGCTAAGCTTCAACTTTCTGCACTATTATCCAAAAAACACAGTGTAACCTTAGACCTGTGCAAATAGTTAATATAAGATATCACACTTATTAGTTTTAGATTTCAAACTTATTAGTTAATATGAGATGTCACACTTGTTAGTTGTAAACCTGGACTTATCTTAGTCTCACTCTACATAGCTTATTTTTGCGATTTGAGTTGAATGTCATAATTAACTACAATGTTATAGTGACATCATCACTCACAAGGCCTTAATAAGGCTAATGCACTCCCAAAAAAAAGAGAAAGGAAGAATTGAATGTCGAATATAACTACGACAATATAGTGGCATCACAAGGCTTCTAATGAGGCTAATGGAGTCCCAAAAAAGACTTCAAAAACCTTAGTAATAATCCTCACAATAAATCGCAACAAAAAAGATTATTGCAAGCAAGGGAGGTAAAAAAACGCATACTATTTTTCGCAAGGGAAAAAAGAACACTATTTTTAGCCCAAATACAATTTTAAATGAGGTCTCCCAAAAAGTATTGCTATTTAAAGCTTAAAATATGTAAAATTATACAAAATCCCTAATTTCAAGTAAGTTATGAAGACAAGATTACCAAATATAAACAACAAATTTTCAATTAATTGCACCGCACATCTAGCTATAGGATATTCAATGCATTTGTAAAGCTAGCTGTATCTTGCCCGTCTTGAAGCTACGTTCACATGACATCGTTGTTGACCGCCTCTCTTCTCTAGGCACACAGAAGGCATGGTAGAATTTCTTCTCATGGAGTTGTGGAGCTTGGAGACCTCAAGGGTTATAATCTCGACCAATGGAAGGATCCCGATGACACAAGGTAATCTTCTTGTTAAGATGCGTTTCGAGACGGGGGTTTGGGCAAGCCATAACAATGTTTTACAAGTACTAACCGAAACTTTTACTTTACTATCACGATTGAATCTTGTAAAGGATCCAAGCACGGATTGTACTTTGTGTGATCCCTTAAGTGGCTTGCTTTAGAGATGCTTTTTAAGGTGATCATTTATGACAAAACACTCTCTTTAAATCCAAATCTATCACCTTGTTTCAGAACTTATTGAATCATTAGCTAAGCTTCAACATTCCCCACTATTATCCAAAAAACACAGTGCAACCTTAGACCTGTGCAAATAGTTAATATAAGATATCACACTTATTAGTTTAAAATCGAGACTTATTAGTTAATATAAGATGTCACACTTGTTAGTTGTAAACGTGGACTTATCTAAGTCTCACTCTACATAGCTTATTTTTGCGATTGGAGTTGAATGTCATAATTAACTACAATGTTATAGTGACATCATCACTCACAAGGCCTTAATAAGGCTAATGCACTCCCAAAAAAAAGAGAGGAAGAATTGAATGTCGTTATTAACTACGACAATATAGTGGCATCACAAGGCTTCTAATGAGGCTAATGGAGTCCCAAAAAAGACTTCAAAAACCTTAGTAATAATCCTCACAATAAAATCGCAACTTGAAAGGATTATTGCAAGCAAGGGAGGTTTAAAAATAAACGCATACTATTTTTAGCAATGGAAAAAAGGACACTATTTTTAGCCCCCAAAGGCAATTCTAAATGAGGTCTCCCAAAAAGTGCTGCTATTTAAAGCTTAAAATATGTACAATTATACAAAGTCGCTAATTTCAAGTAAGTTATGAAGACAAGATTACCAAATATAAACAACAAATCTTCAATTCGTTGCACCGCACATCTAGCTATAGGATATTCAATGCATTTGTAAAGTTGGCTGCATCGCGCCCGTCTTGAAGCTATGTTATGCACCACATCTCATTTACTATGGAGTTTGCTTGCCAATCTTCTCTTTTCGCAAATACGGACTCCACTTGGATCTTCTCCTTCACTCTGCACTACTGTGAGACTCTGTTGCCCTCAACTCTGGATCACTGCTCCTTCACACTGTGCTACTCACATGACATCGTTGTTGACCGCCTCTCTTCTCTAGGCACGGAAGGCATGCTTCTCATGGAGTTGTGGAGCTTGGAGACCTCAAGGGTTATACGCTCGGCCAATGGAAGGATGCCCACCATGACAGTTGCAGTTCCACAAGGTAATCTTCTTGTTAAGATGCGTTTCGAGACGGGGGTTTGGGTGAGCCATAACAATGTTTTACAAGTACTACCGAAACTTTTACTTTACTATGATCACCACTGAATCTTGTAAAGGATCCAAGCACGGATTGTACTTTGTGTGATCCCTTGAGTGGCTTGCTTTAGGGATGCTTTTTGAGGTGCTCATTTATCACAAAACACCTCTCTTTAAATCCAAATATATCACCTTGTTTCAGAACTTATTGAATCATTAGCTAAGCTTCAACTTTCCGCACTATTATCTAAAAAACACAGTGTAACCTTAGACCAGTGCAAATAGTTAATATAAGATATCACACTTATTAGTTTTAAATCCAGACTTATTAGTTAATATGAGATGTCACACTTGTTAGTTGTAAACGTGGACTTATCTAAGTCTCACTCTACATAGCTTATTTTTGCGATTTGAGTTGAATGTCATAATTACCTACAATGTTATAGTGACATCATCACTCACAAGGCCTTAATAACACTAATGCACTCCCAAAAAAAGAGAGGAAGAATTGAATGTCGTTATTAACTACGACAATATAGTGGCATCACAAGGCTTCTAATGAGGCTAATGGAGTCCCAAAAAAGACTTTAAAAACCTTAGTAATAATCCTCACAAAAAAAGCGCAACTTGAAAGGAGTATTGCAAGCAAGGGAGGTAAAAAAAAATGCATACTATTTTTAGCAATGGAAAAAAGGACACTATTTTTAGCCCAAACGCAATTTTAAATGAGGTCTCCCAAAAAGTGCTGCTATTTAAAGCTTAAAATATGTACAATTATACAAAATCGTTAATTTCAACTAAGTTATAAGGACAAGATTACCAAATATAAACAACAAATCTTCAATTCGTTGCACCGCACATCTAGTTATAGGATATTCAATGCATTTGTAAAGCTGGCTGCATCACGCCCGTCTTGAAGCTATGTTAGGCACCACATCTCATTTACTATTTGGAGTTTGCTTGCCAATCTTCTCTATTCACACATACAGACTCCACTTGGATCTTCTCCTTCACTCTGCACTACTGCGAGATTCTGTTGCCCTTAACTCTGGATCACTGCTCCTTCACACTCTGCGCTACTCACATGACATCGTTGTTGACCGCCTCTCTTCTCTAGGCACGTGGAAGGCATGGTAGAATTGCTTCTCATGGAGTTGTGGAGCTTGGAGACCTCAAGGGTTATAAGCTCGGCCAATGGAAAAATCCCCATGACAGTAGTAGTTCCACAAGGTAATCTTCTTGTTAAGATGCATTTCGAGACGGGGGTTTGGGTGAGCCATAACAATGTTTTATTGAAACTTTTACTTAACTATGACGTCTGAATCTTGTAAAGGATCCAAGCACGGATTGTACTTTATGTGATCCCTTGAGTGGCTTGCTTTAGGGATGCTTTTTGAGGTGCTCATTTATCACACAAAACACCTCTCTTTAAATCCAAATCTATCACCTTGTTTTAGAACTTATTGAATCATTAGCTAAGCTTCAACTTTCTGCACTATTATCCAAAAAACGGAGTGCCTTAGACCTGTGCAAATATTTAATATAAGATATCACACTTATTAGTTTTAGATTTCAAACTTATTAGTTAATATGAGATGTCACACTTGTTAGTTGTAAACCTGGACTTATCTTAGTCTCACTTTACATAGCTTATTTTTGCGATTTGAGTTGAATGTCATAATTAACTACAATGTTATAGTGACATCATCACTCACAAGGCCTTAATAAGGCTAATGCACTCCCAAAAAAAAAGAAAGGAAGAATTGAATGTAGTTATTAACTACGACAATATAGTGGCATCACAAGGCTTCTAATGAGGCTAATGGAGTCCCAAAAAAGACTTCAAAAACCTTAGTAATAATCCT
This sequence comes from Cibotium barometz, assembly GCF_041138505.1. NCBI lineage: Eukaryota > Viridiplantae > Streptophyta > Polypodiopsida > Cyatheales > Cibotiaceae > Cibotium > Cibotium barometz. Next base: position 28,078,101 of record NC_141082.1, read on the forward strand.
CACAGTAAAATCACAACTTGAAAGGATTATTGCAAGCAAGGGAGGTAAAAAAAACCGCATACTATTTTTAGCAATGGAAAAAAGAACACTGTTTTTAGACCAAATGCAATTTTAAATTTGCAATTTTAAATGAGGTCTCCCAAAAAGTGTTGCTATTTAAAGCTTAAAATATGTAAAATTATAGAAAATCCCTAATTTCAAGTAAGTTATGAAGACAAGATTACCAAACATAAACAACAAATCTTCAATTCGTTGCACCGCACATCTAGCTATAGGATATTCAATGCATTTGTAAAGCTGCTGTGGCTACATCGCGCCCGTCTTCTTGAAGCTATGTTATGCACCACATCTCATTTACTATGGAGTTTGCTTGCCAATCTTCTCTTTTTGCACATACGGTCTCCACTTGGATCTTCTCCTTCACTCTGCACTACTGCGAGACTCTGTTGCCCTCAACTCTGGATCACTGCTCCTTCACACTCTGCGCTACTCACATGACATCGTTGTTGACCGCCTCTCTTATCTAGGCACGCGGAAGGCATGGTAGAATTGCTTCTCATGGAGTTGTGGAGCTTGGAGACCTCAAGGGTTATAAGCTCGGCCAATGGAAGGATCCCCATGACAGTTGCATTTCCAAAAGAAGGTAATCTTCTTTGTTAAGATGCGTTTTGAGACGGGGGTTCGGGTGAGCCATAACAATGTTTTACAAGTACTACCGATACTTTTACTTTACTATGAAAACGACTGAATCTTGTAAAGGATCCAAGCACCGATTGTACTTTGTGTGATCCCTTGAGTGGCTTGCTTTAGGGATGCTTTTTGAGGTGCTCATTTATCACAAAACACCTCTCTTAAAATGCAAATCTATCACCTTCTTTCAAAACTTATTGAATCATTAGCTAAGCTTCAACTTTCCGTACTATTATCCAAAAAACAGAGTGTAACCTTAGACCTGTGCAAATAGTTAATATAAGATATCACACTTATTAGTTTTAAATCCAGACTTATTAGTTAATATAAGATGTCACACTTGTTAGTTGTAAACGTGGACTTATCTAAGTCTCACTCTACATAGCTTATTTTTGCGATTCGAGTTGAATGTCATAATTAACTACAATGTTATAGAGACATCATCACTCACAAGGCCTTAATAAGGCTAATGCACTCCTAAAAAAAAGAGAGAGGAAGAATTGAATGTCGTTATTAACTACGACAATATAGTGGCATCACAAGGCTTCTAATGAGGCTAATGGAGTCCCAAAAAAGACTTCAAAAACCTTAGTAATAATCCTCACAATAAAATCGCAACTTGAAAGGATTATTGTTGCAAGCAAGGGAGGTTAAAAAAAACGCATACTATTTTTAGCAATGGAAAAAAGGACACTATTTTTAGCCCAAACGCAATTTTAAATGAGGTCTTCCAAAAATTACTGCTATTTAAAGCTTAAAATATGTAATATTTTACAAAATCGCTAATTTCAAGTAAGTTATGAAGACAAGATTACCAAACATAAACAACAAATCTTCAATTCGTTGCACCGCACATCTAGCTTTAGGATATTCAATGCATTTGTAAAGTTGGCTGCATTGCGCTGTTTTGAAGCTATGTTATGCACCACATCTCATTTACTATGGAGTTTGCTTGCCAATCTTCTCTTTTCGCAGATACGGACTCCACTTGGATCTTCTCCTTCACTCTGCACTACTGCGAGACTCTGTTGCCCTCAACTCTGGATCACTGCTCCTTCACACTCTGCGCTACTCACATGACATCGTTGTTCACCGCCTCTCTTCTCTAGGCACGCGGAAGGCATGGTAGAATTGCTTCTCATGGAGTTGTGGAGCTTGGAGACCTCAAGGGTTATAAGCTCGGCTAATGGAAGGACGCCCACCATGACAGTTGCAGTTCCACAAGGTAATCTTCTTTGTTAAGATGCGTTTCGAGACGGGGGTTTGGGTGAGCCATAACAATGTGTTACAAGTACTACCGAAACTTTTAATTTACTATGACCACCACTGAATCTTGTAAAGGATCCAAGCACGGATTGTACTTTGTGTGATCCCTTGAGTGGCTTGCTTTAGAGATGCTTTTTGAGGTGCTCATTTATCACACAAAACACCTCTCTTTAAATCCAAATCTATCACCTTGTTTCAGAACTTATTGAATCATTAGCTAAGCTTCAACTTTCTGCACTATTATCTAAAAAACACAGTGTAACCTTAGACCTGTGCAAATAGTTAATATAAGATATCACACTTATTAGTTTTAAATTCAAACTTATTAGAGTTAATATGAGATGTCACACTTGTTAGTTGTAAACCTGGACTTATCTTAATCTCACTCTACATAGCTTATTTTTTCGATTTGAGTTGAATGTCATAATTAACTACAATGTTATAGTGACATCATCACTCACAAGGCCTTAATAAGGCTAATGCACTCCCAAAAAAAGAGAGAGAGGAAGAATTGAATGTCGTTATTAACTACGACAATATAGTGGCATCACAAGGCTTCTAATGAGGCTAATGGAGTCCCAAAAAAGACTTCAAAAACCTTAGTAATAATCCTCACAATAAATCGCAACAAAAAGGATTATTGCAAGCAAGGGAGGTAAAAAAAACGCATACTATTTTTCGCAAGGGAAAAAAGAACACTATTTTTAGCCCAAATACAATTTTAAATGAGGTCTCCCAAAAAGTGTTGCTATTTAAAGCTTAAAATATGTAAAATTATAAAAAATCCCTAATTTCAAGTAAGTCATGAAGACAAGATTACCAAATATAAACAACAAATTTTTAATAATTGCACCGCTCATCTAGCTATAGGATATTCAATGCATTTGTAAAGCTAGCTATATCTCGCCTGTCTTGAAGCTATGTTATGCACCGCATCTCATTTACTATGGAGTTCGTTTGCCAATCCGCAGATACGGACTCCATTTGGATCTTCTCCTTCACTCTGCACTACTGCGAGACTCTGTTGCCCTTAACTCTGGATCACTGCTCCTTCACACTCTGCGCTACTCACATGACATTGTTGTTGACCGCCTCTCTTCTCTAGGCACGCGGAAGGCATGGTAGAATTGCTTCTCATGGAGTTGTGGAGCTTGGAGACCTCAAGGGTTATAAGCTCGGCCCCAATGGAAGGATGCCCACCATGACAGTTGCAGTTCCACAAGGTAATCTTCTTTGTTAAGATGCGTTTCGAGACGGGGGTTTGGGTGAGCCATAACAATTTTTTACAAGTACTACCAAAACTTTTACTTTACTATGACCACTGAATCTTGTAAAGGATCCAAGCACGGATTGTACTTTGTGTGATCCCTTGAGTGGCTTGCTTTAGGGATGCTTTTTGAGGTGCTCATTTATCACAAAACACCTCTCTTTAAATCCAAATCTATCACCTTGTTTCAAAACTTATTGAATCATTAGCTAAGCTTCAACTTTCCGTACTATTATCCAAAAAACACAGTGTAACCTTAGACCTGTGCAAATAGTTAATATAAGATATCACACTTATTAGTTTTAAATCCAGACTTATTAGTTAATATAAGATGTCACACTTGTTAGTTGTAAACGTGGACTTATCTAAGTCTCACTCTACATAGCTTATTTTTGCGATTCAAGTTGAATGTCATAATTAACTACAATGTTATATTGACATCATCACTCACAAGGCCTTATTAAGGCTAATGCACTCCCAAAAAAAAGGAAGAATTGAATGTCATTATTAACTACGATAATATAGTGGCATCACAAGGCTTCTAATGGAGTCCCAAAAAAGACTTCAAAAACCTTAGTAATAATCCTCACAATAAAATCGCAACTTGAAAGGATTATTGAAAGCAAAGAAGAGCTCCTCTTTTCCTAATCAATTGGGCAAACTCTATGAAGCCCATTTTTTGTAATAACTCTTGGGTTGGTAGGTCATTTTGGGTCCATATTTATGTTCGTTGCAACATAGGGTGATATTTATGTTTATTGCAAGATAGGGTGACATCATATGGTGCTTGGACTCTCTCATAAACTTGATGGTGAGCCTCCATGTTAATTAGAAGAGCCGATGATAAGGTTAGAAGCAAAGAGATATTATCATAAATCCACTTTAACCCCACCAATGCCCACCTACCACCCCAAATTTTCTAAGCCATGTAAATGCACATCAATGGCAACCCACACTACCACACCAGAAGCACCAATATTTTTTTTAGCCCCTAGTAAAATGACCACATGTATGGAGGAAAAAGAGGGAGGGAGGAGGCAACATTGTGGGTGAACTAGTAAGGAAGAGGAGTTGTAGAGTAAGCCAGGATCTTATGCACGAGTACTGCAAAGGCTTGTCAAATAATGTGCCCATGTACACCTAAGGCTAAATGACCAATTAAAAGGTATGAGAAACACATTGATAATAAACATTAGCCAAGAGTAAAATGAATCAACCCAATGTTATTTTTGCTTTCTTTCCATGCTATATAAGGGCTATTTACACATGCAACAATTATTTAACCCCTCCTAAAACCTAACCATAAGCCATCATGTAAAGAGTCCCTCACTATGTTCACGGTTGATAAGTATTCCCAAGAATGTCTTGAGATTGGTTTCTCGCAAGGTCTCTTGCTATTTTAAGCTTGGCTCATAAATGCAACTAGTATAAAGCCATCTATGAATACCAATTTAATTTGGGGATTTCCTAGCCGCCAACACAAAAAATGGGATTGAAATGCTTCATCATCCTTGGTGAAAGCCAACAAAGAGGCTTATCATACCATAACCATGCTTCATCATACGAAGACCTAGCCATAAGCCATCATGTAAAGAGCCCCTCACTATGTTTACATTGAGAAGTATTTCTGCATACTCCTAGTGCCATTTTAATTCCTTGGTAATACTTCTCAATGTGAACATAGTGAGGGGCTGGAGAGAGAGAGAGAGAGTTTTAAATGGGAGATCCAAGCCAGGGGACAACATATGATCCATACGAAGCCACAAGCTAGGGGATGATCCATATGAAAGTATGAAAATGTGGAGAATGGGACTTGAACTTTTTCCCTCATTAAGGAGCCCTATACGTAAATATATAAAGTGCTATGCCAACACGAGAGAAAGAGAGAAAGAATGAAAACTCTGTTAGTGAAGACTATGGAGGTCTTTTGCCAAATCTATGGTTAGGAAAAAAGGAACATCAAACTAAACTAGAACACTAAAAAGTCTTAGAGTTTGTTTATTATGTCATGAAAAGATGCAACATTTACCAATAATACACCACATTGGGGGTCATGAAATGTTGGTGAGGCCATGTTAACAACATGGCTGCTTGCAAAATGGCTAGTTTTAGGTTACGAAAATATTTGACAATGGCTTTTTCATCACAAAAAGTTGTATGTACATGCCTTCTTTACATGTTACAATCAAGTTACATATAAAGAGAATGTGGGGAAGAGGGAGAGCTTCAAACCCTAGCAAGCAAAACACACACACAAGAAAGAGCAAGATACAAGAGAGAGATGGATAGCTGAATTTTCTTCTATCTTCTTCTTCTCTACTCAACCAACCTAACATAAAGATAAGAGTACACACTATATAGGTTAATACTTAACTACTACAACATACAAGGGTCGGTCCATAATGTGAACCCGACTAAATGAGCTGGTGCTATAACTATGCCAGTCTCTAGTTATCCAAAATGGCTATCACACAGCCTGTCATCCCACTGGCCACATATCACCCATAATCTCACCAACCATGCCAGTGGTGTAGATGCAAAAGCTATCACCTAGGCGGGTCATCAATGTCCGCCCGTAGCACTAGTTGAGCTCGATATCTCAACACTCCCCCTCAAGCTCAACTCCACACACTACACTCCAAGTAAGCTCCTAAACCTGTGGAGCTTCTCTGTACCCAATGCCTTCGTGAAGATGTCAGCTACCTGATCCTCTCTGTGCTCATATACCAGATCTACATCTCCTGCTAGAACCTTCTTCCTCACAAAGTGATAATGCACCTCAATGTGCTTCATTATTCTAGCATGATATACTCAATTACTCGCCAACTGTATGCTGTTCATCTTGTCACACTATATGACAATTGTCCTATCCATGGGCTCTCCCATGTCACCAAGTAGCTTTTGAAACCAAGCTACCTCACAAGCTGCCATAGTAGCACCCCTGTACTCTGCCTTTGTACTCAACAAGGCAACTGTTGGCTGCTTCTTACTTCTCCAACTCACAGCAACACTCCCAAATGAGAACATAAAACCATTGGTAGATCTCCTATCTGCAATATTGCCATCCCAATCAGCATCTGTAAACTAACTCACAAGTCCAACTTCATAGCTGAAGTCTAGCCTTGTAATAGTCATGTAGATCAAACTACCCACTATGCGCATGTATGTAGTGGGGTCCTCCAAAAGCTCACATATATCTGTGGAAAGCTTTGTGTTCTGCTCCAATGGCACTGAAATAGGCTTACAACCTGTCATACCATACTTGGACAACATGTCCAAGCTAGCAAAATACCATGAGGTGATCTCACCACCTCTATGCCCAAGAAATACCGCAGCTTACCCAAATCCTTCATCTCAAACTTCTGCTTCAAAACCATCCTGACATCATGTATGTATGCATCACGATCACCAGTGATAATAAAGTCATCCACATAGATGACTAATAGCATGACCCCTCTATCTGTCTTTTTTCACATATAGTGAAAAATCTACAATGGATATCTGAAATCCAATGGTAACAAGATACGCCCCGATCTTATTCGACCATGCTCTAGGTGGTTCCTACTTTAGGCTTTGCATAACCTGCACACAAAATCTGGATATGCATCACTCTCATAACCTAGTGGCTGTATCGTGTACACTTCTTCATGCAAATCACCATGCAAGAAAGCATTCTTGACATCCATTTGATGTAAAGACCAACCCTTCGCTGCTGCAGCCATAGCAATGACAGCTCTCAGGGTTGCCATTCTTGCAACAGAGCTGAATGTCTCCTCATAGTCTATGCCGCCATAAGTCTGCGCATAGCCCTTGGCAACCAATCTTGGCTTGTACCTACTCACTGAACCATCAGCATTTTGCTTGACTTTATACACCCACTTACATCCAATTGCCTTCTTTTCCTTAGGCAAAGGCACTAACTCCCATGTTGCATTTACATCCAATGCTATCATCTCCTCATCCATGGCATCTTCCCATTTCTTATTTCCAATTGCCTGCTCAAAGCAAGTGGGCTCAACCTCCTGTATTGCTTTTACCATGTAAGCATAATGATGGGCTGTATATCCATCATATCTCAACCTGCCACCAACAGGGTATCTAACCCTCGTAGACCTGCGTACACCTGGATCACTGCAAGGTGTCCTCAAAACAGCCCTGGTTCTCCTTACACCAGGAGTAACCACAGTTGGAATGCCAAGCTCCTCATCAAGGGTCTGCTCAGAGCCACTAGAGTCCCCATCCACATATGAGTGACCTGCTGATAGATCAAGCACAAAAGGTTGATCTCCCTTTTTCTTCCCTTTCTGTGATACATGTGTACCTGTACCTACATCATCTCTCAACTAGCCTGACCATGGGCTAATATTGGATTCACTGCTCGAGGACTCCCCATGTCCACTCAGCACTTGTGATTGCTACTTCTACATGTGGTGCAACATCAGCACTTCTTACATCTTCATCTTTTGTTGCCTTCACTACACTAGTGCATACCAGCTACTCATCTCATCTCAAAGACAACATCTCTGCTTACTCGCATCTCACGAGTGGTAGGGTTATAACATCTATAACCTTTTTGCTCCATAGCATAACCAATGAAGATACAGTTCTCTGCCTTTGGATCCAAATTTGTTCTCACTTCATCAAGAACATGTACATATGCAATACACCTAAACACTTTCAAGTGAGACACATCCGGTCTTATGCCTGTAAACTTTTGTTCAGAAGTCATACCATGAATAGCTGCAGTGAGTGTCATGTTCATAAAGTACATAGTAGTTGCTACTGCTTCTGCCCAAAAGTAATGTGGCATATTCTTTTCAGCCATCAAGGCATGTGCCACTTCTGTAATGTGCCTGTTTTTTCTTTCTGCAACACCATTCTGTTGCGGAGTATACCTACACATAAACTGCCTCTTGATTCCCTGCTTTCTCAGGAAATCACTCAACTCATTGGAGAAATATTCTCCTCCACCATCTAATCTTATGCATTTTATTTGCATTCCTTTTTCCTTCTTGACCAAGGCTTTAAATCTCTAAAAGTGAGCAAACACCTCACTTTTCTCCTTCATGAAATAAACCCACACTTTCCTAGTGTGGTCATCAAGGAAAGTCTATACGAGCAAGAAGCTTACCCCTAAATCCAGAACCAAAAACATGGAAGGCAAGGGATTTTTTAATCAAAACTATATATTCAGTTGCCACATCTAGTTGTGAAGCTGAGTGTAGAGAGCAGCTTTCACAGCTATAGTAGAGTGTATTTGGCTACGGAAATTACTTGCAGATCTTCTGGTTGGTCAGACAGCTCCTACCGTCATCCATACTGACAGTCAGAGTGCTTTGGCTATAGCACAAAATCCAGTGTTTCATGCTCGCACAAAGCACATTGAGGTTCATTATCATTATGTCAGAGAGAGATGGTCAGATGGTGACATCAAGTTGTCTTATGTTCCCACTGAGGACAACTTGGCAGATCTATTCACTAAGGCTCTTCCGCGGCCTAAGTTTGAAGCTTTTCGACAAGCTTTACACTTGGTCGCTTTTGTTACGTGATCTACATTCTCTGTACAGTCATAGGTTGCTATATCCACATTGGATGAATTTGTGCAACCATGATCTAGTCTTTTAGGTATCTTGAGACGTTTCCAGGATACTTCAGCCCATATCGTCGAGGGGGGTTTGTAGGCTACTCTATGGGCTATCCATAGGTACCGCACATTCCTTGGTATGTGCCTTGTAGGTCTAGTTATTAGACTTATTAGACTTTAGGTTACATGGTACAGTTAGTATATGTACCTGTTATGACACCTAGTTGTGTTGGGACACCCATCCTAGGGTTTCATCATATTTGGTGTAGTCTTTGTACTTTCAATGATTCTTCAGTTAACTCTACTTTAGGCTTGCTTTAGGGATGCTTTTTGAGGTGCTCATTTATCACCAAACACCTCTCTTTAAATCCAAATCTATCACCTTGTTTCAGAACTTATTGAATCATTAGCTAAGCTTCAACTTTCCGCACTATTATCCAAAAAACAGAGTGTTACCTTCGACCTGTGCAAATAGTTAATATAAGATATCACACTTATTAGTTTTAAATCCAGAATTATTAGTTAATATGAGATGTCACACTTGTTAGTTGTTGTAAACCTGGACTTATCTAAGTCTCACTCTACGTAGCTTTTTTTTGCGATTGAGTTTTGCGATTGAGTTGAATGTCATAATTAACTACAATGTTATAGTGACATCATCACTCACAAGGCCTTAATAAGGCTAATGCACTCCCAAAAAAAAAGAGAGGAAGAATTGCTCACTAGTCACGTCTTAATTATCGTCTAATCTCTTTGTTAATGATGTTGATTCTAGCATTTGAACCACCATAGCTCATCACATTGCTGCAAATTTAACATGGTATCAGAGCCATCAAATTTATGAGTCCATTATCTAACTAATTAGGATTAGTAGATGATTAAGAAATAATCACTTTTTTAGTTTTTTTCAAGTAGCTCTCTGCACCCCCAGCCAGTGGAGGGGCTTGATCTCCCTCCAGGTGCAACATTAAGTCCTTCTAGGCATGCATAGCTAGCCTCCCAGCCAAGCAAATTGGCACAACAAACCGCCCTCTACAGCTCACGAAATTCGCGATTCTGCAAGCTCATTTTTTTAAAAAGAAAATTTGATATTTTTGCTGCTCCAGATCAAATTTCTCTAATTCCTCTTAACCCTAGGGGTTTTCAAGGGTGCTCTACAAGCTGGTGAAGTTAGAATTTGATTTGATCAAGTCTACAGTGAGATCCAAGCTCTTCATCAAATCTGCAGGTGACTTTGGTAAAACAGAGATTAAGCATTCAGTGTTTGGTCAAATCTTGTGTTTCTTGGCTTAATCCTCTACTAGACTAATCGCTATTGATGGCCTTGAAAGGATTTGAGCTCATTTGAACTCTAAGGCCTCAGATCTGGACTCCCCGCATACTCTATTTTTTGCACACAAAATAGAGGATTAATTTGCTAATCAGTGATTAATCAGTACTAATCACTATATTTTGGTACAATTGAGGGTTTAAATTAACCATTAGGTATCTGATAAAGATCCCTATAACTTCAGATTACAATTCAGAGATGGTTTGATACTCCAACCATTCTGTATAAATTGGTTACCCTTGATTTAATGTAATTTCTGGTGATTTTATGCTGATAAATATGTTGTAATCATCTGCTAAACACCAGATTGAGTTGTAAAAGGGTAGACATTGCCTTGAATCTTGAAATTGGATCAAGAGGTAAGACCCCCTTCACATTATCATGAGTACGGCACAAGAGATAGCCAAATTTAATGGGGAGCAGTTTTACACATAGCAGACAAAAACCATGTATCTGCTCATGAGGAAAAATTTGTGGGGGCTAGTTGAGGGAAGAGATGAATGCCCAGAGGTGAGAGGGAAAAATGAGTGGAAGAGCACGAATGAAAAAGCATAGGGACTTATCGCACTCAGTTTAAATGATGAAATCATTCATCACATCACAGGGATACAATGGGCAAAAGATGCATGGGATGAACTCAATAAATTATTTGGCACACAAGCTAAAAATTCAAAGATAAATATGTTAATGCAATTTTACAAATTGGATATGAAGGAAAGTGAACCTTTAAAATCACACACTTGAACAGATATAAAAGCATTAACAACTGGTAGCTATTGGCAAAAAGGTAGAAGATGATGAGGCACTAGCAGTGCTTTTGAAGAGTGTGGACAAAGGTGAATATGAAAACATTGTAGCAACACAAAAGAATGTACCTGAATTGAAGCTACATGAGATAGAAGGAGCTCTACTAGAGCAAGAGACCAGAGGCAAAGAGAAGAAATGGCTCGACTCAACAGCAAGAGAAGTGTAAGATTCCTCCCTCCGGGCTTTTGAGGAGTGCAGGTGTAAAAATCTCCCCTTCTGATCTTATAGTTATTCCCCTCTCTGAAATAAAAGAAAGATCTTGTTTTACCCTGTTTTGGCCTAGAGAGAGAAAATGTCTAGAGGGAGGTAATTCAAAATTGAGATATTTTTGGATATAAAAATCCTCCTAGTGTCTAAAATGGTTTCCCGTGAAACAAATATTCAAAAAGAAATTTCCAATGTGCAATTGGAATAAATCGAAATCAGGTAAAAAGGACCTTAGCCTAAGGGTCCAGATTTTCTGAAATTTTTGAATTAAGGTTCCTATGGACCAATTAGATTAATCCAAATGTAGGGAGGAGATAAATTGAAGAATAAAAGGAAACCCCCCCAAAAATGAGTAAATTCTCACATAAAATGAAGAGTTGACTAAGGACAAGGTTATTAGTTAAAAAAGAAGAATAAAAGGAAACCCCCCAAAAATGAGTAAATACTCACATAAGATGAAGAGTTGACGACTTAGATAAGTCCACGTTCACAACTAACAAGTGTGACATCTTATATTAACTAATAAGTCTGGATTTAAAACTAATGAGTGTGATATCTTATATTAATTGTTTGCAGCACAGGTCTAAGGTTACACTGTGTTTTTTGGATAATAAGCGGAAAGTTGAAGCTTAGCTAATGATTCAATAAGTTCTGAAACAAGGTGATAGATTTGGATTTAAAGAGAGGTGTTTTGTGATAAATGAGCACCTCAAAAAGCATCTCTAAAGCAAGCCACTCAAGGGATCACACAAAGTACAATCCGTGCTTGAATCCTTTACAAGATTCAGTCGTCATGGTAAAGTAACAGTTTCGGTAGTACTTGTAAAACATTGTTATGGCTCACCCAAACCCCCGTCTCGAAATGCATCTTAACAAAGAAGATTACCTTGTGGAACTGCAACTGTTGTAAGATTCCTCCCCAGCCTCTCAAAATGTCCAGCATCTTCCCCTGTAATCAATCCCTCTTCAGAAATATAAAAAACTTGTTTCTAACTATTCTAACCTAGAGAGAGAAAATATTCTAGAGAGAGTATATTCAAATTTTTAATATTTTTGGATAGAAAATTATCTCATCTTATTAAAATAAGTTCCCCTGAAACAGAAATTCAAAAAAGAACTTTCCAATGTGCAATTGGAATTAATTTGAAATGGGTATAAAGGACCTTAGCCTAAGGGTCTAGATTTTCAGAAATTTTTGGATTATGGTCCAATTAAGGTTCCTATGGGCCAATAGCATCAATCCATATGTAGGGAGAAGATAAATCCAATTTGTAAAAGAAGATACCCAAAAATGGGTAAATGCTCACATAAGATGAAGAGTTGAAAATGTACAAGGTTTATTAGTAAAAAACTATGAGCAATATTAAAAATATGAGATATTTAGGGTATAATGATTCCATTTTGACACATATGTAAGGAAGGGGAGTTCTTTAAAGGAGGTGCATATTTCACATAAGATGAAGAGTTGAAAATGTACAAGGTTTATTAGTAAAAAACTATGAACAATATTAAAAATATGAGATATTTTGGGTATAATGATTCCATTTTGACACATATGTAAGGAAGGGGAGTTCTTTAAAGGAGGCGCATATTTCACATGCTTGAATGAGTTTGAAACTCATAAAAATTGAGATATTTCATCTCTCCTCTCTCCTAATTCAAGTCTAGTTACAAAAAGTTAGCTCAACTGACCTAAAAATGGTCAAAAATTGACCAAACTGAGTTGGAAAATTCTAGAATCAGTTTGTTTGGTTAGGAACTCACTTTTTCCTATAAATAGAGGCCTTCCCCTTTGTTGAAACTCAACAATGTTTAATGCATTATTACTCTACTCCACCTAAGCCAAGAACTGTGAATTCATTAATAATTCACTAGTTTTTGACACTTCCCTCTTTCTTCAATCCCCATTGGTGGCTCCATCAACATACTAAACCAATTGATTGGTTGGGGGCCTCTACCGTGAACAAAGAATCAAGCAATTTGTAAGGTAAATAGTGAATATTGATCTTTTCTATAATTTCTCAATGTTTCTCTCTTCTCAACCCCTCTCAAGCTTGCGAAGCTTAATTGGTATGGTTTTTAAATACTATTGAAGTTAATTGATAAATAGTAGTGAAGAGTTACATAATTTGATGAATGCTGTTGAAGTTAATTGATTAATGATAGTAAAGAATTACATAAATTTCCATTTATGTTTAAATTCTAATGGTTTTTATGTAATTTCTCTCTCTCACTCAAGAAATGGTCATACTCATGACCCATTCTCAATCCAAATGAAGCTTTTCATAAAGCTTTTTCTTAATCCAAGATTAATCTATGCTTGAGACCAAATTAATGGTTTTTTTTCTATGCTTTTAGTTTATGTATTTCATGATTATTTTTGATTCAATACATTATGGGTTAATGATCCAATTAGGGATCATTCTAATCATTCCCTTAAAGATAAGCTTTATCTTTTAAAATAATTGAGATTTATCAGTCATAGCAGCGGAGCTATGGCAAAATTTTGTAAAAATTTACACATAAAATAATTTCATTCAAAGCATGAAAAGAGGACTTCCTACCATATTCTAGGAATTATCATCTTAGATTAATTGAAAGAATTTCATTATAATCATGGAGAAATTGAATTTTTATATTATGCATAAAGGATAAATGTTTATATCAAAAGTGTTACTTTTATCATTTTTATTTTCATGCATAGAAGTATGCATAAAGGATAAATTTTTATATCAAAAGTGTTACTTTTATCAAATTTTATTTTCATGCATAGAAGTATGCATAAAGGATAATTTTTTATATCAAAAGTGTTACTTTTATCAAATTTTATTTTCATGCATAGAAGTATGCATAAAGGATAAATTTTTATATCAAAAGTGTTAATATGAGCTTGTTAGTTGTAAACGTGGACTTATCTAAGTCTCACTCTACATAGCTTATTTTTGCGATTTAAGTTGAATGTCATAATTAAATATAATGTTATAGTGACATCATCACTCACAAGGCCTTAATAAGGCTAATGCACTCCCAACAAAAAAGAGAGGAAGAATTGAATGTCGTTATTAAAACTACGACAATATAGTGGCATCACAAGATTTTTAATGAGACTAATGGAGTCCCAAAAAAAACTTCAAAAACCTTAGTAATAATCCTCACAATAAAATCGCAACTTGAAAGGATTATTGCAAGCAAGGGAGGTTTTTAAAAAAATGCATACTATTTCTAGCAATGGAAAAAAGGACACTATTTTTAGCCCCCAAACGCAATTTTAAATGAGGTCTCCCAAAAAGTGCTGCTATTTAAAGCTTAAAATATGTAAAATTATACAAAATCACTAATTTCAAGTAAGTTATGAAGACAAGATTACCAAATATAAACAACAAATCTTCAATTCGTTACACCACACATCTAGCTATAGGATATTCAATGCATTTGTAAAGCTGGCTGCATCGCGCCCGTCTTGAAGCTATATTATGCACCACATTTCATTTACTATGGAGTTTGCTTGCCAATCTTCTCTTTTCGCACATACGGACTCCACTTGGATCTTCTCCTTCACTCTGCGCACTACTGTGAGACTCTGTTGCCCTCAACTCTAAATCACTGCTCCTTCAAGACACTTTCCCCAGAATACCTTATCAGGAGCCCACCTGTTTTAAGGATTCAGAACAATGAGTTCAGAAGTGAGAACCGGTGTTTTGGATGCCAAGGTTTTGGTCATCAGTTAAAAGACTGCCCGACTCCTACCATGAAAAGGGCACAAGGAAGTCTAGAACCCAAATTCAGAGACCAATTCCTTCATACCAATCTAATCAGGGTCCGTCTCTCGGACAAGATCGCTTAAACTACGTCCAACCCATTGATTAGGGTCGAGATGACCAGTCAAATGCTTGGCGACTTAGAGCAACAGATGCAGGCAATTCATAAAGATATAAACACTACCCAGGATCGACAAAAACAATATACAGATAAGAAGAGGACAGTTAGAGAATTCAAAGAAGCAGTTATGGTCTTCATTTGAATACGGACCAAAAGAGTTTCTTTATCTCTAGGGGAGTATAAGTAGTTATCCCCCAGATATTGTGGACCAAGAAAAGTAGGTGACTTAGCCTACGAACTTCTTTTATTATCTCATCTCAAAGTTCTTAATGTCTCTTATAGAAATATGTTCCAAAAACAAATCATGGAAAGACGGTAAAACTTCAGTGGCAAGATACCGTTGGCTTCTAGGTTACGCTAACTCCTTCCTTTATATAAGTCGTAACTTTTACTTATCGCTCACAGTAATCTTACTTCCATCGATCTCCCTTCTTCTTAATCTCCTTCATGGCTTGGCAACAGGAATTAGTTTTATCCATGATGATTTCTCACCTTCAAGACGCAAGCGAGTCTGTGAAGAAGGATTTTATAGAACAGTATGAGCGCTCACTTTTTCCTCGCTTGGGAACGTCTGTAGCTAAGACCAAATGGCGGACCTATCAAGACATAACTAGGGTAACACCTTGGCGTCAGCAGCACTTTCGTAACAATGTCCGCTTGGCCATGGTTATTGAAGCCTTGGGTTTGGGTCCCCGATACTACTGCATCATGAGATCAAGACATCTTGGGTTTTTTGAGCGGATCTTCTTACTGGCGTGTTTTCTTCCTCATCAGAAGATATGCATTTACCCCGTTTTTGGCTTGCCTCTCAGAGGTCCTTTTGTTAGATCTCATACCACTGAGATAGGTGCAGCAATAACCAACAGAATTATTCCCATAGATGAGTTACCTTATACATGCGCAGCTTGTGAGTGCTGCTTTTGTGATCATATGATGGACGGGCTTATGGAAGTGTAAAGAGTTCTTCTATCTTTACTGTATATGTTCCAAGAATTAATAAAGTTTAAATCTTGTTCTTGTCTTGACCCTTACTCTCTTTGAGACTTTTTTAATTGGTGGTTAATCATAATTAAAAATTTTCTCTCAGTCTCATACTTGTGCATCTTGCGAAATTACCCCCAGTTTGCGAGATGAGGGCATCTCGCGTTTTCAAATGGGAGAGAATGTAAGATTCCTCCCCAGCCTCTCAAAATGTCCAGCATCTTCCCCTGTAATCAATCCCTCTTCAGAAATATAAAAGACTTGTTTCTAACTGTTTTAACCTAGAGAGAGAAAATATTCTAGAGAGAGAATATTTAAATTTTTAATATTTTTGGATAGAAAATTATCTCATCTTATTAAAATAAGTTCCCCTGAAACAGAAATTCAAAAAAGAACTTTCCAATGTGCAATTGGAATTAATTGGAAATGGGTATAAAGGACCTTAGCCTAAGGGTCTAGATTTTCAGAAATTTTTGGATTATGGTCCAATTAAGGTTCCTATGGGCCAATAGCATCAATCCATATGTAGGGAGGAGATAAATCCAATTTGTAAAAGAAGATACCCAAAAATGAGTAAATGCTCACATAAGATGAAGAGTTGAAAATGTACAAGGTTTATTAGTAAAAAACTATGAGCAATATTAAAAATATGAGATATTTTGGGTATAATGATTCCATTTTGACACATATGTAAGGAAGGGGAGTTCTTTAAAGGAGGTGCATATTTCACATAAGATGAAGAGTTGAAAATGTACAAGGTTTATTAGTAAAAAACTATGAGCAATATTAAAAATATGAGATATTTTGGGTATAATGATTTCATTTTGACACATATGTAAGGAAGGGGAGTTCTTTAAAGGAGGCGCATATTTCACATGCTTGAATGAGTTTGAAACTCATAAAAATTGAGATATTTCATCTCTCCTCTCTCCTAATTCAAGTCTAGTTACAAAAAGTTAGCTCAACTGACCTAAAAATGGTCAAAAATTGACCAAACTGAGTTGGAAAATTCTAGAATCAGTTTGTTTGGTTAGGAACTCACTTTTTCCTATAAATAGAGGCCTTCCCCTTTGTTGAAACTCAACAATGTTTAATGCATTGTTACTCTACTCCACCTAAGCCAAGAACTGTGAATTCATTAATAATTCACTAGTTTTTGACACTTCCCTCTTTCTTCAATCCCCATTGGTGGCTCCATCAACATATTAAACCAATTGATTGGTTGGGGGCCTCTACCGTGAATAAAGAATCAAGCAATTTGTAAGGTAAATAGTGAATATTGATCTTTTCTATAATTTCTCAATGTTTCTCTCTTCTCAACCCCTCTCAAGCTTGAGAAGCTTAATTGGTATGGTTTTTAAATGCTATTGAAGTTAATTGATGAATAGTAGTGAAGAGTTACATAATTTGATGAATGCTGTTGAAGTTAATTGATTAATGATAGTAAAGAATTACATAAATTTCCATTTATGTTTAAATTCTAATGGTTTTTATATAATTTCTCTCTCTCACTCAAGAAATGGTCATACTCATGACCCATTCTCAATCCAAATGAAGCTTTTCATAAAGCTTTTCCTTAATCCAAGATTAATCTATGCTTGAGACCAAATTAATGGTTTTTTTTCTATGCTTTTAGTTTATATATTTCATGATTATTTTTGATTCAATACATTATGGGTTAATGATCCAATTAGGGATCATTCTAATCATTCCCTTAAAGATAAGCTTTATCTTTTAAAATAATTGAGATTTATCAGTCATAGCAGCGGAGCTATGGCAAAATTTTGTAAAAATTTACACATAAAATAATTTCATTCAAAGCATGAAAAGAGGACTTCCTACCATATTCTAGGAATTATCATCTTAGATTAATTAAAAGAATTTCATTGTAATCATGGAGAAATTAAATTTTTATATTATGCATAAAGGATAAATTTTTATATCAAAAGTGTTACTTTTATCATTTTTATTTTCATGCATAGAAGTATGCATAAAGGATAAATTTTTATATCAAAAAAGTTACTTTTATCATTTTTATTTTCATGCATAGAAGTATGCATAAAGGATAAATTTTTATATCAAAAGTGTTACTTTTATCAAATTTTATTTTCATGCATAGAAGTATGCATAAAGGATAAATTTTTATATCAAAAGTGTTATTTTTATCATTTTTATTTTCATGCATAGAAGTATGCATAAAGGATAAATTTTTATATCAAAAGTGTTACTTTTATCAAATTTTATTTTCATGCATAGAAGTATGCATAAAGGATAAATTTTTATATCAAAAGTGTTATTTTTATCATTTTTATTTTCATGCATAGAAGTATGCATAAAGGATAAATTTTTATATCAAAAGTGTTACTTTTATCATTTTTTATTATCATGCATAGAAGTATGCATAAAGGATAAGTTTTTATATCAAAAGTGTTATTTTTATCAAATTTTATTTTCATGCATAGAAGTATGCATAAAGGATAAATTTTTATATCAAAAGTGTTACTTTTATCATTTTTATTTCATGCATAGAAGTATGCATAATGGATAAATTTTTATATCAAAAGTGTTACTTTTATCATATTTGAATATCATGCATAAAGGTATTCATAAAAGTTGATTATTTTATTATAAAAGTGTGACTTTTATTATAATTGAATTTCATGCATAAAGGTATGCATAAAAGTTGATTATTTTATTATAAAAGTATGTCTTTTATTATATTGAATTTCATGCATAAAGGTATGCATAAAAGTTGATTATTTTATTATAAAAGTGTGTCTTTTATTATATTGAATTTCATGCATAGAGGTATGCATAAAAGTTGTTTATTTTATTATAAAAGTGTGACTTTTATCATAATTGAATTTCATGCATAGAGGTATGCATAAAAGTTGATTATTTTATTGTAAGAGTGTTACTTTTATCATATTGGATTTCATGCATAGAGGTATGCATAAAAGATATTCTTTTTATACTAAAAGTGTGATTTTCATCATAAATGGATTTTATGCATAACTTAGATGCATAAGAGAAATTCTTTTATTCTAAAAGTGTAATTCCTACCAAATTGAATTTATGCATAAGAAGATGCATAAAAGTTTGATTTTTAATTCAAAGTGTCATTCTCATCTAAATTGAATTTATGCATAGGAAGATGCATAAAAGAATAAGATTTCAATTCAAAAGCATTATTCTCATCCAAATTGAATTTATGCATAAGAAGATGCATAAAAGATGTATTTCACTGGTGACAATCCTCAAAGTCTCTGGTTGAATCCTTATTTCCAGTCATTCATTCATCAGTATACTTATGGCATCATTGGCAACCAGAACGCTCAACTGAGTCCACCAAGGAATGGCCTCACTTTCCAAGTACCAACTAGCTAAGATCACTTTGTCAGTATCTGTTTTCCTAACTGCAGCAAAGTAAGCTTCAAATTGATGCAACCATGAATAAAGAGTTGTGGGATCGAGTTTACCATTATACTTACTGAAATTCATTTTCTCGGAAAAATGATTCAAGGGCGCCGCCGGTGTCAATCTGGCGTCCAGAGCTCTGAGGTAACGCTCGTGTTCCACGCGTTGTTGTGACGTGGGCGGTGTCGCTGGGAAAGTGCGAGACTTCTAGCTGTGAGAGTAGCTTCTAATCCCAGCAAGGAAACACAGCATATATCTCTTCAAGGGGCATAAGACACTTGTTTACTCAGGGGCCTTTTCCATAGTTCCTAGCTCATAGTAACCGGCAATATATTCATATAATAGAATGGAATCTCCGTGTAAGATCAGCAAGATCAACCCACAGATCCATATAAAAGAGCCATGGACTCATCCGTTGAGGACCAGCAAGGTCAATCAACCAGATCCATGCCCGGTTTCAGAAAACAACTCTTACTCCTTGTTCCAATATCTTCCACGATGCACGTGTGGGTATCTTCGGCGACCTAGAACCCGAGCACCGTATGGTCAGCACCCTCTAGGATCCTTCGCAGGTGACCTAGCGCTTCACTCATAGACCGCTTCCTTGGTCCCTAATCCACCGTACCGAAAGCTCACCATTTAAATCGAACCGAGGCTGGTCAAGACCTCGGCCGACCTTGCTACGCGAGACATCCTCCATTGACTCTCCGTCAGCAGTTGCAATTTTATCAATTAGGTCTCCTTGACCTTAATCTACAAGACGGTCAAAATGCTTCCCCACCATTCTTGACATAAAACATTCATTTACAAACAGTTCATAAAATACAATTTCTATATCGAACTCTCGTCTTTCCATTTTATCCTCCTTAGTCCACATTACTTATTCCACATCCCATTCATATGTATTCATCATCATCCATTCACTCATATCGACGACACATTATTTTCCATACACATTCACATTCATTATTCTACATACACATCCATGCATACATCCATTTTCACATCCTCATTCATACATCCACTTCCACATACATACATCCACATCCGTATCTACATCCATACATCCACATCCACATCCACATTCATATCCATACATCCACATCCACATCCACATCCACATTCACATTCACATTCATACATACACATCCACATCCACATTCACATTCATACATACATATCCGTATCTACATCCATACATCCATTCTCGCCCTACACATTCCATATACATCTTATCATATCCTGGTTTCATTAAAGGATTGTTTTAAAGTTAGCTGATGCTAAGAAAAAGGCAATTTCATATTGGGTGTGTAAGTGGTGTGACTAGTTTTATGTTTGCATGAACTTCGGGCTAGGGGGCCTTGGAACTCTTTTCCTTGGTACCCGGGACAAAACCTAATCAAATTCTTAATTGAATCCCATCACTACAGTGGTTGGGCGGTTTGCTAACCCATGGGACTGGATGGGGTTAGGTTGGACTGATGGATCCGTAAATCGAGACTCAATTTCTGTTATTACGATAGATAAAGTAAATCCCGGATAGTAATTGTTCTATGGATAGGAATCAACGGCTGTGCCTCTTGATGGGGAAAAAAGCGTTGATCCCAATGATCCAAGTGCAAGTTTCTTCCTTGATCCGATCGTGTAACTTTATAGGTGCAGTCGGATCAGCGTGATCAGTAATGATCTTGACTACGTTAGAGTAAAAAGTTATCCTGGTGGAATCGCCCGTGCTTTCCGGGTAAGGGAAGTTTTTCCGGGTTCGGTTTTGGAAAAACCGACGGATTAGTCTCTTGTCCGGATATCCGTGGACGAGGCACCGAGTGTGGGTCCCTGCCCCGCGCATGAAGTGCTACTTCCGCTGCTAGTATCCCGAATCCGTCGCATGGTGGGGACAAGGATCTCACAACTGTCATGGGGATCCTTCCATTGGCCGAGCTTGTAACCCTTGAGGTCGCGAAGCTCCACAACTCCATGAGAAGCAATTCTACCATGCCTTCCACGTGCCTAGAGAATAGAGGCAGTCAACAACGATGTCATGTGAGTAGCGCAGTGTGAAGGAGCAGTGATCCAAAGTTGAGGGCAACAGAGTCTCGCAGTAGTGAAGGAGAAGATCCAAGTGGAGTCCGTATCTACGAAAAGAGAAGATTGGCAAGCGAACTCCATAGTAAATGAGATGTGGTGCATAACATAGCTTCAAGATGGGCGTGATGCAGCCAGCTTTACAAATGCATTGAATATCCTATAGCTAGATTTGCGGTGCAACGAATTGAAGATTTGTTGTTTATATTTGGTAATCTTGTCTTCATAACTTACTTGAAATTAGCAATTTTGTATAATTTTACATATTTTAAGCTTTAAATAGCAGCACTTTTTGGGAGACCTCATTTAAAATTGTGTTTGGGGGCTAAAAATAGTGTCCTTTTTTCCATTGCTAAAAATAGTATGCGTTTTTTTTAACCTCCATTGCTTACAATAATTCTTTCAAGTTGCGATTTTATTGTGAGGATTATTACTAAGGTTTTTGAAGTCTTGTTTGGAACTCCATTAGCCTTATTAGAAGCCTTGTGATGCCACTATATTGTCATAGTTAATAACGACATTCAATTCTTCCTCTCTTTTTTTTTGGGAGTGCATTAGCCATATTAAGGCCTTGTGAGTGATGATGTCACTATAACATTGTAGTTAATTATGACATTCAACTCAAATTGCAAAAATAAGCTACGTAGAGTGAGACTTAGATAAGTCCACGTTTACAACTAACAAGTGTGACATCTTATATTAACTAATAAGTCTGGATTTAAAACTAATAAGTGTGATATCTTATATTAACTATTTGCACAGGTCTAAGGTTACACTGTGTTTTTTGGATAATAGTGCGAAAAGTTGAAGCTTAGCTAATGATTTAATAAGTTCTGAAACAAGGTGATAGATTTGGATTTAAAGAGAGGTGTTTTGTGATAAATGAGCACCTCTAAAAGCATCCCTAAAGCAAGCCACTCAAGGGATCACACAAAGTACAATCCGTGCTTGGATCCTTTACAAGATTCAGTGGTCATAGTAAAGTAAAAGTTTTGGTAGTACTTGTAAAACATTGTTATGGCTCACCCAAACCCCCGTCTCGAAACACATCTTAACAAGAAGATTACCTTGTGGAACTGCAACTGTCATGGGGGGATCCTTCCATTGGCCGAGCTTATAACCCTTGAGGTCTCCAAGCTCCACAACTCCATGAGAAGCAATTCTACCATGCCTTCCGCGTGCCTAGAGAAGAGAGGCGGTCAACAACGATGTCATGTGAGTAGCGCAGTGTGAAGGAGCAGTGATCCAGAGTTGAGGGCAACAGAGTCTCGTAGTAGTGCAGAGTGAAGGAGAAGATCCAAGTGGAGTCCGTATCTATGAAAAGAGAAGTTTGGCAAGCGAACTCCATAGTAAATGAGATGTGGTGCATATTACATAGCTTCAAGACGGGCGCGATGCAGCCAGCTTTATAAATGCATTGAATATCCTATAGCTAGATGTGCAGTGGAACGAATTGAAGATTTGTTGTTTATATTTGGTAATCTTGTCTTCTCATAACTTACCTGAAATTGGCGATTTTGTATAATTTTACATATTTAGCAGCACTTTTTGGAAGACCTAATTTAAAATTACATTTGGGCTAAAAATAGTGTCCTTTTTTCCATTGCTAAAAATAGTATGCATTGTTTTTACGTCACTTGCTTGCAATAATCCTTTCAAGTTGCGATTTTTTTGTGAGGATTATTACTAAGGTTTTTGAAGTCTTTTTTGGGACTCCATTAGCCTCATTAGAAGCTTTGTAATGCCACTATATTGTCGTAGTTAATAACGACATTCAATTCTTCCTCTCTTTTTTTTTGGGAGTGCATTAGCCTTATTATATGATGATGTCACTATAACATTGTAAGTCAATATTAGATAAAGTGGGAAAAATCCCATTCCCATGAAAAAAGCGGGGGTATGGTAAACTCATCCAAAAGTTTATCAAAACATATTCATGTGACATATCATTTGAAAGAGCTTGAAAAGTAGAATCTAGATCTTCTTTGTCCGACAAATTTGGAGTTTGCATGTTCAAGATAAGGCCAAAATAAAAATTTTAAATACATTCCCATTTTGAGGGATTTTTCCATTATATATTATATTGACTTTTGTAGTTAATTATGACATTCAACTCAAATCGCAAAAATAAGCTATGTAGAGTGAGACTTAGATAAGTCCATGTTTACAACTAACAAAAGTGTGACATAACTATCCCACTAGATTAAGCTAATTTCAACATTCCTCTTTTCCCAAATTGTTAGGATAATCCATTTCTCATTTAGAATGAATTAGAGTAGTTTTTAACTACTCATAAATAATTTAAAGAATTTACCATTATTTTAATAGCACAAAATCATGAAAATATTATTTTCTTAATCTCTAGATTATCAAGCCTAGAGTTTAGCTTTGAATTAAGAGACTAGCATTGAGAAGCATCCTTTTCCAAGGGATTTAGTCATAAAGATGGCTATTCTTTTTTAGAGAGAGAGATTTACTTAAAGAAAGCATTATAAATAAGCATAAAGATTAATTTTCTCTTAATTAAACATTAAGACTTTTAGAGAAAGCTTGATTTGAATCAAAACAATCATTTAGAAAGCTTCTCAAGCTTGAGAGGCGTTGAGAAGAAGAAAGTTATTGAGAAAATTAGAAAAAACAAAAAAAAATCAATTTCACCTCCAAGTTTGGCTCAATTCTCTAATTGCAATGAAGCCCCCGACCAATCAATTGGTCCACCAAGAGGAGAAGAGCAACTCCAAGAGTTGTTGTAGAAAGAGAGAGAGAGAGAGAGACAGAGAGAGAGAGAGAGAGAGAGAGAGAGAGAGAGAGAGAGAGAGATGTGAATGGATATGATGTGGACATAGGTAGATGTGAATGGATGAGATGTGATGAGGATGGATGTGACATGAAGTGATGAGGATCTGAATAGATGTAAATGGATGTGATGAGATGTGATGTGGATGAATGTGATGTGATGAGATAAAATATGATATGATTGGATGAGAATGATCAATTTTTCACATCTCAGGGGTTTGTTTCTTGCTTCTCTGATCCAAATCTTTATATCAAGCGCAATGTGGATAACCATTTTGTGATATTGGCCCTTTATGTTGATGACACTATACTTGTGTCTAATAATCTATCTTTCATGCAACAAGTAAAAAAGTTTTTATTCTCAGCCTTTGATATGGTGGATTTTGTAAGATCCCTGTCCCCACCGCGCAACAAATTCAGGGGTGCTAGCGGAAGCAGCACTTCTTGCGCGGGGTAGGGTCCCACACTCGGGGCCTCGCCTACCCCACGGATATCCTGATAAGAGACTAATCCATCGGTTTCAAAACCGAACCAGGAAAAACTTCCTTTGCTCAGAAAGCACGGGCGATTCCACCAGGATAACTTTTCCCTAACGTAGTCAAAAACCTTAACTAACTGATCTCATCTGACCAAACCCGTAAGTCCCATAGTCAGATCAGGGAAAAAGACTGTACTTGGATCATAGAGACCAACGCTTTTTTCCTCATTGAGAGGCACAGCCGTTGATTCTTTTCCATAGAATAATTTTTGTCCGAAATTTACTTCATCTATGGAACTAAACAGAAATTGAGTCTCGATTTATGGATCCATCAGTCCAGCCTAACCCCATCCAGTCCCATGGGTTAGCCAACCGCCCACCCAACCACTGTAGTGATGGGATCCAATTAGGAATTTGGTTAGGTTTTGTCCCGGGTACCACGGAAAAGAGTTCCCAGGCCCCCTAGCCGGATGTTCATGCAAACATAAAAACTAGTCACACCACTTACACACCCAATATGAAATCGCCTTTTTTCTTAGCATCAACTATCTTAAAAATAATCTTTTAAAGAAACCATTGTGTCACTGATCACAATCCTCAACAAAATCCCTGGTTGAATCCTTATTTCCAATCGGTGTACTTATGGCATCATTGGCAACCAAAATGCTCACCACCTGTTCACACAGGGACCTTTTTGATAGTTCCTAGCTCATAGTAACCGGCAATATATTCACATAACAAAATAGAATCTCCATGGAAGATCAGCAAGATCAACCAACAGATCCATATAAAAGAGTCATGGCCTCATCCGTTGAGGACCAGCAAGGTCAATCAACCAGATCCATACCCGGTTTCAGAAAACAACTCTCTCCTTGATTCAATATCTTCCACGATGCACGTGTGGGTATCTTCGGCGACCTAGAGCCCGAGCACCGTATGGTCAGCACCCTCTAGGATCCTTCGCAGGTCACCTAGCGCTTCACTCATAGGCCGCTTCCTTGGTCCCTCATCCACCGTAGCGGAAGCTCACCATTTAAATCGAACCGAGGCTGGTCAAGACCTCGGCCGACGACCATGCTACGCGAGACGTCCTCCGTTGACTCTCCGTAAGCTGTTGCAACTTTATCAGTTAGGTCTCCACAACCTTAATCACAAGACGGTCAAAATGTTTCCCCTAGCATTCTTGACATAAAACAGTCATTTACAAACAGGTCACAAATACAGTTCTTATAATGAACTCTCGTCTTTACACATTATCCCTCATTAGTCCACATTACTTATTCCACATTCCATTCATATGTGTACTCATTGTCATCCAATCACATCATTTTCCATCTCATCACCTCAGATTCATTCACATCACATATCATTTATTCACATCCCAATTCACATGTCATCACATCTCATCCATTCACTCATATCGACGTCACATCATTTCACATACACATTCACATTCATTATTCTTCATACACATCCACATCCGTACATCCACATCCATACATCCACTTCCACATCCGCATTCATACATACACATCCATATCCATATCCACATCCACATTCATACATTTGGATTCAAAGAGAGGTGTTTTGTGATAAATGAGCACCTCAAAAAGCATCCCTAAAGCAAGCCACTCAAGGGATCACACAAAGTACAATCCATGCTTGGATCCTTTACAAGATTCAGTCGTCATAGTAAAGTAAAAGTTTTGGTAGTACTTGTAAAACATTGTTATGGCTCACCCAAACCCCCATCTCGAAACACATCTTAACAAGAAGATTACCTTGTGGAACTGCAACTGTCTCGCAATGGTTTCTCCATGCCACTCTAGCTGTCTCCACTATCTTCAGCCTTGCAAGAGCCATTTTGCTCTTCTCATTGTACCTGGTGACATCGAAGTATTCTTCCATTGATTCGATCCACTTCTCCATAGCCTCGCCCAAGTCTTCCCCTTCACCCTTGAAAGGTCCAGGCTACGAACTATGAAGAGTTTTACGAACATCCAAGTCGAGCTCTTCTTCATCGAGTTGGGGGTTAACATTTCTACCACAACGACCACGACGACCTCGATCCATGTTCCTATTAATACAAAATTTCTTGTTAAGTCTTTATTTATGATTCAATCCGATTTTTGATTTAACTGATTCCGGGGTTCTCTAAATAGGTTGGCTCCCCACAGAATCAAGGGATAAAGATACTCATATAGAACGGATTATCAGTTAATAATTCATTCAGAATATCTCATTCATATCTTTAACACAATAATGGTCCATTGGACTGAATTTTTCCATCTGAACAGTCCTCCATGGAGATTTCAATTTTTTTAGATTTTTAATTTATCAACCCTTAACCTGATCCACTGATCAAAAGTTAACAGTAGTAATCTGCCAGCACAATCCACTAATCTCATAGTGATTGGCTGAGGTCATTCCAGTTAAGAACATCATCACAGGGACCCCATTCATCCTCATTGCGGTTTTGCTCAGCTTATTACATTTCAACCAAATTTCAGGGATCATCATTTTTCAATCAGAATCCAAATCAACTCATCAGTTCTCAACCAAAATTTAAAAATCATATCAACCACATTCGAATTCATCATCTGGATAGCATTAATGCTTATAAATTTCAAGCCTTAAATTTACTCATATACACTGCCAGTAATAAAGAGCTGCAGTTATACCCTCGGTATATACGGGTAGTCATGGTTCTTGGAACTATAAGGTAAATACCATCATGTCTAGGCCTCAAGCAAGTCAGGGATTCCATACAATTGCGGTACTTCCATCTGAAGACCCAATTACCAATTTACGAATTTCAGTTTTCATAACAATTTGTATGAATTTTTTCACACAATTACAACCTTTTAGTGCCTCTTGATAAATTTTTGACATATTTGGCTTCTCGGTTGATCCTCATCAGCCAAATAGCTCTGATACCAACTGTAAGATCCCTGTCCCCACCACGCAACAAATTCAGGGGTGCTAGCGGCGGAAGTAGCACTTCTTGTGCGGGGCAGGGTCCCACACTCGGGGCCTCGCCACGGATATCCCGACAAGAGACTAATCCATCGGTTTTTCCAAAATCGAACCCAGAAAAACTTCCTTTGCCCGAAAAGCACGGGCGATTCCACCAGGATAACTTTTTCCTAACGTAGTCAAAAACCTTAACTAACTGATCTCATCTGACCGAACCCGTAAGTCCCATAGTCAGATCAGGGAAAAAGACTGTACTTGGATCATAGAGACCAACGCTTTTTTCCTCATTGAGAGGCATAGCGAGGCATAGAACAATTTTTGTCCGGAATTTACTTCATCTATGGAACTAAACAGAAATTGAGTCTCGATTTACGGATCCATCCCTGTCCCATGGGTTACCCAATCGCCCAACCACTGTAGTGATGGGATCCAATTAGGAATTTGGTTAGGTTTTGTCCCGGGCACCATGGAAAAGAGTTCCCAGGCCCCCTAGCCGGATGTTCATGCAAACATAAAAACTAGTCACACCACTTACACACCCAATATGAAATTGCCTTTTTTCTTAGCATCAACTATCTTTAAAACAATCCTTTAAAGGAACCATTGTGTCACTGATCACAATCCTCAAAATCCCTGGTTGAATCCTTATTTCCAATCATTCCTTCATCAGTGTACTTATGGCATCATTGGCAACCAGAACGCTCACTCTACCTGTTCACACAGGGGCATTTTCGATAGTTTTTAGCTCATAGTAACTGGCAATATATTCACATAACAAAATAGAATCTCCATGGAAGATCAGCAAGATCAACCAATAGATCCATATAAAAGAGTCATGGACTCATCCGTTGAGGACTAGTAAGGTCAATCAACCAGATCCATACCCAGTTTCAGAAAACAACTTTTACTCCTTGATAATATATCTTCCAAGACGCACGTGTGAGTATCTTTGGCGACCCAGAGCCCGAGAATCGTATGGTCAGCACCCTCTAGGATCCTTCGTAGGTCACCTAGCGCTTCACTCATAGGCCGCTTCCTTGGTCCCTCATCCACCGTAGCGGAAGCTCACCATTTAAATCGAACCGAGGCTGGTCAAGACCTCGGCCGACGACCATGCTACGCGAGATGTCCTTCGTTGACTCTCCGTAAGCTGTTGCAACTTTATCAGTTAGGTCTCCACAACCTTAATCACAAGACGGTCAAAATGTTTCCCCTAGCATTCTTGACATAAAACAGTCATTTACAAACAGGTCACAAATACAGTTCTTATAATGAACTCTCGTCTTTCCACATTATCCCTCATCAGTCCACATTACTTATTCCACATTCCATTCATATGTGTACTCATTGTCATCCAATCACATCATTTTCCATCTCATCACCTCAGATTCATTTACATCACATATCATTTATTCACATCCCAATTCACATGTCATCACATCTCATCCATTCACTCATATCGATGTCACATTATTTCACATACACATTCACATTCATTATTCTTCATACACATCCACATCCATACATCCACTTCCACATCCGCATTCATACATACACATCCATATCCACATCCACATTCATACATCCACATCCACATCCACATCCATACATCCATTTCCATTTCCACATCCACATCCATACATCCATTTCCATTTCCATTTCCACATCCATACATCCATTTCCACATCCACATTCATACATCCATATCCACATCCACATCCACATCCATACATCCATTTCCACATCCACATTCACATCCATACATCCATTTTCACATCCACATTCATACATCCATATCCACATCCACATATCCCCATTCACATTCATACATCCACATCCATATCCACATCCACATCCATACATCCATTTTCACATCCACATCCAAACATTCATTTTCACATCCACCTTCATACATCCATATCCACATCCACATCCCCTTTCACATTCATACATCCACATCCACATCCACATCTACATTCATACATCCACACATCCCCGTTCACATTCATACATCCACATCCACATCCATACATCCATTTCCACATCCACATCCACATCCACACATCCATTTTCACATCCACCTTCATACATCCATATCCACATCATCCATTCATCCATCTACATCAACCCACATTATTCACACATCAAACCCCATCATCCATACATCAATCTACATTAACCTACATCATTCACACATCAAACCACATCATCCATTCACATCCGATTCACATGCCGTCATTCATTCACATCCCTTATCATTCATTCATATCACGATTCATTCATATCACGATTCACATTCCTTTACATCCTATACCATTCATTCACATCCTAATTCACATTCCTTTACATCCTATACCATTCATTCACATCCCCATTCATTCACATCCTAATTCACAGGACTTCACATCCATTCATCCATTTTTATTTATTTGATTCATATCACTTCCATCCAACCATTTACATCTATCTGATTCCTATCACATCACATCACATCTATTTATAGAATGTAAGAGAATTCTAATTTTTTGATATAAAGATTCTTTACGCATCTAATTAGGCATAAAGACAACTTTAGTAGGAATAACACTTTTATAAAAATCCTTTTGTGCATCTATTTAGGCATAAATTTAATTTTAAGGAAAATAACACTTTCGAATTAAAAAATAACCTTTTATGCATTTTACTATGCATAAATTTCATTTTATGAGAATAACACTTTCAAAATAAAAATAAATCTTTTTTGCATTTTACTATGCATAAATTCCATTTTAATGAGAATAACACTTTCAAAATAAAAATAAATCTTTTATACATCTATCTATGTATAAATTCAATTTCAATGAAAATAATACTTTCGAAATAAAAATAAATCTTTTATGCATCTTTCTATGCCATAAAATCAGAATTGATGAAAATAACTCTTTTGAATTAAAAATAAAAATTTTTATGCATCTATTTATGCATAAAAACAAAATTGATGAAAATAACTCTTTTGAAATAAAAATAGATTTCTTTATGCATCTTTCTATGCATAAAATCAAAATTGATGAAAATAACTCTTTTGAATTAAAAATAAAATTTCTTATGCATTTATTTATGCATAAAAATAAAATTGATGAGAATAACACTTTTGGATTAAAATAAATTCTTTATGCATCTTTCCATGCAATGGCATGCATAAAGCCAATTTAGTAGGAATTACACTTTTAGAATGAAAGAATTTCTCTTATGCATCTTCCCATGCATAAAAACTAAATCCAATGAAAAATAACTCTTTTAAAATAAAAACTTTCTTTTATGCATCTATTTATGCATAAATTCAATTATGATGAAAGTCACGCTTTTATAATAAAACAATTTCTTTTATGCATCTAATTTATGCATAAAAATCATTTATGAGATAAAAATCACACTTTTAATATAAAAAATCTTTTATGCATATGTTTATGCATACAAATCATTTATGATGAAAATCACTCTTTTAATATAAAAGAATTTCTTTTATGCATCCCTTTATGCATAAAAATCATTTATGATAAAAATCACACTTTTAATAAAAAAATCTTTTATGCATATGTTTATGCATACAAATCATTTATGATAAAAATCACTCTTTTAATATAAAATAATTTCTTTTTTTGCATCCATTTATGCATAAAATCATTTATGATGAATATAAAACTTTTATAATCAAATTAACAATTTCAATATGCTTCCTTCTATGCATAGAATTTAATTCTAAAGAAAGTAATATTTTTTTAATAAAATATTTTTAGTATGCATTTTTCTATACCTAGGATGAAAAATAACACTTTAAGAATACATATACGATGGGAATTACTCTTTTTGAATAAAAAAAAGTAAAACTTATTTTACACAATTTTAGAAAATTTCACCATAACCTCCTTTGTATGGCTGACCATTTTTCAATTTTTACTCTATAAAATTAATTAGAATTTCACCAAGAGTATTTAAATCATTCTAATGTAAACATTTTCTACTTATTTAAGAGAAACATTATGAAAAACTTGATTTTATCCATTAATCATTCATCTAGGATAAAGAATGGTTGGATTTACTAAAGAAGAGAGGGGAATGCCTTTTTTCAATGAGGCATAATATCATATTCATTTTAGAGAAGACAAAAATCATTTTAGAGAAGACAAAAATCATAAAAACCATAAAATGAATAGAAAAGAGAAGAATCTCCAACTTACAAAGGAATTTGAGGCTTTCCTTTGGCTTGATGATTTGAGGGATCTACTCTTGTTTGAAACAAGAGTGGCCACCAATCTTTAGAAGAGGGAAGGTAAAAAACTAATGAATTATGAGAGTAAATTCACAGTTTTTGGCTCTTGGGAGAAGCAGGGTAACAGTGCAAAAACACTATTAAGATTCAACAAAGGGAAAGCCTTCTATTTATAGGAAAAAGTGAGCCTCTAACCAAGCAAACTGATTCTAGAATTTTCCAGATCAGTTTGGTCAATTTTTGACCATTTTAGGTCAGTTTTGCTCACTTTTTGGGGATCTAGTTGAAACATGAGAGAGGAGAGATAAAAATATATCATTATTTGGGAGTTTAAAACTCTCCCACACATGTGAAATAGGCACCTCCTTCATGAGGAGAATTCCCCCATACTGAGGTGTCAAAAATGCATCATTTCTTCTAAATATCTCTCTTTTTTAACTATTAACCTTGTCCTTAGTCAACTCTTCATCTTATGTGAGTATTTACTCATTTTTGGGGGGATTTTCTTTATTTCTTCCATTTATCTCCTCCTACATTTGGATGAATCTTATTGGTCCATAGGAACCTTAATTTAAAATTTCACAAAAAAATCTTGACCCCTAGGATAAGGCCCCTTGAACAGATTATACTTGATTTCTAATGCACCTTCTGAAAATCTTTTTGAACTGTTTCGGGGGAACTTATTTAAATACAAAGAGATATTTTTTCATCCAAAAATACTTAAAATCTGAATAATCTCTCTCTAGAAAATTTTCTCTCTCTAGTCCAAAACATGTATAAACAAGATCTTTTATATTTCTGAAGAGGGATTTGACTACAGAGGAAGATAGTGGACATCCTGAGAGGCTGGGGAGGAATCTTACAGATTTTGGCGACCTCCGTTCATGCCTTGGTATTCAAGTTCAAAGGTATGGTATTTTGCTTCTTCGTCAAACAAAGTTTATCCGAGATATTGTTCAAAAGTTTGGATTGGCTATTGCACATTCGGCAAACACTCCTTGTCTTGCAAGCTCTACTAGGAGTACTTATGTAAATATTAAGCCTGAATCATTAGCTTTAAATAAACCCTATGCTAGTCTTGTTGGTTGTCTTCAATTTATGGGCATGAGCACTCCTACCCTAATATTCTGTTTGCAGTAGCAAATCTGTTAGGACAATACTTATCCTCTCCATTTACAAGACATTGGTCTCAAGCTAAACGTGTTTTGAAGTACTTGAAGGGCACTACAAATTTCAGCAGAATTGCTTCTCATGGAGTTGTGGAGCTTGGAGACCTCAAGGGTTATAAGCTTCAGCCAATGGAAGGATCCCCATGACAGTTTGCAGTTCCACAAGGTAATCTTCTTGTTTAGATGTGTTTCGAGACGAGGGTTTGGGTGAGCCATAACAATGTTTTACAAGTACTACCAAAACTTTTACTTTACTATGACGACTGAATCTTGTAAAGGGTCCAAGCATGGATTGTACTTTGTGTGATCCCTTGAGTGGCTTGCTTTAGGGATGCTTTTTGAGGTGCTCATTTATCACAAAACACCTCTCTTTAAATCCAAATCTATCACCTTGTTTCAGAACTTATTGAATCATTAGCTAAGCTTCAACTTTCGGCACTATTATCCAAAAAAATAGAGTGTAACCTTAGACCTGTGCAAATAGTTAATATAAGATATCACACTTATTAGTTTTAAAAATCCAGACTTATCAGTTAATAGAAGATGTCACACTTGTTAGTTTAAAACATGGACTTGTCTAAGTCTCACTCTACATAGCTTATTTTTGCGATTTGAGTTGAATGTCATAATTAACTACAATGTTATAGTGACATCATCACTCACAAGGCCTTAATAAGGCTAATGCACTCCCAAAAAAAGAGAGAGGAAGAATTGAATGTCGTTTTTAACTACTACAATATCGTGGCATCACAAGGCTTCTAATTAGGCTAATGGAGTCCCAAAAAAGACTTCAAAAACCTTAGTAATAATCCTCACAATAAAATCACAACTTGAAAGGAATATTGCAAGCAAGGGAGGTAAAAAAATGCATACTATTTTTAGCAATCGAAAAAAGGACACTATTTTTAGCCCAAACGCAATTTTAAATGAGGTCTCCCAAAAAGTGATGCTATTTAAAGTTTAAAATATGTAAAATTATACAAAATCACTAATTTCAAGTAAGTTATGAAGACAAGATTACCAAATATAAACAACAAATCTTCAATTCGTTACATTGCACATCTAGCTATATTCAATGCATTTGTAAAGCTGGCTGCATCGCGCCCGTCTTGAAGCTATGTTATGCACCACATCTCATTTACTATGGAGTTTGCTTGGCCAATCTTCTCTTTACGCAGATACGGACTCCACTTGGATCTTCTCCTTCACTCTGCACTACTGCGACTTTGTCGCCCTCAACTCTGGATCACTGCTCTTTCACTGCGCTACTCACATGACATATCACCTTGTTTCAGAACTTTTTGAATCATTAGCTAAGCTTCAACTTTCCGCACTATTATCCAAAAAACAGAGTGTAACCTTAGACCTGTGCAAATAGTTAATATAAGTTATAACACTTATTAGTTTTAAATCCAGACTTATTAGTTAATATAAGATGTCACACTTGTTAGTTTTAAACGTGGACTTATCTAAGTCTCACTCTACATAGCTTATTTTTGCGATTTGAGTTGAATGTCATAATTAACTATAATTTTATAGTGACATCATCACTCAAAGGCGTTAATAAGGCTAATGCACTTAAAAAAAAGAGAGGAAGAATTGAATGTCGTTATTATTAACTATGACAATATAGTGGCATCACAAGGCTTCTAATGAGGCCAATGGAGTCCCAAAAAAGACTTCAAAAACCTTAGTAATAATCCTCACTCAATAAAATCACAACTTTGAAAGGATTATTGCAAGCAAGGGAGGTAAGAAAATGCATACTATTTTTAGCAATGGAAAAAAGGACACTATTTTTAGCCCAAACGTAATTTTAAATGTGGTCTTTCAAAAAGTGCTGCTATTTAAAGCTTAAAATATGTAAAATTATACAAAATCCCTAATTTCAAGTAAGTTATGAAGACAAGATTACCAAATATAAACAACAAATCTTCAATTCGTTGCACCGCACATCTAGCTATAGGATATTCAATGCATTTGTAAAGTTGGCTGCATCGCGCCCGTCTTGAAGCTATGTTATGCACCACATCTCATTTTCTATGAAGTTCGCTTGCCACCAATCTTCTCTTTTCGCAGATACGGACTCCACTTGGATCTTCTCCTTTTCTCTCCACTACTACGACTCTGTTGCCCTCAACTCTGGATCACTGCTCCTTCACACTGCGCTACTCACATGATGACATCGTTGTTGACCGCCTCTCTTCTCTAAGCACGCAGAGGGCATGGTAGAATTGCTTCTCATGGAGTTGTGGAGCTTGGAGACCTCAAGGGTTATAAGCTTGGCCAATCGAAGGATCCCCATGACAGTTGCAGCTCCACAAGGTAATCTTCTTGTGTTAAGATGTGTTTCGAGACGGGGGTTTGGGTGAGCCATAACAATGTTTTACAAGTACTATAGAAAATTTTACTTTACTATGACCACTGAATCTTGTAGAGGATCCAAGCATGGATTATACTTTGTGTGATCCCTTGAGTGGCTTGCTTTAGGGATGCTTTTTGAGGTGCTCATTTATCACAAAACACCTCTCTTTGAATCCAAATCTATCACCTTGTTTCCAGAACTTATTGAATCTTTAGCTTTGCTTCAACTTTCCACACTATTATCCAAAAAATAGAGTGTAACCTTAGACCTGTGCAAATAATTAATATAAGATATCACACTTATTAGTTTTAAATCCAGACTTATTAGTTAATATAAGATGTCACACTTGTTAGTTTTAAACGTGGACTTAGCTAAGTCTCACTCTACATAGCTTATTTTTACGATTTGAGTTGAATGTCATAATTAAGTACAATGTTAAAGTGACATCATCACTCAAAAGGCCTTAATAAGGCTAATGCACTCCCAAAAAAAAGAGAGGTAGAATTGAATGTGGTTATTAACTAATGACAATATAGTGGCATCACAAGGCTTCTTAATGAGGCGAATGGAGTCCCAAAAAAGACTTCAAAAACCTTAGTAATAATCCTCACAATAAAATCGCAACTCGAAAGGATTATTGCAAGTAAGGGAGGTAAAAAAACGCATACTATTTTTAGCACTGGAAAAAAGGACACTATTTTTAGCCCAAACACAATTTTAAATGAGGTCTCCTAAAAAGTGCTGCTATTTAAAGCTTAAAATATGTAAAATTATACAAAATCGCTAATTTCAAGTAAGTTATGAAGACAAGAGTACCAAATATAAACAACAAATCTTCAATTCATTGCACCGCACATCTAGCTATAGGATATTCAATGCATTTGTAAAGCTGGCTGAATCGCGCCTGTCTTGAAGCTATGTTATGCACCACATCTAATTTACTATGAAGTTCGCTTGCCAATCTTCTCTTTTCACATATACACACTCCACTTGGATCTTCTCCTTCACTCTGCACTACTGCGACTTTATTGCCCTCAACTCTGGATCAGTGCTCCTTCACACTACGCTACTCACATGACATCGTTGTTGACGGCCTCTCTTCTCTAGGCACGTGGAAGGCATGGTAGAATTGCTTCTCATGGAGTTGTGGAGCTTGGAGACCTGAAGGGTTATAAGCTTGGCCAATGGAAGGATCCCCATGACAGTTGTTCCACAAGGTAATCTTGTTGTTAAGATGTGTTTCGAGAGACACGGGGGTTTGGGTGAGCCATAACAATGTTTTACAAGTACTACCGAAACTTTTACTTTACTATGTGACGACTGAATGTTGTAAAGGATCCAAGCATGGATTGTACTTTGTGTGATCCCTTGAGTGGCTTGCTTTAGGGATGCTTTTTGAGGTGCTCATTTATCACAAAACACCTCTCTTTAAATCCAAATCTATCACCTTGTTTCAGAACTTATTGAATCATTAGCTAAACTTCAACTTTTCGCACTATTATCCAAAAAACAGAGTGTAACCTTAGACCTGTGCAAATAGTTAATATAAGATATCACACTTATTAGTTTTAAATCCAGACTTATTAGTTAATATAAGATGTCACACTTGTTAGTTTTAAACGTGGACTTATCTAAGTCTCACTCTACATATCTTATTTTTGCAATTTGAGTTGAATGTCATAATTAACTACAATGTTATATTGACATCATCACTCACAAGTACTACCAAAACTTTTACTTCACTATGACGACTGAATCTTGTAAAGGATCCAAGCATGGATTGTACTTTGTGTGATCCCTTGAGTGGCTTGCTTTAGGGATGCTTTTTGAGGTGCTCATTTATCACAAAACACCTCTCTTTAAATCTAAATCTATCACCTTGTTTTAGAACTTATTGAATCATTAGCTACGCTTCAACTTTCTGCACTATTATCCACCAAAAAATAGAGTGTAACCTTAGACTAGCCCAAACGTAATTTTAAATGAGGTCTCCCAAAAAGTGCTGCTATTTAAAACTTAAAATATGTAAAATTATACAAAATCTCTAATTTCAAGTAAGTTATGAAGACAAGATTACCAAATATAAACAACAAATCTTCAATTCGTTGCACCGCACATCTAGCTACATCTAGCTATAGGATATTCAATGCATTTGTAAAGCTAGCTACATCGCGCCCGTCTTGAAGCTATGTTATGCACCACATCTCATTTACTATGGAGTTCGCTTGCCAATCTTCTCTTTTCGCAGATACGGACTCCACTTGGATCTTCTCCTTCACTCTGTGAGCCATAACAATGTTTTACAAGTACTACCAAAACTTTTCCTTTACTACGACGACTGAATCTTGTAAAGGATCCAAGCATGGATTGTACTTTGTGTGATCCCTTGAGTGGCTTGCTTTAGGGATGCTTTTTGAGGTGCTCATTTATCACAAAACACCTCTCTTTAAATCCAAATCTATCACCTTGTTTTAGAACTTATTGAATCATTAGCTAAGCTTCAACTTTTCGCACTATTATCCAAAAAATAGAGTGTAAACTTAGACCTGTGCAAATAGTTAATATAAGATATCATACTTATTAGTTTTAAATCCAGACTTATTAGTTAATATAAGATGTCACACTTGTGAGTTTTTAATGTGGACTTATCTAATTCTCACTCTACATAGTTTATTTTTGTGATTTGAGTTGAATGTCATAACTAACTACAATGTTATAGTGACATCATCACTCACAAGGCCTCAATAAGGCTAATGCACTCCCAAAAAAGGGAGGAAGAATTGAATGTCGTTATTAATTATTACGACAATATAGTGGCATCACAAGGCTTCTAATGAGGCTAATGGAGTCCCAAAAAAGACTTCAAAAACCTTAGTAATAATCCTCACAATAAAATAACAACTTGAAAGGATTATTGCCAACAAGGGAGGTAAAAAAACGTATACTATTTTTAGCAATGGAAAAAAGGACGCTATTTTTAGCCCAAACGTAATTTTAAATGAGGTCTCCCAAAAAGTGTTGCTATTTAAAGCTTAAAATATGTAAAATTATGCAAAATTGCTAATTTCAAGTAAGTTATGAAGACAAGATTACCAAATATAAACAACAAATCTTCAATTCGTTGCACCGCACATCTAGCTATAGGATATTCAATGCATTTGTAAAGCTGGCTGCATCTTGCCCGTCTTGAAGCTATGTTATGCACCACATCTCATTTACTATGGAGTTCGCTTGCCAATCTTCTCTTTTCACAGATACGGAATCCACTTGGATCTTCTCCTTTACTCTGCACTGCGACTCTGTTGTTGCTGCCCTCAACTCTAGATCACTGCTCCTTCACACTACGCTAATCATATGACATCGTTGGTTGATTGCCTCTCTTCTCTAGGAACATGGAAGGCATGGTAGAATTGCTTCTCATGGAGCTGTGGAGCTTGGAGACCTCAAGGGTTATAAGCTCAGCCAATGGAAGGATCCCCATAACAGTTGCAGTTCCACAAGGTAATCTTCTTGTTAAGATGTGTTTTGAGATAGGGGTTTGGGTGAGCCATAACAATGTTTTACAAGTACTACCAAAACTTTTACTTTACTATGACGACTAAATCTTGTAAAGGATCCAGGCATGGATTGTACTTTGTGTGATCCATTAAGTGGCTTGCTTTAGGGATGCTTTTTGAGGTACTCATTTATCACAAAACACCTCTCTTTAAATCCAAATCTATCACCTTGTTTTAGAACTTACTGAATCATTAGCTAAGCTTCAACTTTTCGCACTATTATCCAAAAAACAGAGTGTAACCTTAGACCTGTGCAAATATTTAATATAAGATATCACACTTATTAGTTTTAAATCCAGACTTATTAGTTAATATAAGATGTCACACTTGTTAGTTTTAAACGTGGACTTATCTAAGTCTCACTCTACATAGCTTATTTTTGCGATTTGAGTTGAATGTCATAATTAACTACAATGTTATAGTGACATCATCACTCACAAGGCTTTAATAAGGCTAATGCACTCCCAAAAAAGAGAGAGGAAGAATTGAATGTCGTTTTTAACTACTACAATATCGTGGCATCACAAGGCTTCTAATTAGGCTAATGGAGTCCCAAAAAAGACTTCAAAAACGTTAGTAATAATACTCACAATAAAATCGCAACTTGAAAGGATTATTGCAAGCAAGGGAGGTAAAAAAATGCATACTATTTTTTGCAATGGAAAAAAGGACACAATTTTTATCCCAAACGCATCTTTAAATGAGGTCTCCCAAAAAGTGCTGCTATTTAAAGCTTAAAATATGTAAAATTATACAAATCGCTAATTTCAAGTAAGCTATGAAGGCAAGATTACCAAATATAAACAACAAATCTTCAATTCGTTGTTGCACTGCACATCTAGCTATAGGATATTCAATGCATTTGTAAAGCTGGCTGTGCATCTCGCCCGTCTTGAAGCTATGTTATGCACCACATCTCATTTACTATGGAGTTTGCTTGCCAATCTTCTCTTTTCGCAGATACGGACTCCACTTGGATATTCTCCTTCACTTTGCACTACTGTGAGACTCTGTTGCTCTAAACTCTGGATCAGTGCTCCTTCACACTGCACTACTCAAATGACATCGTTGTTGACCGCCTCTCTTCTCTAGGCACGCGGAAGGCATGGTAGAATTGCTTCTCATGGAGTTGTGGAGCTTGGAGACCTCAAGGGTTATAAGCTCGGGCAATGGAAGGATCCCCATGAGAGTTGCAGTTTTATAAGGTAATCTTCTTGTTTAGATGTGTTTCGAGACGGGGGTTTGGGTGAGCCATAACAATGTCTTACAAGTACTACCAAAATTTTTACTTTACTATGACGACTGAATCTTGTAAAGGATCCAAGCATGGATTGTACTTTTTGTGTGATCCCTTGAGTGGTTTGCGGTGCTCATTTATCACAAAACACCTCTCTTTGAATCCAAATCTATCACCTTGTTTCAAAACTTATTGAATCATTACCTAAGCTTCACTTTTTTGCACTATTATCCAAAAAACAGAGTGTAACCTTAGACCTGTGCAAATAGTTAATATAAGATATCACACTTATTAGTTTTAAATCCAAACTTATTAGTTGATATAAGATGTCACACTTGTTAGTTTTAAACGTGGACTTATCTAAGTCTCACTCCACATAGCTTATTTTTGCGATTTGAGTTGAACGTCATAATTAACTACAATGTTACAGTGGCATCATCACTCACAAGGCCTTAATAAGGCTAATGCATTCCCAAAAAAAGAGAGAGGAAGAATTGAATGTCGTTATTAACTAATGACAATATAGTGGCATCACAAGGCTTCTAATGAGGCTAATGGAGTCCCAAAAAAGACTTCAAAAACCTTACTAATAATCCTCACAATAAAATCGCAACTTGAAAGGATTATTGCAAGCAAGGGAGGTAAAAAAAACGCATACTATTTTTAGCAATGGAAAAAAGGACGCTTTTTTTAGCCCAAACGCAATGGAAAAAAGGACACTATTTTTAGCCCAAATGCAATTTTAAATGAGGTCTCCCAAAAAGTGCTGCTATTTAAAGCCTAAAATATGTAAAATTATACAAAATTGCTAATTTCAAGTAAGTTATGAAGACAAGATTACCAAATATAAACAAC
This sequence comes from Cibotium barometz, assembly GCF_041138505.1. Taxonomy (NCBI): domain Eukaryota; kingdom Viridiplantae; phylum Streptophyta; class Polypodiopsida; order Cyatheales; family Cibotiaceae; genus Cibotium; species Cibotium barometz. The sequence goes on from NC_141082.1 coordinate 28,119,293, forward strand.
AAATCTTCAATTCGTTGCACCGCACATCTAGCTATAGGATATTCAATGCATTTGTAAAGCTGGCTGCATCGCGCCCGTCTTGAAGCTATGTTATGCACCACATCTCATTTATGGAGTTCGTTTGCCAATCTTCTCTTTTCGGAGATACGGACTCCACTTGGATCTTCTCCTTCACTCTGCACTACTATGACTCTGTTGCCCTCAACTCTGGATCACTGCTCCTTCATAGTAGTGCGCTACTCACATGACATCGTTGTTGACCGCCTCTCTTCTCTAGGCATGCGGAAGGCATGGTAGAATTGCTTCTCATGGAGTTGTGGAGCTTGGAGACCTCAAGGGTTATAAGCTCGGGCAATGAAAGGATCCCCACCATGACAGTTGCAGTTCCAAAAGGTAATCTTCTTATTTAGATGTGTTTCGAGACGGGGGTTTGGGTGAGCCATAATAATGTTTTACAAGTACTACCAAAACTTTTACTTTACTATGATGACTGAATCTTGTAAAGGATCCAAGCATGGATTGTACTTTGTGTGATCCCTTGAGTGTTTGCTTTAGGGATGCTTTTTGAGGTGCTCATTTATCACAAAACACCTCTCTTTGAATCCAAATCTATCATCTTGTTTCAGAACTTATTGAATCATTAGCTAAGCTTCACTTTTTTGCACTATTATCCAAAAAACAGAGTGTAACCTTAGACCTGTGCAAATAGTTAATATAAGATATCACACTTATTAGTTTTAAATTTAGACTTATTAGTTAATATAAGATGTCACACTTGTGAGTTTTAAATGTGGACTTATCTAAGTCTCATTCTACATAGCTTATTTTTGCGATTTGAGTTGAATGTCATAATTAACTACAATGTTATAGGTGACATCATCACTCACAAGGCCTTAATAAGGCTAATGCACTCCCAAAAAAAGAGAGAGGAAGACTTGAATGTCGTTATTAACTACGACAATATAGTGGCATCACAAGGTAATGAGGCTAATGGAGTCCCAAATAAGACTTCAAAAATCTTAGTAATAATTCTCGCAAATAGAAAGGATAATTGCAAGCAAGGGAGGTTAAAAAATGCATACTATTTTTTGCAATAGAAAAAAGGACACTATTTTTAGCCCAAACGCAATTTTAAATGAGGTCTCCCAAAAAGTGCTGCTATTTAAAGCTTAAAATATGTAAAATTATACAAAATCGCTAATTTCAAGTAAGTTATGAAGGCAAGATTACCAAATATAAATAACAAATCTTCAATTCGTTGCACTGCACATCTAGCTATAGGATATTCAATGCATTTGTAAAGCTGACTGCATCGCGCCCGTCTTGAAGCTCTGTTATGCACCACATCTCATTTCATAGATACGGACTCCAATTGGATCTTCTCCTTCACTCTGCACTACTGCGAGACTCTGTTGCCCTCAACTCTGGATCAGTGCTCCTTCACTCTGGATCACTACTCCTTCACACTACACTACTCACATGACATCGTTGTTGACCGCCTCTGTTCTCTAGGCACGTGGAAGGCATGGTAGAATTGCTTCTCATGGAGTTGTGGAGCTTGGAGACCTCAAGGGTTATAAGCTCGGCCAATGGAAGGATCCCCATGACAGTTGCAATTCCACAGCTGGAGGGAGAAACCTTACAAAACACCTCTCTTTAAATCCAAATCTATCACCTTGTTTCAGAACTTACTGAATCATTAGCTAAGCTTCAACTTATGTGAATGTGGATGTAGATGTGGATGTATAGATGTGAATGTGGAATGTGGATGTGGATGTACGTATGTATGTTGATGTAGATGTGGATGTATAGATGTGAATGGGAATGTGGATGTGGATGTATGTATGTATGTGGATGTGGATGTATGAATGAGGACGTGATAGTGGATGTATGCATGTGGATGTGGATGTATGGATGTGTATGTATGAATGTGGATATGGGATGTGGATGTATAAATGAGGATGTGAAAATGGAGGTAAGCATGTAGATGTGGATGTATGGATGCGAATGTGGATGTGAATATATGATATGTGATGTAAAGGAATCTGAAGTGAAGAGATGAAAAATGATGTGATTGGATGAGTACACATATAAATGGAATGTGGAATAAGTAATGTGGATTAATGAGGGATAATGTGGAAAAATGAGAGTTAATATAGAAACTGTATTTGTAAACTGTTTGTAAATGCTGTTTGTAAATGGCTGTTTTATGTCAAGAATGCTGGGGAAGCATTTTGACCGTCTTGTGATTAAGGTCGTGGAGACCTAACTGATAAAGTTGCAACTGCTATGACGGAGAGTCAATGGAGGACGTCTCGCATAGCAAAGTCGGCCGAGGTCTTGACCAGTCTCGGTTCGATTAAAATGGTGAGCTTCCGGTACGGTGGATGAGGGACCAAGGAAGCGGCCTATGAGTGAAGCGCTAGGTCACCTGCGAAGGATCCTAGAGGGTGCTGACCATATGGTGCTCGGGCTTTGGGTCGCCTAGGATACCCACACGTGCGTCGAGGAAGATATTGGAACAAGGAGTAAGAGTTGTTTTGTGAAACCGGGCATGGATCTGGTTGATTGACCTTGCTGGTCTTCAATGGATGAGTCCATGGCTCTTTATATGGATCTGTTGGTGGTTTGGGCTAGGAACTATTGAAAAGGCCCTTGTGAGTGGACAGGTGGTGAGCGTTCTAGTTGCCAATGATGCCATAGATACTCTGATGAAGGAATGATGGGAAATTAAGAATCAACCAGATAAATTGGAAGATTGCGATTAGTGGTACTATGGTTTCATTAAAGGATTGTTTTAAAGTTAGCTGATGCTAAGAAAAAGGCAATTTCATATTGGGTGTGTAAGTGGTGTGGCTAGTTTTATGTTTGCATGAACTTCCGGCTAGGGGGCCTTGGAACTCTTTTCCTTGGTACACCCGGGACAAAACCTAACCAAATTCTAAATTGGATCCCATCACTACAGTGGTTGGGCGGTTGGCTAATCCATGGGACTGGATGGGGTTAGGCTGGACTGATGGATCCGTAAATCGAGACTCAATTTCTGTTACTACGATAGATAAAGTAAATCCCGGATAGTAATTGTTCTATGGATAGGAATCAACGTCTGTGCCTCTTGATGGGCAAAAAAGCGTTGATCCCAATGATCCAAGTGCAAGTTTCTTCCCTGATCTGACCAAATATCTTTATAGATGCAGTCGGATCAGCTTGATCGGAAATGGTCTTGACTACCTTAGAGTAAAAGTTATCATGGAGGAATCGCCCGTGCTTTCCGGGTAAAGGAAGTTTTTCCGGATTCGGTTTTGAATAAACCGACGGATTAGTCTCTTGTCCGGATATCCGTGGGGCGAGGCCCCGAGTGTGGGACCCTGCCCTCGCAAGATGTGCTACTTCCGCTGCCAGCATCCGAACCCATTGCGCGGTGGGAACAGGGATCTCACACTAATGGAAGAAAAAAGACTTCAAAAACCTTAGTAATAATCCTCACAATAAAATCGTAACTTGAAAGGATTATTGCAAGCAAGGGAGGTAAAAAAATGCATACTATTTTTAGCAATGGAAAAAAGGACACTATTTTTAGCCCAAATGTAATTTTAAATGAGGTCTCCCAAAAAGTGCTGCTATTTAAAGCTTAAAATATGTAAAATTATACAAAATTGCTAATTTCAAGTAAGTTATAAAGTTAAGATTACCAAATATAAACAACAAATCTTCAATTCATTTCACCACACATCTAACTATAGGATATTCAATGCATTTGTAAAGATGGCTGCATCGCACCACATCTCATTTACTATGGAGTTCGCTTGCCAATCTTCTCTTTTTGCAGATACGGACTCCACTTGGATCTTCTCCTTCACTCTGCACCACTGCAACTCTGTTGCGCTCAACTCTGGATCACTGCTCCTTCACACTGCGCTACTCACATGACATTTTTGTTGACTGCCTGTCTTCTCTAGGTATGCGAAAGGCATGGTAGAATTGCTTCTCATGGAGTTGTGGAGCTTGGAGACCTCAAGGGTTATAAGCTTGGTCAATAATGGAAGGATCACCATGACAGTTGCAGCTCCACAAGGTAATCTTCTTGTTTAGATGTGTTTCGAGACGGGGGTTTGGGTGAACCGTAACAATGTTTGTACTACCGAAACTTTTACTTTACTATGACGACTAAATTTTGTAAAGGATCCAAGCATAGATTGTACTTTGTGTGATCCCTTGAGTGGCTTGCTTTAGGGATGCTTTTTGAGGTGCTCATTTATCACAAAACACCTCTCTTTAAATCCAAATCTATCACCTTGTTTCAGAACTTATTGAATCATTAGCTAAGCTTGAATTTTTCGCACTATTATCCAAAAATCACGGTGTTACCCTTAGACCTGTGCAAATAGTTAATATAAGATATCACACTTATTAGTTTTAAATCCAGACTTATTAGTTAATATAAGATGTCACAATTGTTAGTTTTAAATGTGGACTTATCTAAGTCTCACTCTACATAGCTTATTTTTGCGATTTGAGTTGAATGTCATAATTAACTACAATGTTATAGTGACATCATCACTCACAAGGCCTTAATAAGGCTAATGCACTCCCAAAAAAAGAGAGGAAGAATTGAATGTCGTTATTATTATTAACTACGACAATATAGTGGCATCACAAGGCTTCTAATGAGGCTAATGGAAGGAGTCCCAAAAAAGACTTCAAAAACCTTAGTAATAATCCTCACAATAAAATCGCAACTTGAAAGGATTATTGCAAGCAAGGGAGGTAAAAAAACGCATACTATTTTTAGCAATGGAAAAAAGGACACTATTTTTAGCCCAAACGCAATTTTAAATGAGGTCTCCCAAAAAGTGCTGCTATTTAAAGCTTAAAATATGTAAAATTATACAAAATCGCTAATTTTCAGTAAGTTATGAAGACAAGATTACCAAATATAAACAACTTATCTTCAATTTGTTGCACCGCACATAGAGCTATAAGATATTCAATGCATTTGTAAAGCTCGCTGCATCGCGCTTGTCTTGAAGCTATGTTATGCACCAAAATGTCGTTATTAACTACAACAACATAGTGGCATCACAAGGCTTCTAATGAGGCTAATGGAGTGAAAATATCTAGAGGGAGGTAATTCAAAATTGAGATATTTTTGGATATAAAAATCCTCCTGGTGTCTAAAATGGTTTCCCCTGAAATAGATATTCAAAAAAAATTTTTCCAATGTGCGATTGGAATAAATTAAAATCACGTAAAAAGGACCTTAGCCTAAGGGTCCAAATTTTTAGTTGACTAAGGACAAGGTTATTAGTTAAAAAAGAAGAGATATTTAGAAGAAATGATGCATTTTTTACACCTCAGTGTGGAAAATTCCCCTCATGAAGGAGGCTCCTATTTCACCTGTGTGGTTGAGTTTTAAACTCACAAATAATGAGATATTTTTATCTCTCCTCTCTCCTACTTCAACTAGATCCAAAAAGTAAGCTAAACTGACCTAAAAATGGTCAAAAATTGACCAAACTGATCTGAAAAATTCTACTATTAGTTTTCTTGTTTAGAGGCTCACTTTTTCCTATAAATGAAGCCTCACCCTTTGTAAATGGTTAATAGTGTTTTATGCACTGTTACTCTACTCCTCCCCAGAGCCAAAAACAGTGAATTCATTGATAATTCATTTGTTTTGGACCATTTCCTCTTCAAAAGAATTGGTGGCCACTCTTGTTGCAAACAAGAGTAGATCCCTCAAACCATCAAGCCAAAGGAAAGCTCACAAAACTCCTAGTAAGTTAGAAATTCTACTTTTTCTTATTCTATTTTATGGTTTTATGATTTTTGCTTTCTTTAAAATGAAAATGGATGTTATGCCTTGCTAGAAAGGCTTTCTCCCTTCTCTTTATTATTGAATTCAGCCTTTCTTTATCCAAGATGTGTAATCAAATTGATAGAATTAAAATTTTCATATTGTTTACTCTTAATAAAGTGAAAATTGATTAGATTAGAATGATTTAAATCATCTTGGATAATTTCTAGTAAATTTTAGAGTGAATGATTTAAATCATCTTAGATACGAAAATATAGTGGCATCACAAGTAATGAGGCTAATGAAGTCCCAAAAAAGACTTCAAAAACCTTAGAAATAATCCTCACAATAAAATCGCAACTTGAAAGGATTATTGCAAGCAAGGGAGGTAAAAAATTGCATACTATTTTTAGCAATGGAAAAAAGGTCACTAATTTTAGCCCAAACACAATTTTAAATGAGGTCTCCCAAAAAGTGCTACTATTTAAAGCTTAAAATATGTAAAAGTATACAAAATCGCTAATTTCAAGTAAGTTATGAAGATAAGATTACCAAATATAAACAACAAATCTTAAATTCGTTGCATTGCACATCTAGCTATAGGATATTCAATGCATTTGTGTTAGGGCTTTCTTATGTAATTCTTAGACCTTAGTCAAAGGGATTGGGGGTTAGTTACGTGTGGATGTACCTTTTGGGATCTGAACCCCGAGTGGTTATTCCCTGACAGTTGCATCTAGGGAATGGCGATGATTCTGATTGCTAATGAATGAAAGAGAAGTTCTGCTATGTCTTTGCTCAGCGTTTATCATGTCTTTCTTGATGTTTGTGCAATCATTATGCTGTCGCGATAAATCAGAGTCTGTGCTCGGAATGGTGTTGAGTGAGTATTGTTTGTTAATGTCTTATACAGAACCTTTTAGAGGCCATGTATACACTGGCGATCCTGTGAGTTCGAATGCCCTGAGTTCGAATGCCCTGAGTTCTGGGAGGATATGACATATTCAGAGGACCGCTAGCCTTGGATGTCTGAAGATAATTCGGGGAATTCAAGATGATATTATACAAGGTTAAGGGCCAGAGATGCTGATGCTGCTTTAATAAGCAAGAATGATGACAAAAAAGGTGATGATTATGATTCAGATTATGAAGTTCCTCGGGGAAAACCCAAGGAGGACCCTGACTGCCATGTAGCCCAATTCCAAACAAGGTGGGAGGCTAGTGGCTATGACACACTTTATGGGGGAGAGGTGAAGAAGAGGCAGTTTGCTGCTACCCTAGAAGGCTCAGCAATGGATTGGTTTAGCTGGGACATATTGGAAACTTTGATGCTTTGAGAGATAGTTTTCTTGCCAGGTTCAGAAGGGAGAAAACAGCCAATGATATCATAAATAAAATTAAAGATCTTCAACAAAAAGGAATGCTAGTAGAGGACTATGCTCAGAAGTTCAGGGTTCTCTCTAGAAGATTGGAAGGAGCAGATAGGCTTTCCAATGAAATGCTAGCTTCCTATTTCCTGAATGGATTAAGGAAGACAATCAGATCAGTAGTGGCTAATGTAGACATTGTTGTTTGCAGGTTTTGATGCTTTGGTGCAAGCAACAGTAAAGCAACAGTAAGAGTGGAAAAGAGGTTGGGTGTTACCAAGAAGAAGAAAAAGAAAAAGAGGTCTCATTTAGACCTGGACTCTGACTCTGATGAAGACACAAACTCAGAGAGCTCTGATGATAATTCAGAATATAATAGTGACTCAGATTCAGATGATGAATCAACTAGCCAGAAAAGGAAAAAGAAGAAGAAATCTTCTAAGTCCAAAGATAAGGGCAAAAAGAAGAAGAAAGGATTGGATGATGAACAACTGTTAAAGAGGCTTAAAGCATTGAAGTATGCCTCAGCATTAACAAATGACAGACCAGTGTGTCAGATATGCTCAAAGGAAGGACATTTAGCAACCAATTGCTGGTATAACCCAAATTTCAGAGGAAGAGTTTCCCTCAGTGTACAAAGGTCAAAGCAACAGCAGGAAGAAACTTCATCTAATCAAGTCTTCCCTGCTCAAGCTAGAGGACCAAATAGACAGTTCAGATCACAGCCTAGACAAACATGGCAATCAGATTTTAGAGGAGAATTGAAGTGCACTTATTGTGACAAAGAGGGCCATAGACAGGGCCCAGCTTGTGAGTTATGGTGCAAGCATAGGACAGAGAGGGGTATCCCAATATTAAGGTACCCTGTAGCAGATCAGAATCAAAGAGGAAAGATGCAGCAAAACCAACAAATAACAGAGTTAAATGCAGTGACAGTGACAGAGGACCAGTTTACAGAGCAACTCTGATAATGTTGCTTGTGATTGTTCTTGGATGTGTAGTCCATGCAAATGATAAGGATGGGAAACATCAAGGTCCTGCCTTGGTAGTGACAAGAGCTGCAAAGTTGAATAAAGGACCAATTCAATGGGTGGATCAAGAGAAAGTTAGAAGCAAGGTTCAGAGGAAGTTGGACAAGAAGAAGCCAGCTTTGGAAGAACTATTGTCAGAACAAATAGAAGAGGTTTAGAAGAACAAGGACACGACAAAGGAGAAGAGGAAATTTCTAGGGTTGACTCACTTTATGAAGCTCTGTTACAGTCAAAAATTCAGATTTCTCTTGACCAATTCAGTACCAGGGTTCAGAGATTTGCTGTTTCAAAGAATTCTTCCGAGAAAAGGTGTTGATTCACCTCAGAGTAATTTTTCAATGAGCAATGATTGTTCAAGTGGAAGATGTTGATTTCAAAGTTCCTGCCATATCAGTCAAATATCAGGGCCAGTCCATACATGGAGTTCTTTTGGATGGTGGATCAGGAGTTGACATACTTCCTGAGTCAGTTTATATTCAATTTGGGAGCCAAGAGTTGCATCCAACACTTTTTCAGGTTAAAATGGCTGATCAGAGGAGATTACAACCTTTAGGTTTGTTAAAAAACCAGGAGATCTTCACTGCAGGATTGAAGTTTAAGGTCAACTTTGTAGTACTCAGGATGCAATCAGGGAACTTGGCCTACCCAATGCTCCTTCGAAGACCCTGGTTCAAGCAGGCTAAGTTAAAGCAAGATTGGGGATGGTGATCTTGAAACAGGGGAGCCAGAAACAGACTTTACCCATGACATCTACTATAACTATGTCAAAGGAGCAAAGAGCTTTGTGGGCACAAGGCATACACCTGGCAGATGAAGTAGAAGATGATGAGGAAGAGGAATATTTGAAGGCCAATCCAGCAGTTGTCCCAGTGTTTGATATAAATGTGATGACTATTTTGGGAGATTATGAGGATTGTTTTGCTCTAGTTGCAGAAGGGGAGACGGACTAGCAATTACAGGATATTCAAACAGGGACCGAGATGACTAAGGAACAGTTCAGAGTTCTATAGGAATCAGAGCTGTCACAGTCAGAGGAGATGCAGAATGGTCTATCAACTAATGAGGCTATTGCAATAGCAGAGCAAAGATATGAAAACAGTATGAAGAAATCAGCTAGAGTTATGGAGGATGATCTGAATGAATGGAATTTGGGAACAGAGAATGACCCTAAAGTTGTCAAAGTTAGTGTTCATGTGGAAGGAGAATTCAAAGACAATCTTCTGAAATTATTATTGGAATACAAGGACATTTTTGCATGGAAATATTCAAATATGAAGGGGATTGATCCTGCATTTTATTCCCATAGGATTAATTTGAAGCAAGATGCTAAGCCTGTTAATCGAACAGAGGTACAGAATGAATCCTAACTATGCAAAGTAGGTTAAAGATGAAATTGACAAGCTGCTCAAGGTGGGATTCATTAAGCTTGTACATGAAGCAACATGGCTATCTCCAATTGTAGTAGTTCCCAAGAAAAATGGAAGAATCAGAGTTTGTGTGGATTATAGAAAGCTCAATGCAGCCACCATCACAGATCCTTTTCCATTACCTTTTGCAGATACTCTGCTAGATTCAGTTGTTGCAGGGCATCAAATGTATAGTTTTCTAGATGGGTCCTCAGGATATAATCAAATCAGGATGCACCCTGATGATGAACACCTTCATTACAGAGTGGGGAGCATTTGTGTTCATAGTAATGAGCTTTGGATTAAAAAATGGACCACCAGCTTTCTCAGAGGTGGCAAGCAGAGTGTTTGAGCCCTATTTGTCTTCTTTTATGAGGGTATTTATGGATGATTTCATTGTGTTTAGATCCAAAGAGATGCATTTGGAGCACTTGAGGAAAGGTTTTGAGAGATGCAGGAAGTATGGTATGTCATTGAATCCATACAAATGTGCAATTGCAGTTAAAAGAGGAGTCTTGTTGGGCCACGTAATTTCAGAGGAAGGTATACAGGTGGATCCAAGAAAAATTCAGAGCATCATAAAGTCCAAGAGCCTAGTGAATCTGAAGGAAACATCTAGGTTTGTGGGTCATATCAAGTGGCACAGTAGACATTTAAGATATTTGTCAGATGTATGTGCACCCTTGTCACATCTAACCAAGAAAGGAGTAGAATTTAGGTGGTCAAAGGCCCAGGAAAAGGCATTTCAGACTTTAAAGAAGATGATGGTGGTAGCTCCAATTTTGCAGCCTCTTGATTGGTCTTTACCATTCCATGTATTTGTTGATGCCTTAGACATTGCAGTAGGAGCTGTTCTTATGCAGGCAAAAATCAAGAATTGATTTAGACCTGTCTACTATGCAAGTAGAATGCTAACTTAAGCTGAGAGGAATTACTCAGTTACAGAGAGAGAAGCTTTGGGCATGGTGTTCTCTTTACAGAAATTTAGACATTATCTCTTGGCTAACAAAGTCTTCTTTCATGTTGACCATTAAGCTCTGTTATTTCTTGTGAAGAAACGACAGTTGACAGGAAGGTTAGCAAGATGGATGTTGTTGTTGCAAGAATTTGACTTTGTGATAGTACATACTCCAGGGAATCAACATGCTGTGGTGGTGGCTGATTATTTAAGCAGACTTGAAAGTAAGGAGGATGCTGCAGGAGTTAATGATTATTTCCCTGACTCTGATCTGTTTGCTGTTCAGAGCTAGAGCTCTGACTCCTTTTATGATCAAATGTTGCTGTTTCTCACTGATGGATTGCTACCAGAAGAGATGAGTGTGGATCAGAAAAGGAAGTTTATGCTGAAAAGCAAGCCATTTTTAGTCATTGTTGTTGCAGGAGCATTGTATAGAAAGGGGATAGATCAGATAATAAGAAGATTTGTTCCTGATTTTGAACAAGCAATAGTGGTACAAGAGGCACATGCAGGGTTGTCTAGAGGTCACTTCTCAGGGGAGATAACAGGAAAGAAGATTTTACAATCAGGTCTGTGGTGGCCACAGTTTTGAAGGATGCTCACACATATGCCAAGGAATGTTTGGTTTGTCAGCAAGTGGGCCAACCCAATTCTAAAGATAGGATGTCAGACCACCCTGTGCTACCTCTAGATCCATTTTAGAAATGGGGATTAGATTTTGTGGGTCCTATCAAGCCAAAGAGCAAGACAGGTAAGAGTTACATTCTGGTGGCTACAGATTACTGTACTAAATCGGTGGAAGAAGTGGCTCTTAGAGACAATAAAGCAGCTAGTGTGGCCAAATTCTTGTATAGTAACATCATGACGTCCCATTGAGCTTGTCAGTGATCAGGGAACACACTTCTTGAATGATGTTATCAGAGAGCTGACTCAAACCCATATGATTTTGCATAAGAAGTCCACTCCCTATCATCCTCAGGCAAATGGACAGGCTGAGAGTTCAAACAAAATCCTGCTTAAAATTATTAAGAAGATTGTTCAGGACAACAAGTCTGATTGGGATATGAAATTCGATTCAGCTTTATGGTCATTTAGAATGGCCTTTAAAGTAACCACTGGAATGACTCCTTTTAGGCTTGTTTATGGGTTAGAAGCAGTAGTACCCATGGAGTTTGTGGTGCCTAGCTTGAGAGTTGCTGCAGAAAGCAGACTTCCACTTAGAGAATCTCTGATCTATAGACAGCACAATCTGAATCAGTTGGAGGAAGACAGAGCAATGAGTGCTTATGTTTCAGAGATCATTCAAAAAAGGAGACAAGCTTGGGTAAATAGGAATGTCAAGTTCAAAGTCTTCAAAGTGGGAGATTGGGTCATGCTTTACAATTCCAAGCCAGGGAAGTTGAGGCTCAGGTACATTGGGCCCTACAGAATTGAAAAAGACTTGGGGCAACGAACCTTCATGCTTTCAGATGCCTTTGGAACATTGGTACCAAAGGGGGTGAATGGGTTTAGACTTAAGCCATTTGTGGGCACTCCCCCTGTAGTTCAGAGTACATGTTCAGATCAGGGTAGAGCAAAAGATGAGAGAACAGAGGAAATTCAGAGCTTGTGTGTGGATCAGAGTCCGTTTGGATTTTTCAATTTGAACGGTGGGGAATATATTTCGCACGAGTCAGCTGTCAATTGGCTTGATTTAACTTTTTGTCCAACATTATTTGCGGTAATGGCCGACGTGATGCATGAGAATCCCTATAAATCCGTCGCAGTGAGGGGACGGCATGCACGACTTCATCCAGTCCGTTCTAGCAGTGCATGGAAGAGGAGATTGCATGAGGAGACATCTGCGTTTCAGAGGCATCCATTCCAGAAGCCTCATTGTGCTGTGTGCTGTGTGCCTCATTTTTTTTCTCCTTGTTCTACTTATCCCCCTGCTCACATGCCCTGTAGTTCTACCACTAGGCCAAACCTTCTTGCTCTGAATACTATTAGGCAGAGGTTGGCCATGGTGAAGGGTAAGCAGGCTATGTAGCAAGGGCGACCTAAGGTGGAGACCACATCAGTTTGACGGTCCCTGCGAGAGCATTCAGTACCAAGAAAAGAAGTGGAGCAGTGTTTTAGCTCGGATTCTGAAGAGACGGGACAACAGGAGGAGACTTCTATGAAGGATATTTCTATTGCTGTGGTGGGTAGCCTGATGGAGAACTTTGCACCCTTCAAGTACAGCATGGATTTGGAGAATAACGCAAATGTTCAGTGGCTTACTTCAATTGGGTTGATCGGATATGCAAAATTGGCTTGGGCTGAGTGGCAAGACAATATCTATGCTCCCACACAGCTAGCTCTGCTGAGAAAGAGAGAGGGAGTACTCAAAGGAGGTACAAGGGTAACCCTAGCTCTGATTTCTCAGGTATTTGACTTACCTTTTAACCCAGGTTTGGAAGCTTTGAATTTAGTTTCTAATGAGGATATGGAGAGAGAATTTGGGAACCCTGTGGGCTCCAGACATTATTATCATTTGAAGATAGTAGAGGCCGCCAGGAAGCAGCAATCGCGATGGTTTATGGAGCGTGTTCTTTTACTTCAGAAGGTTGACTACATGTCAAAGGAATTATATACCCCTTTAGCTGCACAGTAGAGGCAGGAGTGGATGTGGATTGGGCCACTGTGGATTATGATTGAAGTGGTACATCAGAGGATTATGATTGAAGTGGGAGAGAAGGATAAAAGGAGAGCAGTTAGTAAGAGCAGGCTTGGCCCTTTCCTCAAGGCCTTATTTGATTATGACTCTTTTCAAACAGCTATACCTGCAAAGCCTGTGGACCGACGTTCGACATTTGCGTCAATATTCTAACGTCGGTATGCCCTAAACCTCTAGTAGTGATTCTACCATGCCTTCTGCGTGCCTAGAGAAGAGAGGCGGTCAACAACGATGTCATGTGAGTAGCATAATGTGAAGGAGCAGTGATCTAGAGTTGAGGGCAATAGACTCACAGTGCAGAGTGAAGAAGAAGATCCAAATGGAGTCCGTATCTGTGAAAAGAGAAGATTGGCAAGCGAACTCCATAGTAAATGAGATGTGGTGCATAACATAGCTTCAAGACGGGCGCGATGCAGCCAGCTTTACAAATGCATTGAATATCCTAGTATAGCTAGATGTGCGGTTCAACGAATTGAAGATTTGTTGTTTATATTTGGTAATCTTGTCTTCATAACTTAGTTGAAATTAGCGATTTTGTAAAATTTTACATATTTTAAGCTTTAAATAGCAGCAGTTTTTGGGAGACCTCATTTAAAATTGCGTTTGGGCTAAAAATAGTGTCCTTTTTTCCATCGCTAAAAATAGTATGCGTTTTTTTACCTCCCTTGCTTGCAATAATCCTTTCAAGTTGCAATTTTATTGTGAGGATTATTACTAAGGTTTTTGAAGTCTTTTTTGGGACTCCATTAGCCTCATTATTAGAAGCCTTGTGATGCCACTATATTGTCGTAGTTAATAACGACATTCAATTCTTCCTCTCTCTTTTTTTGGGAGTGCATTAGCCTTATTAACACCTTGTGAGTGATGATGTCACTATAACATTGTAGTTAATTATGACATTCAACTCAAATCGCAAAAATAAGCTATGTAGAGTGAGACTTAGATAAGTCCACGTTTAAAACTAACAAGTGTGACATCTTATATTAACTAATAAGTCTGGATTTAAAACTAATAAGTGTGATATCTTATATTAACTATTTGCACAGGTCTAAGGTTACACTCTATTTTTGGATAATGGTGTGGAAAGTTGAAGCTTGGCTAATGATTCAATAAGTTCTGAAACAAGGTGATAGATTTGGATTTAAAGAGAGGTGTTTTATGATAAATGAGCACCTCAAAAAGGATCCCTAAAGCAAGCCACTCAAGGGATCACACAAAGTACAATCCATGCTTGGATCCTTTACAAGATTCAGTCGTAATAGTAAAGTAAAAGTTTTGGTTGTACTTGTAAAACATTGTTATGGCTCACCCAAATCCCCGTCGTGAAACACATCCTAAAAAGAGGAATACCTTGTGGAACTCCAACTGTCATGGGGATCCTTCCATTGCCCGAGCTTATAACCCTTGAGCTCTCCAAGCTCCACAACTCCATGAGAAGCAATTCTACCATGCCTTCCGCGTGCCTAGGCGCAACATCGATGTCATGTGAGTAGCGCAGTGTGAACAGTGATCTAGAGTTGAGGGCAATAGAGTCGCAGTGCAGAGTGAAGGAGAAGATCCAAGTGGAGTCCGTATCTGTGAAAAGAGAAGATTGGCAAGTGAACTCCATATTAAATGAGATGTGGTGTGTGAGGTGAAAAAAAGAAAGAAAAGCCTGCCTCTATAGCCCTTCCACCTCGCAAACTTGGAAACACTCACCCGAACAGGGGCACCACCAGCCACCGGCTGGAACAATTCTCGCACTCACCACCCAACCCACGCCAGACAGACAGCCCAAAACAGGGGCACCATAAACCAAGACAAACACCCAGCTTTATATTTCCAGATCAAAACATTATACAAGCTTCTCCCGACACAGAAGCTTTACTCACACAACCCACAAAACACTCAGGCCTGTCAGCCGAGGATACACCACATTCCCAATAACCATAAACCTCTCGCCTGCCTGCTGTACCAATCACATCAGAATGAACCCGGCCACTCTCGCTCCAGAAGGCGCCCACACCAGCTAGCCCTCGAGTCCTCTGCGACCCATCACTTCTGCATGTGTCGTCAGCAGCAGCTACACCATCATCTCTCTCTCAATCTCTCTCTCTGTGCTGATCCTCTGCCAGCCACTTCAAACCCAGGCAGCTTATCTGCCTTGCTACCGGCCCACCACCAAGCAGCAACACCTGTCTCTGTCTCACTCGGCACCCACTCTCTGTCCACTGTCTCCAAAGCGGCCCACACCAGCCACCTTGTCACCTGCAGCTTATCTGCTTCCCTTTTGTCCTCGCTAGCAGCTCCCTTTGATGCCAGCATCCGCTCTCTTATCTACAGGCAGCGCCCCACCAGCCTCTGCCTTCTCCAACACGCATGCCCTCCATGCTTGCCTTCAGCACCTACCTTGCCCATAGGCGGCTTCACCAAGGCCGTCCTCTTTGTAAACCTGTCCCACACCAGTAGAGCTGCGCTCCACTATCTGCTAACCATCTGCTGGCGGCTTCTCTTTACACCAGCCCGTCAGCTGTTCTCCACGCTAGCCACCTCAAAGCCCACTGGCCCGTTACCTAGACAGCCCAAACACACCTTACGCTTCAGCCCCTTCAACCACTACACTTCACAAGGGGGCTCAGCGCCTTTCAACACCACCACTTCCAGCCATGCTACCCATTGTCGCCAGCCTTAACCCTTCAGCCCACACGTCAGCGCCTGTCCACACCTATCCAGCAGGCGCTCCTCAGTCACCAGCTCCAGTCGCCCACACGTCGCGTATCATCCTCTTGCTCTCTCTCCACGGCTTTACCAAGCTTCCCACATAGGCGGCCTCCTACACGCCTTCACCCACACTGCAGCCACCTGTCAACCTTCGACCACACTCAGTCTGTGCTTGACCAGCTACCTTGCAGCTCTTCGACGGCTTCCACACGGCCCACGTCCACTTCTTCACCTGGGAGGCTCCCACACTTCTGCGCTGACCAGCTGCGCTCCATAGCCCACTGGCTCCTCTAGTCCGTCTGTCCTCTCCACAACAGCGTATCCGGCTGCTACACGACGGCCACCACAGCTACGCCTCCTCTGGCTTGAAACTGCAGCTGCGCACTGCACTCCTCAGTTGCACTAGAGAGCCCCCTCGTCAATACAACACGGTCGACACCTTTTATTGCCAGCTGCGCATCACCTCCACATCTGCAGCTTCTCGATCTTCTGGAAGAAGCGCTGGCAGCCCTTCAGCGTTCCACGTTCAACATTACCAGCTGGCACTTTATTATATATATTATTTATTTTGCCTAAGGCCTAAAGATGGCCACCTTTCCTTTCATACCAATGTCCAAGGCCTTGGCCCCATTACCTTTTTCAAATGCAACCCACACGAGTGCCCGCTGTATTTCTTGGACGCCCACACAAATTCAGACGACCGAGCAGCTTAAATCAACCCAGCAAACCGCTCACCGGACAGGCCTGCAACCAGCCCAAAACCAAAAGCATCCACCCTGAACATCTGCACACGCTCTCCAAACCAAACTCTTTACAACTGCCACGCACACGTATGTACACGAGCCAAAAAGACGTCTCAAAAAAACGCCTGACATGGTGCATAACATAGCTTCAAGATGGGCGCGATGCAGCCAGCTTTACAAATGCATTGAATATCCTATAGCTAGATGTGCGTTGCAACGAATTGAAGATTTGTTGTTTATATTTGGTAATCTTGTCTTCATAACTTACTTGAAATTAGCGATTTTGTATAATTTCACATATTTTAAGCTTTAAATAGCAGCACTTTTTGGGAGACCTCATTTAAAATTGTGTTTGGGCTAAAAATTACGTTTGGGCTAAAAATAGTGTCCTTTTTTCCATTGCTAAAAATAGTATGCGTTTTTTTACCTCCCTTGCTTGCAATAATCCTTTCAAGTTGTGATTTTCTTGTTGTGAGGATTATTACTAAGATTTTTGAAGTCTTTTTTGGGACTCCATTAGCCTCATTAGAAGCCTTGTGATGCCAATATATTGTCGTAGTTAATAACGACATTCAATTCTTCCTCTCTCTTTTTTTGGGAGTGCATTAGCCTTATTAAGGCCTTGTGAGTGATGATGTCACTATAACATTGTAGTTAATTATGACATTCAACTCAAATCACAAAAATAAGCTATTTAGAGTGAGACTTAGATAAGTCCACGTTTAAACCTAACAAGTGTGACATCTTATATTAACTAATAAGTCTGGATTTAAAACTAATAAGTGTGATATCTTATATTAACTATTTGCAGGGGTCTAAGGTTACACTTTGTTTTTTGGGTAATAGTGCGAAAAAGTGAAGCTTAGCTAATGATTCAATAAGTTCTGAAACAAGGTGATAGATTTGGATTTAAGGAGAGGTGTTTTGTGATAAATGAGCACCTCCAAAAGGATCCCTAAAGTAAGACAGTGAAGGGATCACACAAAGTACAATCCATGCTTGGATCCTTTACAAGATTCAGTCCGTAAATAGGAAAGTAAAAGTTTTGGTAGTACTTGTAAAACATTGTTATGGCTCACCCAAACCCCCGTCGTGAAACACATCTTAACAAGAAGATTACCTTGTGGAACTGCAACTATCATGGGGATCCTTCCATTGCCCGAGCTTATAGTGTCCTTTTTTCCATTGCTGGAAAATAGTGTCCTTTTTTCCATTGCTAGAAATAGTATGCGTTTTTTTACCTCCCTTGTTTGCAATAATCCTTTCAAGTTGCGATTTTATTGTGAAGATTATTACTAAGGTTTTTGAAGTCTTTTTTGGGACTCCATTAGCCTCATTAGAAGCCTTGTGATGACACTATATTGTTGTAGTTAATAACGACATTCGATTCTTCCTCTCTCTTTTTTTGGGAGTGCATTAGCCTTATTAACGCCTTGTGAGTGATGATGTCACTATAACATTGTAGTTAATTATGACATTCAACTCAAATCGCAAAAATAAGCTATGTAGAGTGAGACTTAGATAAGTCCACATTTAAAACTAACAAGTGTGACATCTTATATTTACTAATAAGTCTGGATTTAAAACTAATAAGTGTGATATCTTATATTAACTATTTGCACAGGTCTAAGGTTACACTCTATTTTTGGATAATGGTGTGGAAAGTTGAAGCTTAGCTAATGATTCAATAAATTCTAAAACAAGGTGATATATTTGGATTTAAAGAGAGGTGTTTTATGATAAATGAGCACCTCAAAAAGGATCCCTAAAGCAAGCCACTCAAGGGATCACACAAATTACAATCCATGCTTGGATCCTTTACAAGATTCAGTCGTAATAGTAAAGTAAAAGTTTTGGTAGTACTTGTAAAAACATTGTTATGGCTCACCCAAACCCCCGTCTCACGAAACACATCCTAAAAAGAAGAATACCTTGTGGAACTCCAACTGTCATGGGGATCCTTCCATTGCCCGAGCTTATAACCCTTGAGCTCTCCAAGCTCCACAACTCCATGAGAAGCAATTCTACCATGCCTTCCGCATGCCTAGGCGCAACATCGATGTCATGTGAGTAGCGCAGTGTGAAGGAGCAGTGATCTAGAGTTGAGGGCAATAGAGTCACAATGCAAAGTGAAGGAGAAGATCCAAGTGGAGTCCGTATCTGTGAAAAGAGAAGATTGGCAAGCGAACTCCATATTAAATGAGATGTGGTGCATAACATAGCTTCAAGACGGGCGCGATGGAGCCGGCTTTACAAATGCATTGAATATCCTATAGCTAGATGTGCGGTGCAAACGAATTGAAGATTTGTTGTTTATGTTTGGTAATCTTGTCTTCATAACTTACTTGAAATTAGCGATTTTGTATAATTTTACATATTTTAAGCTTTAAATAGCAGCACTTTTTGGGAGACCTCATTTAAAATTGTGTTTGGGCTAAAAACAGTGTCCTTTTTTCCATTACTAAAAATAGTATGCATTTTTTTACCTCCCTTGCTTGCAATAATCCTTTAAAGTTGCAATTTTATTTTGAGGATTATTACTAAGGTTTTTGAAGTCTTTTTTGGGACTCCATTAGCCTCATTAGAAGCCTTGTGATGCCACTATATTGTCGTAGTTAATAACGACATTCAATTCTTCCTCTCTCTTTTTTTGGGAGTGCATTAGCCTTATTAACACCTTGTGAGTGATGATGTCACTATAACATTGTAGTTAATTATGACATTAAACTCAAATCGCAAAAATAAGCTATGTAGAGTGAGACTTAGATAAGTCCATGTTTAAAACTAACAAGTGTGACATCTTATATTAACTAATAAGTCTGGATTTAAAACTAATAAGTGTGATATCTTATATTAACTTTTGCACGGGTCTAAGGTGACACTCTATTTTTGGATAATAGTGCGAAAAGTTGAAGATTAGCTAATGATTCAATAAGTTTTGAAACAAGGTGATAGATTTGGATTTAAAGAGAGGTGTTTTGTAACATTTCTCCCTCCAGCTTTTTGAGGTGTGCATGTGTAAGAACCTCCCCTTCTGATCTTATAATTATTCCCCTCTCTGAAATAAAAGAAAGATTCTATTTTACCCTATTTTGACCTAGAGAGAGAAAATGTCTAGAGGGAGTCCAAAATTGAGATATTTTTGGATATAAAAATCCTCCTAGTGTCTAAAATGAATTCCCCTGAAACAAAAATTCAAAAAGAACTTTCCAATGTGCAATTGAAATTAATTGGAAATAGGTATAAAGGACCTTAGCCTAAGGGTCTAGATTTTCAGAAATTTTTGGATTATGGTCCAATTAAGGTTCCTATGGGCCAATAGGATCAATCCATGTGTGGGGAGGAGATAAATCCAATTTATAAAAGAAGATACCCAAAAATGAGTAAATGCCCACATAAGATGAAGAGTTGACTATGTACAAGGTTTATTAGTAAAAGACTATGAGTAGTACTAAAAAAATGAGATATTTTGGGTATAATGATTTATTTTTGACACATGTGTAAGGAAGGGGAGTCCCTTCAAGGAGGCGCCTACTTCACATGCTTGAATGAGTTTTAAACTAAAAAATAATGTGATATTTTTATCTCTCCTCTCTCTTGGATCAAACCAAATCAAAAGGGAACCAAACTAGGTCCAAATCTTATCCAAATTCAACCAAACTGAACCTGGAAAAATTCTAGAAATTATTTGGACTAGTTAGAGGCCTCCCTCTCCTATAAATATATCCTTAGCCCTTTGTTAAAAAATATGAGAACTATACTATGCCAGTATTATGCTGAAATAATGATAATTTTTACTATTCTCTAAAAATCTCTCCAAAGTGAAGAAATTGGAGCTTCCCTCTTTCTTCAATCTCCATTGGTGGCTCCATCAACATACCAAACCAATTGATTGGTTGGGGGCCTCTACCATGATCAAATAATCAAGCAATTTGTAAGGTAAAGGGTGAGTTTTGATCTTTTTCTATAATTTCTCAATGTTTCTATCTTCTCAACCCCTCTCAAGCTTGAGAAGCTTAATTGGAATGGCTTTTTAATGCTATTGAAGTTAATTGATGAATGGTAGTAAGGAAATACATAAATTTCTATTTATGCTTAATTTTAATGGTTTTTATGTAATTTCTCTCTCTCACTCAAAGAATGGTCATTCCCATGACCTATTCTCAATCCAAATGAAGCTTCTCATGAATCTTTTCCCTAATCTAGGAATAAATTCTATGCTTGTTTAATTGGAGGCCAAATTAATGGCTTTTTTATGCTTTTAAGTTAGTTATTTCATGAAAATTTATGATTCAATCCATAATGGATTAATGATCCAATAATTAGGGATCATTCTAATCATATCCATAATGTTAAAGTTCATTCTTTTAGAATAAATTGAGATTTATCAGTAATAGTAGCGAAGCTATGGCGAAATGTTTGTAAAAATTACACATAAAACATTTTCATTCAAAGTATGAAAAGAGGACTTCCTACCATATTCTAGGAATTATCATCCTAGATAAACTGATTGATTCTCATTGTAATCATAGAAATATTGATTTTTAGGTTTATGCATAGTAATGAATTTTAAAATAAATTTATTTATCTATGAGAAATATTTAAATGTTAAAAGAGGAATTCCCATTACATTTGGAATTCGATCATTCGATGGGAAAAAGAGAATTTTCTATCATATTGGAATTATGGGATAATTCATTTAATTTTAAAAATAAATTTTTAGATACATTTATTTATCTATAAACAAATAGTTAAATATTAAAAGAGGAATTCCCATTACATTTGGAATTCCATGATTGGATGGGAAAAGAGAATTTCCTATCATATTGGAATTATGAGATAATTCATTTAATTTCAAAAATAAATTTTTAGATAAATTTATTTATCTATGAGAAATAATTGAATGTTAAAAGAGGAACTCCCATTACATTTGGAATTCCATCATTGGATGGGAAAAGAGAATTTCCTATCATATTGGAATTATGAGATAATTCATTTAATTTTAAAAATGAATTTTTAGATAATTTACTTAATTTTAAAAAAAAATTTTAGATAAATTTATTTATCTATGAGAAATAATTAAATGTTAAAAGAGGAATTCCCATTACATATGGAATTCCATGATTGGATGGGGAAAAGAGAATTTCCTATCATATTGGAATTATGGGATAATTCCAATATGATAGGAAAAGAGAATTTCCTATCATATTGGAATTATGGGATAATTCATTTAATTTCAAAAGTGAATTTTTAGATAAATTTATTTATCTATGAGAAATAATTAAATGTTAAAAGAGGAATTCCCATTACATTTGGAATTCCATGATTGGATGGGAAAAGAGAATTTCCTATCATATTGGAATTATGGGATAATTCATTTAATTTCAAAAATAAACTTTTAGATAAATTTATTTATCTATGAGAAATAATTAAATGTTAAAAGAGGAATTCCCATTACAATTGGAATTCCATCATTGGATGGGAAAAAGAGAATTTCTTATAATATTGAAATTATGGGATAATTCATTTAATTTCAAAGATGAATTTTTAGATAAATTTATTTATCTATGAGAAACATTTAAATGTCAAAAGAGGAATCCTTACGACATTTGAAATTCCATCATTTAGATGGAAAAAGAGAAATTTCTAGCATATTAAAATAATGGGTATTTTAAATGAATTTATTTTAAAAGAAATATTTAATGGGAAAAGAGGAAATCCCATGGTAATTGGGATCCTAGAAATTAAATGGGAAGAAGATGAATTTTTTAGTATAAATTTGATTTATGATTTTTTTACCATAAGAGGAAATATGGATAGAATTGATTTCTACAAATCCCATAAATTCTTTTATTCAAAAGAAGAATATTGAATATAATTCAATTGAGGAATTGAGAAGAAATACGGAACTAGTTGTCAGAAAAAGAATCTTAAATTAGGCCAAGCAATTGGATGAAATTTAGATAAAGTCCTATTATCGGTATCAATCTAGGAAAAGTTATTAAATGGTAATAGCATGTGACTGGATGTGATAAGAAGAAAATAGGATGTGATAAGCTATGTATGGGCTGTGATAGGATGGGTATGGATGTGGATGTATGAATGTGGATGTGGATGTGGATGTGGATGTATGGATGTGGATGTGGATGTGATGTGGAGTGGATGTATGAATGTGGATGTGGAAATGGATGTATGGATGTAGATGTAGATGTGGATGTGGATGTATGGATGTGGATGTGGATGTGGATGTGGATGTATGGATGTGGATGTGGATGTGGATGTATGAATGTGGATGTGGATGTGGATGTGGATGTGGATGTGGAAATGGATGTATGGATGTAGATGTGGATGTGGATGTATGGATGTGGATGTGGATGTATGAATGTGGATGTGGATGTGGATATGGATGTATGAATGTGGATGTGGATGTGGATGTATGGATGTGGATGTGGATGTGGATATATGAATGTGGATGTGGAAATGGATGTATGGATGTAGATGTGGATGTGGATGTATGGATGTGGATGTGGATGTATGAATGTGTGGATGTATGGATGTGGATGTGGATGGGGATGTGGATGTATGAATGTGGATGTGGAAATGGATGTATGGATGTAGATGTGATGTGGATGTATGGATGTGGATGTGGATATGGATGTGGATATATGAACGTGGATGTGGATGTGGATGTGGATGTACGAATGTGGATGTGTAGGTGGAATAATGAATGCGAATGTGGATGTGAAAGGATGTGACGTCGATATGAGTGAATGGATGAGATGTGATGACATGTGAATCAAGACATGAATGAATGATATGGGATGTGAATGAATGATATGTGATGTGAATAAATCTGATGTGATGAGATGGAAAATGATGTGATTGGATGAGAATGGGTACACATATGAATTGAATGTGGAATAAGTATGTGGACTGAATGTGGAAAGACGAGAGTTCATTATAGAAATTGTATTTGTGACCTGTTTGTAAATGATTGATTTATGTCAAGAATGCTGGGGAAGCATTTTGACCCTCTTGCGAATAAGGTCGTGGAGACCTAACTAATAAAGTTGCAAAACAGCTGACGAAGAGTCAACAGAGGATGTCTCGGGTAGCAAGGTCGGCCGAGGTCTTGACCAGCCTCGGTTCGATTTAAATGGTGAGCTTCTGGTATGGTGGATGAGGGACCAAGGAAGTGGCCTATGAGTGAAGCGCTAGGTGACTTGCGAAGGATCATAGAGGGTGCTGACCATACGGTGCTCGGGCTTTGGGTCGCCGAAGATACCCACACGTGTGTCATCGAAGATATTGGAACAAGGAGTAAGAGTTGTTTTCTGAAACCAACATTGGATTTGGTTGACTGACCTTGTTGGTCCTCAACGGATGAGTCCATGGCTTTTTTTTTAATGGATCTGCTGGTTGATCTTGCTGATCTTCAATGGAGATTCCATCTTGATTTTTATAAGTGAATATATTGCCAGGTACTATGAGCTAGGAACTATTGAAAAGGCCCCTGAGTGGACAGTGGTGAGCGTTCTGGTTGCCAATGATGCCATAGATACTCCGATGAAGGAATGATTGGAAATTAAGATTCAACCGGATATTTTGGAGGTTGTGATCAGTGATACTATGGTTTCATTAAATGATTGTTTTAAAGATGGCTGAATCTGTGAAAAAGGCAATTTCATATTGGGTGTGTAAGTGGCATGATGGTGTTAAATTTGCATGAATATCCGGCTACTCTTTTCCCTGGTACCTGGGACAAAACCTAACCAAATTCTAAATTGGATCCCATCACTACAGTGGGCGGTTAGCTATCCCATGGGACTGGATGGGGTTAGGTTGGACTGATGGATCCGTAAATTGAGACTCAATTCTGTTATAATACGATAGATGAAGTAAATCCCGGATAGTAATTGTTCTATGGATAAGAATCAACGGTTGTGCCTCTCGATGGGGAAAAAAGCATTGATCTCTATGATCCAAGTGCAAGCTTCTTCCTTGATCTGACCAAGTGTCTTTATAGGTTCGGTTGGATCAGTTTGGTTAGTAATGGCCTTGACTACGTTAGAGTAAAAATATCTTGGAGGAATCACCCGTGCTTTCCGGGCAAGGGAAGGTTTTTCGAGTTTGGTTTTGGAAGAACCGAGGGATTAGTCTCCTATCTAGATATCCGTGGGCGAGGCCACGAGTGAGAGGACCCTGCACCGTGCAAGGAGTGCTACTTCCGCTGCTAGCACCCCCGAGAATCCATTGGGCGGAGGGGGCAAGGATCTTTCAGCTGTGGTATCAGAGCAAATTGGCTAATGAGCCTCAACTGCTGAGAAGCCAAAAATGTCAAAATGTATGAAGTAACAGTAAAAGGTTGGAATTCTATGATGAAATTCATACAAATTGGTATTCAGATTGAAATTCATAAATTGGTAATTGGGTCTTCAGATGGAAGTACCGCAATTATATCCCTGACTTGCTTGAGACCTAGACATGATGGTATTTACCTTATAATTCCAAGGACTGTGACTACCCGTATATACCGAGGGTATAACTGTAACTCTTTACTGGCAGTATATACGGGTAAATCTAAGACCTTGAAATTATAAGCAAAAATGCTATCCAGATGATGAATTCGAATGTGGTTGATATGATTTTAAAATTCTGGTTGAGAATTGATGAGTTGATTTGGATTCTGATTGGAAAAAGATGATTCCTGAATTTTGGTTAAAAAGCGTTAAGCTGAGTAAAAACCACAATGAGGATGAATAAGACAAATCCCTGTGATAATGTTCGTTAACTGGAATGATGATAATGACTTCAGTAAATCACTATGAGATTAGTGGATTGTGCTGTCAGATTGCTACTGTTAGCACTTGACCCGGTGGATCAAGTTAAGGGATGACAAATTGAGAACTTGCTTGAGTGAAATTCCCGTGGGAGGAATGTTCTTAGAAAGAAATTTTTCGGTCTAATGGACCATTATTGTGTTAAAGATATGAATGATATGTTCTGAATGAATTGTTATTTGATGATGAGTTCTATATAAGGGATCTTTATCCCAGGATTCTGTTGGGTTGACCAGAATATAAGGAACCCTAGAATCAATTAGATCTTAAGGAAAAGAGTTGTCCTCTAGTTTGCGAGATGAGGACATCTCGCGTTTTTTAAGTGGGGTAGGATGTAAGATTTCCCCCTCCAGCTTTTTGAGGTGTGTAGGTGTAAGAACGTCCCCTTCTGATCTTATAATTATTCCTCTCTCTGAAATAAAAGAAAGATTCTGTTTTACCCTGTTTTGACCTAGAGAGAGAAAATGTCTAGAGAGAGGTAGTCCAAAATTGAGATATTTTTGGATATAAAAATCCTCCTAGGGTCTAAAATGAATTCCCCTGAAACAAAAATTCAAAAAGAACTTTCCAATGTGCAATTGGAATTAATTGGAAATAGGTATAAAGGACCTTAGCCTAAGGGTCTAGATTTTCAGAAATTTTTGGATTATGGTCTAATTAAGGTTCCTATGGGCCAATAGGATCAATCCATGTGTGGGGAGGAGATAAATCCAATTTGTAAAAGAAGATACCCAAAAATGAGTAAATGCCCACATAAGATGAAGAGTTGACTATGTACAAGGTTTATTAGTAAAAGACTATGAGTATTACTAAAAAAATGAGATATTTTGGGTATAATGATTCATTTTTGACGCATGTGTAAGGAAGGGGAGTCCCTTCAAGGAGACGCCTACTTCACATGCTTGAATGCATTCACATCCCATATCATTCATTCACGTCCTGATTCACATGTCATCACATCTCATCCATTCACTCATATCGACGTCACATCCTTTCACATCCACATTTGCATTCACTATTCCACCTACACATCCACATTAGTACATCCACATCCATACATCCACATCCACATCCACATCCACATTCATTCATCCACATCCATATCCACATCCATACATCCACATCTACATCCATACATCCATTTCCACATCCACATTCATACATCCACATCCACATCCACATCCACATCCACATCTACATCCATACATCCATTTTCACATCCACATCCACATCCACATCCATACATCCACATCCACATCCACATTCATACATCCACATCCACATCCATACATCCACATCCACATCTACATCCATACATCCATACATCCATATCCACATCCACATTCATACATCCACATCCACATCCACATCCATACATCCACATCCACATCTACATCCATACATCCATTTCCACATCCACATCCATACATCCACATCCACATCCACATTCATACATCCACATCCACATCCACATCCATACATCCACATCGACATCTACACCCATACATCCATTTCCACATCCACATTCATACATCCACATCCACATCCATACATTCACATCCACATCCACATTCACACGTCCACATCCACATCTACATCCACATCCACATCTACATCCATACATCCATTTCCACATCCACATTCATACATCCACATCCACATCCATACATCCATATCCACATCCACATCCACATTCATACATCCACATCCACATCCACATCCATACATCCACATCCACATCTACATCCATACTCATCCTATCAACAGCCCATACACATCTTATCACATCCTATTTTCCTCTTATCACATCTAGTCACATGCTATTACCTATTTTCCTCTTATCACATCTAGTCACATGCTATTACCTATTTTCCTCTTATCACATCTAGTCACATGCTATTACCATTTAATAGCTTTTTCCAGATTGATACCGATAAAACTTTTTCTAAATTTCAGTCAATTGCTTGGCCTAATTAAAGATTCTTTTTCTGACAACTAGTTTCGTATTCCTTCTCAATTCCTCAATTGAATTATATTCAATATTCTTCTTTTGAATAAAAGAACTTATGGGATTTGTAGAAATTAATTCTACCCATATTTCCTCTTATGGTAAAATAATCATAAATCAAATTTATACTAAAAAATTCCTCTTCTTCCCATTTAATTTCTAGGATCCCAATAACCATGGGAATTCCTCTTTTCCCATCAAATATTTCTTATAAAATAAATTCATTTAAAATACCCATTATTTTAATATGCTAGAAATTTCTCTTTGTCCATCTAAATGATGGAATTCCAAATGTCGTAAGGATTCCTCTTTTGACATTTAAATGTTTCTCATAGATAAAAAAAATTATCTAAAAATTTATCTTTGAAATTAAATGAATTATCCCATAATTCCAATATGATAGAAAATTCTCTTTTTCCCATCCAATGATGGAATTCCAATTGTAATGGGAATTCCTCTTTTAACATTAATTTATTTCTCATAGATAAATAAATTTATCTAAAAGTTTATTTTTAAAATTAAATGAATTATTCCATAATTCCAATATGATAGAAAATTCTATTTTCCCATCCAATCATGGAATTCCAAATGTAATGGGAATTCCTCTTTTAACATTTAATTATTTCTCATAGATAAATAAATTTATCTAAAAATTCATTTTTGAAATTAAATGAATTATCCCATAATTCGAATATGATAGGAAATTCTCTTTTCCCCATCCAATCATGGAATTCCAAATGTAATGGGAATCCTCTTTTAACATTTAATTATTTCTCATAGATAAATAAATTTATCTAAAAATTTATTTTTAAAATTAAATGAATTATCTCATAATTCCAATATGATAGGAAATTCTCTTTTTTTCCATCTAATCATGGAATTCCAAATGTAATGGGAATTCCTCTTTTAACATTTAATTATTTCTCATAGATAAATAAATTTATCTAAAAGTTTATTTTGAAATTAAATGAATTATCTCATAATTCCAATATGATAGGAAATTCTCTTTTCCCATCCAATCATGGAATTCCAAATGTAATGGGAATTCCTCTTTTAATATTTAATTATTTCTTATAGATAAATAAATTTATCTAAAAATTCATTTTTGAAATTAAATAAATTATCCCATAATTTCAATATGATAGGAAATTCTCTTTTTCCCATCCAATGACGGAATTCCAAATGTAATGGGAATTTCTCTTTTAACATTTAATTATTTCTCATAGATAAATAAATTTATCTAAAAATTCATTATTATGCATAAACCTAAAAACCAATATTTCTATGATTACAATGAGAATCAATCAGTTTATCTAGGATGATAATTCTTAGAATATGGTAGGAAGTCCTCTTTTCATACTTTGAATGAAAATGTTTTATGTGTAATTTTTACAAAAATTTTGCCATAGCTCTACTGCTATTACTGATAAATCTCAATTTATTCTAAAAGAATAAACTTTAACATTATGGATATGATTAGAATGATCCCTAATTGGATCATTAACCCATTATGGATTGAATCATAAATTTTCATGAAATAACTAACTTAAAAGCATAAAAAAGCCATTAACTTGGCCTCCAATTAAACAAGCATAGAATTTATTCCTGGATTAGGGAAAAGCTTCATGAGAAACTTCATTTGGATTGAGAATAGGTCATGGGAATGACCATTCTTTGAGTGAGAGAGAGAAATTACATAAAAACCATTAAAATTAAGCATAAATAGAAATTTATGTATTTCCTTACTACCATTCAATAGCATTAAAAAGCCATTCTAATTAAGCTTCTCAAGCTTGAGAGGGGTTGAGAAGATAGATTTGGATTTAAAGAGAGGTGTTTTGTGATAGATTTGGATTTAAAGAGAGGTGTTTTGTGATAAGTGAGCACCTCAAAAAGGATCTCTAATGCAAGCCACTCAAGGGATCACACAAAGTACAATCCATGCTTGGATCGTTTACAAGATTCAGTCGTCATAGTAAAATAAAAGTTTTGGTAGTACTTGTAAAACATTGTTATGGCTCACCCAAACCCCTGTCGCGAAACACATGTTAACAAGAAGATTACCTTGTGGAACTACAACTATCATGGGGATCCTTCCATTGACCGAGCTTATAACCCTTGAGGTCTCCAAGCTCCACAACTCCATGAGAAGCAATTCTACCATGCCTTCCACATGCCTAGAGAAAAGAGGCGGTCAACAACGATGTCATGTGAGTAGCGCAGTAGTGTGAAGGAGCAGTGATCCAGAGTTGAGGGCAACAGAGTCGCAGTAGTGGAGAGTGAAGGAGAAGATCCAAGTGGAGTCCATATCTGAAAAGAAAAGATTGGCAAGCGAAGTCCATAGTAAATGAGATGTGATACATAACATAGCTTCAAGACGAGCGCGATTAGCTTTACAAATGCATTGAATATCCTATAGCTAGATGTGCAGTGCAACGAATTGAGGATTTGTTGTTTATATTTGGTAATCTTATCTTCATAACTTACTTGAAATTAGTAATTTTGTATAATTCTACATATTTTAAGCTTTAAATAGTAGCACTTTTTGGGAGACCTCATTTAAAATTGCGTTTGGGCTAAAAATAGTGTCCTTTTTTGCATTGCTAAAAATAGTATGCTTTTTTTTTACCTCCCTTGCTTGCAAATTGCAATAATCCTTTGAAGTTGTGATTTTATTGTGAGGATTATTACTAAGGTTTTTGAAGTCTTTTTTGGGACTCCATTAGCCTCATTAGAAGCCTTCTGATGCCTGTAAAGGATCCAAGCATGGATTGTACTTTGTGTGATCCCTTGAGTGGCTTGCTTTAAGGATGCTTTTTGAGGTTCTCATTTATCACAAAACACCTCTCTTTAAATCCAAATCTATCACCTTGTTTCAGAACTTATTGAATCATTAGCTAACCTTCAACTTTTCGCACTATTATCCAAAAAACAGAGTGTAACCTTAGACCTATGCAAATAGTTAATATAAGATATCACACTTATTAGTTTTAAATCCAGCCTTAATATAGTTAATATAAGATGTCACACTTGTTAGTTTAAACGTGGACTTATCTAAGTCTCACTCTACATAGCTTATTTTTGCAATTTGAGTTGAATGTCATAATTAACTACAATGTTATAGTGAAATCATCACTCACAAGGCCTTAATAAGGCTAATGGACTCCCAAAAAAAGAGAAAGGAAGAATTGAATGTCGTTATTAACTATGTAGTACGACAATATTGTGGCATCACAAGGCTTCTAATGAGGCTAATAAAGTCCCACAAAAGACTTCAAAAACCTTAGTAATAATCCTCACAATAAAATCGCAACTTGAAAGGATTATTGCAAGCAAGGGAGGTAAAAAACCCTACTATTTTTAGTAATTTTAAATGAGGTCTCCCAAAAAAAGCTGCTATTTAAAGCTTAAAATATGTAAAATTATACAAAATTGCTAATTTCAAGTAAGTTATGAAGACAAGATTACCAAATATAAACAACAAATCTTCAATTCGTTGCACTGCACATCTAGCTATAGGATATTCAATGCATTTGTAAAGCTGGCTGCATCGCGCCCGTCTTGAAGCTATGTTATGCACCACATCTCATTTACTATGGAGTTCGCTTCTCTTTGCGCAGATACAGAGTCCACTTGGATCTTCTCCTTCACTCTGCACTGCAACTTTGTTTCCCTCACCTCTGGATCACTTCTCCTTCACACTGCGCTACTCACATGACATCGTTCTTGATCGCCTCTCTTCTCTAGGCATGCGGAAGGCATGGTAGAATTGCTTCTCATGGAGTTGTGGAGCTTGGAGACCTCAAGGGTTATAAGCTCGGGCAATGAAAGGATCCCCATGACAGTTGCAGTTCCACGAGGTAATCTTCTTGTTAAGATGTGTTTTGAGACGGTCGACGAGCCA
Organism: Cibotium barometz; assembly: GCF_041138505.1. NCBI lineage: Eukaryota > Viridiplantae > Streptophyta > Polypodiopsida > Cyatheales > Cibotiaceae > Cibotium > Cibotium barometz. The sequence continues at coordinate 28,150,745 of NC_141082.1, forward strand.
TAACAATGTTTTACAAGTACTACCAAAACTTTTACTTTACTATGACGACTGAATCTTGTAAAGGATCCAAGCATGGATTGTACTTTGTGTGATCCCTTGAGTGGCTTTCTTTAGGGATGCTTTTTGAGGTGCTCATTTATCACAAAACACCTCTCTTTAAATCCAAATCTATCAACTTGTTTCAGAACTTATTGAATCATTAGCTAAGCTTCAACTTTTCGCACTATTATCCAAAAAACAAAGTGTAACCTTAGATGACATGTGCAAATAGTTAATATAAGATATCACACTTATTAGTTTTAAATCCAAACTTAATAGTTAATATAAGATGTCACACTTGTTAGTTTTAAACGTGGACTTATCTAAGTCTCACTCTACATAGCTTATTTTTGCGATTTAAGTTGAATGTCATAATTAACTACAATAAAATCGCAATAAAATCCTCATAATAATCCTCACAATAAAATCGCAACTTGAAAGGATTATTGCAAGCAAGGGAGGTAAAAAAATGCATACTATTTTTAGCAATGGAAAAAGGACACTATTTTTAGCCCAAACGCAATTTTAAATGAGGTCTCAAAAAAAGTGCTGCTATTTAAAGCTTAAAATATGTAAAATTATACAAAATGGCTAATTTCAAGTAAGTTATGAAGACAAGATTACCAAATATAAACAACAAATCCTCAATTCGTTGCACCGCACATCTAGCTATAGTATATTCAATGCATTTGTAAAGCCACCTGCATCGCGCTCATCTTGAAGCTATGTTATGCACCACATCTCATTTACTATGCACTTCGCTTGCCAATCTTCTGTTTCGCAGATACGGACTCCACTTGGATCTTCTCCTTCACTCTGCACTACTGCGACTCTGTTGCCCTCAACTCTGGATCACTGCTCCTTCACACTATGCTACTCACATGACATCGTTGTTGACCGCCTCTCTTCTCTAGGTACGCAGAAGACATGGTAGAATTTCTTCTCATGGAGTTGTGGAGCTTGGAGACCTCAAGGGTTATAAGCTTGGGCAATGGAAGGATCCCCATGACAGTTGCAGTTCCACAAGGTAATCTTCTTGTTAAGACGTGTTTCGCGGGGGTTTGGGTGAGCCATAACAATGTTTTACAAGTACTACCAAAACTTTTACTTTACTATGACAACTGAATCTTGTAAAGGATCCAAGCATGGATTGTACTTTGTGTGATCCCTTGAGTGGCTTGCTATAGGGATCCTTTTTGAGGTGCTCATTTATCACAAAACACCTCTCTTTAAATCCAAATCTATCACCTTGTTTCAGAACTTATTGAATCATTAGCTAAGCTCCAACTTTTTGGACTATTATCCAAAAAACAGTGTAACCTTAGACCTGTGCAAATAGTTAATATAAGATATCACACTTATTAGTTTTAAATCTAGACTTATTAGTTCATATAAGATGTGACACTTGTTAGTTTAAATGTGGACTTATCTAAGTCTCACTCTACATAGCTTATTTTTTCAATTTGAGTTGAATGTCATATAATTAACTACAATGTTATAGACATCATCACTCACAAGGCCTTAATAAGGCTAATGCACTCCCAAAAAAAGAGAGGAAGAATTGAATGTCGTTATTAACTACGACAATATAGTATTAACCACAATGTAATAGTGACATCATCACTCACAAGGCTTGAATAAGGCTAATGCACTCCCAAAAAAAAGAGAGGAAGCATTGAATGTCGCTATTAACTACGACAATATAGTGGCATCACAAAAAACGCATACTATTTTTAGCAATGGAAAAAAGGACACTATTTTTAGCCCAAATGCAATTTTAAATGAGGTCTCCCAAAAACATGCTGCTATTTAAAGCTTAAAATATGTAAAATTATACAAAATTGATAATTTCAAGTAAGTTATGAAGACAAGATTACCAAATATAAACAACAAATCTTCAATTCGTTTGCACCGCACATCTAGCTATAGGATATTCAATGCATTTGTAAAGCTGGCTGCATCGCGCCTGTCTTGAAGCTATGTTATGCACCACATCTCATTTGCTATGCAGTTCGCTTGCCAATCTTCTCTTTTCGCAGATACAGATTCCACTTGCATCTTCTCATTCACTCTGCACTACTGTGACTCTGTTGCCCTCAACTCTGGAGGATCACTGCTCCTTCACACTGCGCTACTCACATGACATCGTTGTTGACCGCCTCTCTTCTCTACACGCGGAAGGCATGGTAGAATTGCTTCTCATGGAGTTGTGGAGCTTGGAGACCTCAAGGGTTATAAGCTCGGCCAATGGAACGATCCCCATGACAGTTGCAGGTTCACAAGGTAATCTTCTTGTTAAGATGCGTTTCAAGATGCGGGTTTGGGTGAGCCATAACAATGTTTTACAAGTACTACCGAAACTATTACTTTACTATGACGACTGGACTGAATATTGTAAAGGATCCAAGCATGGATTGTACTTTGTGTGATCCCTTGAGTGGCTTGCTTTAGGGATGCTTTTTGAGGTGCTCATTTATCACAAAACACCTGTCTTTTAATCCAAATCTATCACCTTGTTTCAGAACTTATTGAATCATTAGCTAAGCGCTTCAACTTTCTGCACTATTATCCAAAAAACAAAGTGTAACCTTAGACATGTGCAAATAGTTAATATAAGATATCACACTTATTAGTTTTAAATCCAGGCTTTTTAGTTAATATAAGATGTCATACTTGTTAGTTTAAACGTGGACTTATCTAAGTCTCACTCTACATAGCTTATTTTTGAGATTTGAGTTGAATGTCATAATTAACTACAATGTTATAGTGACATCATCACTCACAAGGCCTTAATAAGGCTAATGCACTCCCCAAAAAAAGAGAGGAAGAATTGAATGTCGTTTTATGACAATATACTGGCATCACAAGGCTTCTAATGAGGCTAATGGAGTCCCAAAAAAGACTTCAAAAACCTTAGTAATAATCCTCACAATAAAATCGCAACTTGAAAGGATTATTGCAAGCAAGGCAGGTAAAAAAACGCATACTGTTTTTAGCAATGGAAAAAAGGACACTATTTTTAGCCCAAATGCAATTTTAAATGAGGTCTCCCAAAAAGTGTTGCTGTTTAAAGCTTAAAATATGTAAAATTATACAAAATCGCTAATTTCAAGTAAGTTATGAAGACAAGATTACCAAATATAAACAACAAATCTTCAATTCGTTGCACAGCACATCCAGCTATAGGATATTCAATGCATTTGTAAAGCTGTCTGCATCGCACCCGTCTTGAAGCTATGTTATGCACCACATCTATTTTACTATGGAGCTCGCTTGCCAATCTTCTCTTTTCACAGATACAGACTCCACTTGGATCTTCTCCTTCACTCTGCACTACTGCAACTCTGTTGCCCTCAACTGTGGATCACTGCTCCTTCACACTGCGCTACTCATATGACATCGTTGTTGACCGCCTCTCTTCTCTAGGCATGCGGTAGGCATGGGAGAATTGCTTCTCATGGAGTTGTGGAGGTTGGAGACCTCAAGGGTTATAAGCTGGGGCAATGGAAGGATCCCCATGACAGTTGCAATCCCACAAGGTATACTTCTTGTTAAGATGTGTTTCGCAAACGGGGGTTTGGGTGAGCCATAAGAATGTTTCACAAGTACTACCAAAACTTTTACTTTACTATGACGAACTGAATCTTGTAAAGGATCCAAGCATGGATTGTACTTTGTGTGATCCCTTGAGTGGCTTGCTTTAGGGATGCTTTTTGAGGTGCTCATTTATCACAAAACACCTCTCTTTGAATCCAAATCTATCACCTTGTTTCAGAACTTATTGAATCATTAGCTAAGCTTCAACTTTTTGCACTATTATCCAAAAAATAGAGTGTAACCTTAGACCTGTGCAAATAGTTAATATAAGATATCACACTTTTTAGTTTTAAATCCAGACTTATTAGTTAATATAAGATGTCACACTTGTTAGTTTTAAACGTGGACTTATCTAAGTCTCACTCTACAAAGCTTATTTTTGTGATTTGAGTTGAATGTCATAATCAACTACAATGTTATAGTGACATCATCACTCACAAGACCTTAATAAGGCTAATGCACTCCCAAAAAAAAGAGAGGAAGAATTGAATGTCGTTATTAACTACGACAATATAGTGGCATCACAAGGCTTCTAATGAGGCTAATGGAGTCCCAAACAAGACTTCAAAAACCTTAGTAATAATCCTCACAATAAAATCGCAACTTGAAGGGATTATTGCAAGCAAGGGAGGTTAAAAAATGCATACTATTTTTAGCAATGGAAATAAGGACACTATTTTAAGCCCAAACGCAATTTTAAATGAGGTCTCCCAAAAAGTGCTGCTATTTAAAGCTTAAAATATGTAAAATTATACAAAATCGTTAATTTAAAGTAAGTTATGAAGACAAGAGTACCAAATATAAACAACAAATCCTCATTCATTGCACCGCACATCTAGCTATAGGATATTCAATGCATTTGTAAAGCTGGCTGCATCGCGCATGTCTTGAAGCTATGTTATGCACCACATCTCATTTACTATGGAGTTCTCTTGCCAATCTTCTCTTTTCAAAGATACGGACTCCACTTGGATCTTCTCCTTCGCTTTGCACTACTGCGACTCTGTTGCCCTCAACTCTCGAGGATCATTGCTCCTTCACACTTCGCTACTCACATGACATCGTTGTTGATTGCCTCTCTTCTCTAGGCACGTGGAAGGCATGGTAGAATTGCTTCACATGGAGTTGTGGAGCTTGGAGACCTCAAGGGTTATAAGCTCGGGCAATGGAAGGATCCCCATGACAGTTGCAGTTCCACAAGGTAATCTTCTTGTTAAGATGTGTTTCGCGATGATGGGGGTTTGGGTGAGCCATAACAATGTTTTACAAGTACTACCAAAACTTTCACTTTACTATGACGAGCAACTGAATCTTGTAAAGGATCCAAACATGGATTGTACTTTGTATTTTCCCTTGAGTGGATTTCTTTAGGGATCCTTTTTAAGGTGCTCATTTATCACAAAGCACCTCTCTTTAAATCCAAATCTATCACCTGTTTCAGAACTTATTGAATCATAAGCTAAGCTTCAACTTTTCGCACTATTGTCCAAAAACAGAGTGTAGCGTTAGACCTGTGCAAATAGTTAATATAAGATATCACACTTATTAGTTTTAAATCTAGACTTATTAGTTAATATAAGATGTCACACTTGTTAGTTTAAACGTGGACTTATCTAAGTCTCACTCTACATAGCTTATTTTTGTAATTTGAGTTGAATGTCATAATTAACTACAATGTTATAGTGACATCATCACTCACAAGGCCTTAATAAGGCTAATGCACTCCCAAAAAAAAAGAGAGGAAGAATTGAATGTCGTTTTATTAAACTACGACAATATAGTGGCATCACAAGGCTTTTAATGAGGCTAATGGAGTCCCAAAAAAGACTTCAAAAACCTTAGTAATAATCCTCACAATAAAATCGCAACTTGAAAGGATTATTGCAAGCAAGGGAGGTAAAAAAACTCATACTATTTTTAGCAATGGAAAAAAGGACACTATTTTTAGCCCAAACGCACTTTTAAATGAGGTCTCCCAAAAAGTGCTGCTATATTTAAAGCTTAAAATATGTAAAATTATACAAAATCACTAATTTCAAGTAAGTTATGTGAAGACAAGATTACCAAATATAAACAACAAATCTTCAATTCGTGTTGCACCGGACATCTAGCTATAGGATATTCAATGCATTTGTAAAGCTAGCTGCATGGCGCCCGTCTTGAAGCTATGTTATGCACCACATCTCATTTACTATGGAGTTCGCTTGCCAATCTTCTCTTTTCACAGATACGGACTCCACTTGGATCTTCTCCTTCACTCTGCACTATGACTCTGTTGCCCTCAACTCTGGAATACTGCTCCTGCACACTGCGCTACTCACATGACATCGTTGTTAATCGCCTCTCTTCTCTAGGCACGCGGAAGGCATGGTAGAATTGCTTCTCATGGAGTTTTGGAGCTTGGAGACCTCAAGGGTTATAAGCTCGGCCAATGGAATGATCCCCATGACAGTTGTAGTTCCACAAGGTAATCTTCTTGTTAAGATTTGTTTTGAGACGGGGGTTTGGGTGAGCCATAACAATGCTTTACAAGTACTACCGAGACTTTTACTTTACTATGACAACTGAATCTTGTAAAGGATCCAAGCATGGATTGTACTTTGTGTGATCCCTTGAGTGGCTTGCTTTTAGGGATCCTTTTGAGGTGCTCATTTATCACAAAACACCTCTCTTTAGATCCAAATCTATCACCTCATTTATCACAAAACACCTCTCTTTAAATCCAAATCTATCACCTCATTTATCACAAAACACCTCTCTTTAAATCCAAATCTATCACCTTGTTTCAGAACTTATTGAATCATTAGCTAAGCTTCACATTTATGCACTATTATCCAAAAAACAGAGTGTAACCTTAGACCTGTGCAAATAGTTAATATAAGATATCACACTTATTAGTTTTAAATCCAAACTTATTAGTTAATATAAGATGTCACACTTGTTAGTTTTAAACATGGACTTATCTAAGTCTCACTCTACATAGCTTATTTTTGCGATTTGACTTAAATGTCATAATTAACTACAATGTTATAGTGACATCATCACTCACAAGGCCCTAATAAGACTAATGCACTCCCAAAAAAAGAGAGGAAGAATTGAATGTCGTTATTAACTACGATAATATAGTGGCATCACAAGGCTTCTAATGAGGCTAATGGAGTCCCAAAAAAGACTTCAAAAATCTTAGTAATAATCCTCACAATAAAATCGCAACTTGAAAGGATTATTGCAAGCAAGGCAGGTAAAAAAAACGCATACTATTTTTAGCAATGGAAAAAAGGACACTATTTTTAGCCCAAATGCAATTTTAAATGAGGTCTCCCAAAAAGTGTTGCTATTTAAAGCTTAAAATATGTAAAATTATACAAAATCGCTAATTTCAAGTAAGTTGTGAAGACAAGAGTACCAAATATAAACAACAAATCTTCAATTCGTTGCACCGCACATCTAGCTATAAGATATTCAATGCATTTGTAAAGCTGACTGCATCGCGCGCTACATCGCGCCCGTCTTGAAGCTATGTTATGCACCACATCTCATTTACTATGGAGTTCGATTGCCAATCTTCTCTTTTCGCAGATATGGACTCCACTTGGATCTTCTCCTTCACTGTGCACTACTGCAACTCTGTTGCCCTCGGGCCTCAACTCTAGATCACTGCTCCTTCACACTGCGCTACTCACATCACATTGTTGTTGAACGCCTCTCTTCTCTAGGCACGGGGGAGGCATTGTAGAATTGCTTCTCATGGAGTTGTGGAGCTTGGAGACCTCAAGGGTTATAAGCTCGGGCAATGGATGGATCCCCATGACAGTTGTAGTTCCACAAGGTAATCTTCTTGTTAAGACGTGTTTCACAAAAACAGGGGTTTGGATGAGCCATACCAATGTTCTACAAGTACTACCAAAACTTTTACTTTACTATGACGACTCAATCTTGTAAAGGATCCAAGCATGGATTGTACTTTGTGTGATCCCTTGAGTGGCTTGCTTTAGGGATGCTTTTTGAGGTGCTCATTTATCACAAAACATGAAAGATCCCTGCCCCCTCCACGCAGGATTCAGGGGTGCTAGCAGCCGAAGTAGCACTCCTTGCGCGGTGCAGGGTCCTCTCACTCGGGGCCTCGCCCACGGATATCTAGACAGGAGACTAATCCCTCGGTTCTTCCAAAACCGAACCCGGAAAAAATTTCCCTTGCCCGAAAAGCACAGGCGATTCCTCCAGGATAGTTTTACTCTAACGTAGTCAAGGTCATTACTAACCAAACTGATCCGACCGAACCTATAAAGACACTTGGTCAGATCAAGGAAGAAACTTGCACTTGGATCATAGAGATCAACACTTTTTTCCCCATCGAGAGGCACATCCGTTGATTCTTATCCATAGAACAATTACTTTCCGGGATTTACTTCATCTATCGTATTATAACAGAATTGAGTCTCAATTTACGGATCCATCAGTCCAGCCTAACCCCATCCAGTCCCATGGGATAGCCAACCGCCCAACCACTGTAGTGATGGGATCCAATTTAGAATTTGGTTAGGTTTTGTCCTGGGTACCAGGGAAAAGAGTTCCTAGGCCCCCTAGCCGGATATTCATGCAAATTTAACACCAGTCATGCCACTTACACACCCAATATGAAATTTCCTTTTTCATAGATTCAACCATCTTTAAAACAATCATTTAATGAAACCATAGTATCACCGATCACAATCCTCCAAAATATTCGGTTGAATCTTAATTTCCAATCATTCCTTCATCGGAGTATCTAAGGCATCATTGCAACCAGAACGCTCAGGGGCCTTTTCAATAGTTCCTAGCTCATAGCACCCCGCAATATATTCACTTATAAAAATCAAGATGGAATCTCCGTTGAAGATCACCAAGATCAACCAACATATCTATATTAAAAGAAAAGCCATGGACTCATCCGTTGGAGGACCAGCAAGGTCAGTCAACCAGATCCATGCCCGGTTTTAGAAAACAACTCTTACTCCTTTTTCCAATATCTTCCATGACGCATGTGTGGGTATCTTTGGCGACCCAGAGCCTGAGCACCGTATGGTCAGCACCCTCTAGGATCCTTCGCAGGTCACCTAGCGCTTCACTCATAGGCCGCTTCCTTAGTCCCTCATCCACCGTACCGGAAGCTCACCATTTAAATCAAACCGAGGCTGGTCAAGACCTCGGCCGAGGACCTTGCTACGCGAGACGTCCTCCGTTGACTCTCCGTGTCAGCTGTTGCAACTTTATCAGTTAGGTCTCCATGACCTTATTCACAAGACGGTCAAAATGTTTTCCCAGCATTCTTGACATAAAACAGTCATTTACAAATAGGTCACAAATACAATTTCTATAATAAACTCTCGTCTTTCCACATTTTCCCTCATCAGTCCACATTACTTATTCCACATTCAATTCATATGTGTATCCATTCTCATCCAATCACATCATTTTCCATCTCATCACATCAGATTCATTCACATTAAATTACGCATAAAATAATTTCATTCAAAGCATGAAAAGAGGACTTCCTACCATATTCTAGAAATTATCATCCTAGATTAATTGAAGATATTCATTGTAATCATAGAGAAATTAATTTTTATATTATGCATAATTGATTTTCATGCATAGAGGTATGCATAAAAGATTATTATTTTAACATAAAAGTGTTACTTTTATCATAATTAGAATTTATGCATAGAGGTATGCATAAAAGATTATTATTTTAATGTAAAAGTGTTACTTTTATCATATTTGAATTTCATGCATAGAGGTATGCATAAAAGATAATTATTTTATTATAAAAGTGTTACTTTTAGCATAATTGAATTTCATGCATGGAGGTATGCATAAAAGATGATTATTTTATTATAAAAGTGTTACTTTTAGCATAATTGAATTTCATGCATAGATGTATGCATAAAAGATGATTATTTTACTATAAAAGTGTTACTTTTATCATATTTGGATTTCATGCATAGAGGTATGCATAAAAGTTGATTATTTTATTATAAAAGTGTTACTTTTATCATATTTGGATTTCATGTATAGAGGTATGCATAAAAGTTGATTATTTTATTATAAAAGTGTTACTTTTATCACAATTGAATTTCATGCATAGAAGTATGCATAAGAGTTGATTATTTTATTATAAAAGTGTTACTTTTATCATATTTGGATTTCATGCATAGAGGTATGCATAAAAATTGATTATTTTATTATAAAAGTGTTACTTTTATCATATTTGGATTTCATGCATAGAGTTATGCATAAAAATTGATTATTTTATTATAAAAGTGTGACTTTTATCATATTTGGATTTCATGCATAGAGGTATGGATAAAAGTTGATTATTTTATTATAAAAGTGTTACTTTTATCATAATTAAATTTCATGCATAGAGGTATGTATAAAAGTTGATTATTTTATTATAAAAGTGTGACTTTTATCATAATTGGATTTCATGCATAGAGGTATGCATAAAAGTTGATTATTTTATTATAAAAGTGTGACTTTTATCATATTTGAATTTCATGCATAGAGGTGTGCATAAAAGTTGATTATTTTATTGTAAAAGTGTTACTTTTATCATATTGGATTTCATGTATAGAGGTATGCATAAAAGATATTCTTTTTATACTAAAAGTGTGATTTTCATCATAAATGGAATTTATGCATAACTTAGATGCATAAGAGAAATTCTTTTATTCTAAAAGTGTAATTCCTACCAAATTGAATTTATGCATAAGAAGAGGCATAAAAGATTGATTTTTATTTCGAAGGTGTTAGTCCCCTTAAATGGAATTTATGCATAAATAAATGTGTAGAGAAATCTTATATCAAATATAAGAATTCTCTTGTATTCTATAAAAAGATATGAAATGTGATAAGAGGTGATAAGAGGTGTATGAGATGTGATAAGATGTGATAAAATGCGTATGGGAAGTGATAGGATGTGATAAGAGGTGTATGAGATGTGAAAAGATGTGATAAGATGTGTATGAGATGTGATAAGATATGATAAGAGGTGTATGAGATGTGATAGAATGTGTTAAGATGAGCTAGGATGTGTTAAGATGTATATGGGATGTGTTAGGACGAGAATGGATGGAATATGATTGTATGAATGTGATGTGGATGTATACATGTAGATGTGTATGTATGAATGTGAATGTGGATGTATGGATGTAGATACGGCTGTGTATCTATGTATGTGAATGTGGATGTATGAATATGAATGTGGATGTGTGGATGTGAAAATGGAAGTGTGGATGTATGAATGTGGATGTGGATGTATGCATGTAGATGTGTATGTATGTATGTGGATGTAGATGTGGATGTATAGATGTGAATGGGAATGTGGATGTGGATGTATGAATGTGAATGTGGATGTATGGATGTGGATATGGATGTGTATGTATGAATGTGGATATGGGATGTGGATGTATAAATGAGGATGTGAAAATGGATGTATGCATGTGGATGTATAAATGAGGATGTGAAAATGGATGTATGCATGTAGATGTGGATGTATGGATGTGAATGTGAATGTGTATGTGAATTAATGTGTCGTCGATATGAGGAAATGGATGAGAATGAGTACACATTGAATGGAATGTGGAATAAGTAATGTGAACTAAGGAGAGATAATGTGGAAAGACGAGAGTTCGATTTAGAAACTGTATTTTGTGACTGTTTGTAAATGATTGTTTTATGTCAAGAATGCTGGGGAAGCATTTTGACCGTCTTGTGGATTAAGGTCATGAAGACCTAACTGTTAAAGTTGCAACTGCTGACGGAGAGTCAATGGAGGATGTCTCGCGTAGCAAGGTCGACCGAGGTCTTGACCAGCCTCGGTTTGATTTAAATGGTGAGCTTTCGGTACAGTGGATGAGGGACCAAGGAAGCGGCCTATGAGTGAAGCGCTAGGTCACCTGCGAAGGATCCTAGAGGGTGCTGACCATATGGTGCTCGGGCTCTGGGTCGCCGAAGATACCCACACGTGCGTCATGGAAGATATTGGAACAAGGAGTAAGAGTTGTTTTCTGAAACCGGGCATGGATCTGGTTGGTTGACCTTGCTGGTCCTCAACGGATGAGTCCATGGCTCTTTTATATGGATCTATGGGTTGATCTTGCTGATCTTCCATGGAGATTCCATTCTATTATATGAATATATTGCCGGTTACTATGAGCTAGGAACTATGGAAAAGGTCCCTGAGTGAACAGGTGGTGAGCGTTCTGGTTGCCAATGATGCCATAAGTACACCGATGAATGAATGACGAGAAATAAGGATCCAACCAGAGACTTTGAGGATTGTCATGAGTGACATAATGGTTTCATTAAAGGATTGTTTGAAAGTTAATTGATGCTGAGAAAAAGATAATTTCATATTGGGTGTGTAAGTGGTGTGACTAGTTTTATGTTTGTATGAACTTCCGGCTGGGGGGCCTAGGAACTCTTTTCCCTGGTACCCGGGACAAAACCTAACCAAATTCTTAATTGGATCCCATCACTACAGTGGTTGGGAGGTTGGCTAACCCATGGGACTGGATGGGGTTAGGCTGGACTGATGGATCCGTAAATCGAGATTTAATTTCTATTACTACGATAGATGAAGTAAATCCCGGATAGTAATTGTTCTATGGATAGGAATCAACGGTTGTGCCTCTTGATGGGGAAAAAAGCGTTGATCCCAATGATCCAAGTGCAAGTTTCTTCCTTGATCTAACCAAGTACCGTTAGAGGTGCAGTCGGATCAGTTTGATCAATGATCTTGACTACGTTAGAGTAAAGAGTTATCCTAGTGGAATCGCCCATGCTTTCCGAATAAGGAAAGTTTTTCCGGGTTCGATTTTGGAAAAACCGACAGATTAGCCTCTTGTCCGGATATCCGTGGGCGAGGCCCCGAGTGTGAGACCCCTAACCGCGCACGATGTGCTACTTCCGCTGCTAGTACCCTGAATCCGTTGCACGGTGGAGACCGGGATCTCACAGTTTTAAACGTGGACTTATCTAAGTCTCACTCTACATAGCTTAATTTTGCGATTTGAGTTGAATGTCATATTTAACTACAATGTTATAGTGACATCATCACTCACAAGGCCTTAATAAGGCTAATGCACTCCAAAAAAAAAGAGGAAGACATGAATGTCGTTATTAACTACGACAATACAGTGGCATCACACAAGGCTTCTAATGAGGCTGATGGAGTCCCAAAAAAGACATAAAAAACGTTAATAATAATCCTCACAATAAAATCGCAACTTGAAAGGATTATTGCAAGCAAGGGAGGTAAAAAACCGCATACTATTTTTAGCAATGGAAAAAAGGACACTATTTTTAGCCCAAACGCAATTTTAAATGAGGTCTCCCAAAAAGTGCTGCTATTTAAAGCTTAAAATATGTAAAATTATACAAAATCGCTAATTTCAAGTAAGTTATGAAGACAAGATTACCAAATATAAACAACAAATCTGCAATTCGTTGCACCGCACATCTAGTGACATCATCACTCACAAGGCCTTAATAAGGCTAATGCACTCCCAAAAAAAAATAGAGGAAGAATTGAATGTCGTTATTAACTACGACAATATAGTGGCATCACAAGGCTTCTAATGAGGCTAATGGAGTCCCAAAAAAGACTTCAAAAACCTTAGTAATAATCCTCACAATAAAATCGCAACTTGAAAGGATTATTGCAAGCGAAGGAGGTAAAAAAACGTATACTATTTTTAGCAATGGAAAAAAGGACACTAGTTTTAGCCAGAACTCACTTTTAAATGAGGTCTCCCAAAAAGTGCTGCTATTTAAAGCTTAAAATATGTAAAATTATACAAAATCGCTAATTTCAAGTAAGTTATGAAGACAAGATTATCGAATATAAACAACAAATCTTCAATTCGTTGCACCGCACATCTAGCTATAGGATATTCAATGCATTTTTAAAGCTGGCTGCATCGTGCCCGTCTTGAAGCTATGTTATGCAGCACATCTCATTTACTATGGAGTTCCCTTGCCAATCTTCTCATTTTGCAGATACGGACTCCACTTGGATCTTCTCCTTCACTCTGCACTGCTGCGACTCTGTTGCCCTCAACTCTGGATCACTGCTCCTTCACACTACGCTACTCACACGATATCATTGTTGACCGCCTCTCTTCTCTAGGCATGCAGAAGGCATGGTAGAATTGCTTCTCATGGAGTTGTGGAGCTTGCAGACCTCAAGGGTTATAAGCTCGGGCAATGGAAGGATCCCCATGACAGTTGCAGCTCCACAAGGTAATCTTCTTCTTAAGATGTCTTTCGAGAGACGGGGGTTTGGGTGAGCTATAACAATGTTTTACAAGTACTACCAAAACCTTTACTTTACAATGTTTTACAAGTAAAGGATCCAAGCATGGATTGTACTTTGTGTGATCCCTTGAGTGGCTTGCTTTAGGGATGCTTTTTGAAGTGCTCATTTATTACAAAACACCGCTCTTTAAATCCAAATCTATCACCTTGTTTCAGAAGTTATTGAATCATTAGCTAAGCTTCAACTTTCCGCACTATTATCCAAAAAACAAAGTGTAACCTTAGACCTGTGCAAATAGTTAATATGCGATATCACACTTATTAGTTTAAAATCCACACTTATTAGTTAATATAAGATGTCACACTTGTTAGTTTTATATGTGGACTTATCTAAGTCTCACTCTACATAGCTTATTTTTGCAATTTGAGTTGAATGTCATAATTAACTACAATGTTATAGTGGCATCATAATAAGGCTAATGCACCCCCAAAAAAAGAGAGAGGAAGAATTGAATGTCGTTATTAACTAACAACAATATAGTGGCATCACAAGGCTTCTAATGAGGCTAATGGAGTCCCAAAAAAGACTTCAAAAACCTTAGTAATAATCCTCACAATAAAATCGCAACTTGAAAGGATTATTGCAAGCAAGGGAGGTAAAAAAATGTATACTATTTTTAACAATGAAAAAAAGGACACTATTTTTAGCCCAAACGCAATTTTAAATGAGGTCTCCCAAAAAATGCTGCTATTTAAAGCTTAAAATATGTAAAAATATACAAAATCGCTAATTTCAAGTAAGTTATGAAGACAAGATTACCAAATATAAACAACAAATCTTCAATTCGTTGCACCGCACATCTAGCTATAGGATATTCAATGCACTTGTAAAGCTGGCTGCATTGCGCCCATCTTGAAGCTATGTTATGCATCTCATTTACTATGGAGTTCGCTTGCCAATCTTCTATTTTTGCAGATACGGACTCCACTTGGATCTTCTCCTTCACTCTCCACTACTGCGACTCTGTTGCCCTCAACTCTAGATCAATTCTCCTTCACACTGCGCTACTCACATGACATCATTGTTGACCGCCTCTCTTCTCTAGGCACGCAGAAGACGTGGGAGAATTTCTTCTCATGGAGCTATGGAGCTTGGAGACCTCAAGGGTTATAAGCTCGAGAAATGAAAGGATCCCCATGATAGTTGCAGTTCCACAAGGTAATCTTGTTGTTAAGATGTGTTTCGCAATGGGAGTTTTGGTGAGCCATAACAATGTTTTACAAGTACTACCAAAACTTTTACTTTACTTTACTTTACTTTACTTTACTTTTACAAGATGTATTTCACAATGGGGGTTTTGGTGAGCCATAACAATGTTTTACAAGTACTACCAAAACTTTTACTTTACTATGACGATTGAATCTTATGACATTTAACTCAAATCGCAAAAATAAGCTATTTAGAGTGAGACTTAGATAAGTCCACGTTTAAAACTAACAAGTGTGACATCTTATATTAACTAATAAGTCTCGATTTAAAACTAATAAGTGTGATATCTTATATTAACTATTTGCAGAGGTCTAAGGTTACACTGTTTTTTGAATAATAGTGCGGAAAGTTGAAGCTTAGCAAATGATTCAATAAGTTCTGAAACAAGATGATAGATTTGGATTTAAAGAGAGGTGTTTTGTGATAAATGAGCACCTCAAAAAGGATCCCTAAAGCAAGCCACTCAAGGGATCACACAAAGTACAATCCATGCTTGGATCCTTTACAAGATTCAGTCATCATAGTAAAGTAAAAGTTTTGGTAGTACTTGTGAAACATTGTTATGGCTCACCCGAACCCCCGTCGCGAAACACATCTTAACAAGAAGATTACCTTGTGGAACTGCAATTGTCATGGGGATCCTTCCATTTCCCCAACTTATAACCCTTGAGGTCTCCAAGCTCCACAACTCCATGAGAAGCAGTTCTACCATGCCTTCCACGTGCCTAGAGAAGAGAGGCGGTCAACAATGATGTCATGTGAGTAGCGTAGTGTGAAGGAGCAGTGATCCACAGTTGAGGGCAACAGAGTTGCAGTAGTGCAGAGTGAAGGAGAAGATCCAAGTGGAGTCCGTACTTGCGAAAAGAGAAGATTGGCAAGCAAACTCCATAGTAAATGAGATGTGGTGCATAACATAGCTTCAAGTGGGGCGCGATGCAGCCAGCTTTACAAATGCATTGAATATCCTATAGCTAGATGTGCGGTGCAACGAATTGAAGATTTGTTGTTTATATTTGGTAATCTTGTCTTCATAACTT
Source organism: Cibotium barometz (assembly GCF_041138505.1). NCBI lineage: Eukaryota > Viridiplantae > Streptophyta > Polypodiopsida > Cyatheales > Cibotiaceae > Cibotium > Cibotium barometz. The sequence continues at coordinate 28,166,990 of NC_141082.1, forward strand.
ACTTGAAATTAGCGATTTTGTATAATTTTACATAATTTAAGCTTTAAATAGCAGCACTTTTTGGGAGACCTCATTTAAAATTGCGTTTGGGCTAAAAATAGTGTCCTTTTTTCCATTGCTAAAAATAGTATGCGTTTTTTAACCTCCCTTGCTTGCAATAATCCTTTCAAGTTACGATTTTATTGTGAGGATTATTACTTAGGTTTTTGAAGTCTTTTTTGGGACTCCATCAGCCTCATTAGAAGCCTTGTGATGCCACTATATTGTCGTAGTTAATAACGACATTCAATTCTTTGTCTCTTTTTTTTTGGGAGTGCATTAGCCTTATTAAGGCCTTGTGAGTGATGATGTCACTAGATGTGCAGTGCAACGAATTGCACATTTGTTGTTTATATTTGGTAATGCCTTGTGTGATGCCACTGTATTGTCGTAGTTAATAATGACATTCATGTCTTCCTCTTTTTTTTTTGGAGTGCATTAGCCTTATTAAGGCCTTGTGAGTGATGATGTCACTATAACATTGTAGTTAAATATGACATTCAGCTCAAATCGCAAAAATAAGCTATGTAGAGTGAGACTTAGATAAGTCCACGTTTAAAACTAACAAGTGTGACATCTTATATTAACTATTAAGTCTGGATTTAAAACTTATAAGTGTGATATCTTATATTAACTATTTGCACAGGTCTAAGGTTACACTCTGTTTTTTGGATAATAGTGCAGAAAGTTGAAGCTTAGCTAATGATTCAATAAGTTCTGAAACAAGGTGATAGATTTGGATTTAAAGAGAGGTGTTTTGTGATAAATGAGCACCTCAAAAAGCATCCCTAAAGCAAGCCACTCAAGGGATCACACAAAGTACAACCCATGCTTGAATCCTTTACAAGATTCAATCGTCATAGTAAAGTAAAAGTTTTGGTACTACTTGTAAAACAATATTATGGCTCACCCAAACCCCCGTCTTGAAACACATCTAAACAAGAATATTACCTTGTGGAACTGCAACTATCATGGGGATCCTTCCATTGGCCGAGCTTATCACCCTTGAGGTCTCCAAGCTCCACAACTCCATGAGAAGCAATTCTACCATGCCTTCCACGTGCCTAGAGAAGAGAGGCGGTCAACAACAATGTCATGTGAGTAGCACAGTGTGAAGGAGCAGTGATCCAGAGTTGAGGGCAACAGAGTCGCAGTGCAGAGTGAAGGAGAAGATCCAAGTGGAGTCCGTATCTACCAAAAGAGAATATTGGCAAGAAAACTCCATAGTAAATGAGATGTGGTGCATAACATAGCTTTAAGACGGGCACGATGCAGCCAGCTTTACAAATGCATTGAACTGCAACTATCATTAGAAGTCTTTTTTGGGACTCCATTAGCCTCATTAGAAGCCTTGTGATGCCACTATACTGTCGTTTAATAACGACATTCAATTCTTCCTCTTTTTTTTGGAGTGCATTAGCCTTATTAAGGCCTTGTGAATGATGATGTCACTATAACATTGTAGTTAATTATGACATTCAACTCAAATCGCAAAAATAAGCTATGTAGAGTGAGACTTAGATAAGTCCACGTTTAAAACTAACAAGTGTGACATCTTATATTAACTAATAAGTCTAGGTTTAAAACTAATAAGTGTGATATCTTATATTAACTATTTGCATAGGTCTAAGGTTACACTCTATTTTTTGGATAATAGTGCAGAAAGTTGAAGCTTAGCTAATGATTCAATAAGTTCTGAAACAAGGTGATAGATTTGGATTTAAAGAGAGGGCGTCCCTAAAGCAAGCCACTCAAGGGATCACACAAAGTACAACCCATGCTTGGATCCTTTACAAGATTCAGTCATCATAGTAAAGTAAAAGTTTTGGTACTACTTGTAAAACATTGTTATGGCTCACCCAAACCCCTGTCTCGAAACACATCTAGACAAGAAGATTACCTTGTGGAACTGCAACTATCATGGGGATCCTTCCATTGGCTGAGCTTATAACCCTTGAGGTCTCCAAGCTCCACAACTCCATGAGAAGCAATTCTACCATGCCTTCCGCGTGCCTAGAGAAGAGAGGCAGAGTAGCGCAGTGTGAAGGAGCACTCATCCAGAGTTGAGGGCAACAGAGTCGCAGTGCAGAGTGAAAGAGAAGATCCAAGTGGAGTCCGTATCTGCGAAAAGAGAAGATTGGCAAGTGAACCCCATAGTAAATGAGATGTGGTGCATAACATAGCTTCAAGACGGGCGCGATGCACCACATCTCATTTACTATGGAGTTCACTTGCCAATCTTCTCTTTTCAGAGATACGGACTCCACTTGGATCTTCTCCTTCACTCTACACTACTGCGACTCTGTTGCCCTCAACTCTGGATCACTGCTCCTTCACACTGCACTACTCACATGACATCGTTGTTGACCGCCTCTCTTCTCTAGGCACGCGGAAGGCATGGTAGAATTTATTCTCATGGAGTTGTGGAGCTTGGAGACCTTAAGGGTTATAAGCTTGGCTAATGGAACGATCTCGATGACAGTTGCAGTTCCACAAGGTAATCTCCTTGTTAAGATGTGTTTCGAGACGTGGGATTGGGTGAGCCATAACAATGTTTTACAAGTACTACCAAAACTTTTACTTTACTACTCTGACAACTGAATCTTGTAAAGGATCCAAGCATGGATTGTAATTTTAGTGATCCCTTGAGTGGCTTGCTTTAGGGATGCTTTTTGATGTGCTCATTTATCACAAAACACCTCTCTTTACATCCAAATCTATCACCTTGTTTCAGAACTTATTGAATCATTAGCTAAGCTTCAACTTTCTGCACTATTATCCAAAAAACAGAGTGTAACCTTAGACCTGTGCAAATAGTTAATATAAGATATCACACTTATTAGTTTTAAATCTAGACTTATTAGTTAATATAAGATGTCACAATTGTTAGTTTTAAAGGTGGACTTATCTAAGTCTCACTCTACATAGCTTATTTTTGCGATTTCAGGTGAATGTCATAATTAACTACAATGTTATAGTGACATCATCACTCACAAGGCCCTAATAAGGCTAATGCACTCCCAAAAAAAGAGAGAGGAAGATTGAAAAATTCGTTGCACCGCACATCTAGTGACATCATCACTCACAAGGCCTTAGTAAGGCTAATGCACTCCCCAAAAAAAAGAGGAAGAATTGAATAACGTTATTAACTACGACAATATAGTGGCATCACAAGGCTTCTAATGAGGCTAATGGAGTCCCAAAAAAGACTTCAAAATCCTTAGTAATAATCCTCACAATAAAATCGCAACTTGAAAGGATTATTGCAAGCGAAGGAGGTAAAAAATGCATACTATTTTTAGCAATGGAAAAAAGGACACTATTTTTAGCCAGAACTCAGTTTTAAATGAGGTCTCCCAAAAAGTGCTGCTATTTAAAGCTTAAAATATGTAAAATTATACAAAATCGCTAATTTCAAGTAAGTTATGAAGACAAGATTACTGAATATAAACAACAAATCTTCAATTCGTTGCACCGCACATCTAGCTATAGGATATTCAATGCATTTGTAAAGCTGGCTGCATCGTGCCCGTCTTGAAGCTATGTTATGCAGCACATCTCATTTACTATGGAGCTCCCTTGCCAATCTTCTCATTTTGCAGATACGGACTCCACTTGGATCTTCTCCTTCACTCTGCATTGCTGCGACTCTGTTGCCCTCAACTCTGGATCACTGCTCCTTCACACTACGCTACTCACATGATATCGTTGTTGATGAAAAGATGCAGGGGGGAAGAGAGCTTGAGCTCTTGCAAGCACACACACACTCACAAAACCCTAATAGAGAACACACAAGGTGAGAGGCTGAATATCTTCTTCTACTTCACTCAACACTCAACACACCATATACAAAGATAAGAGTACTCATAATATGAAAGGTACTCAACCAATACATACACGGGTTCTCTATAGTGTGAACCCAACTAAATGAGCTGGCGCTATAACTATGCCAGTCTCTAGAATGGCTGTCACACAGCCTGTCATCCCATTGGCCGCATATCACCCAAGATCTCACCAACCATGCCAGTGGTGTAAGTGTGGGGCCTATCCCCCAGGCGGGTCATCAGTGTACACCGCCTCACTGGATGAGCTCGATATCTTAACACTCCCCCTCGAGCTTAACTCCATCTCATATACACCAAGCGAAGCCCTGAATCTGCGGAGCTTCTCTGTACCCAATGCTTTGGTGAAGATGTGAGCTACCTGATCCTCTGTGCTGACATAAACAAGGTCAAAGTCTCCTACCAAGACCTTCTCTCTGACGAAGTGGTAGTGGACCTCTATATGCTTTGTGCGAGCATGAAATACTAGGTTCCTAGCCAACTGTATACTGCTAATGTTGTCACAGAAAATGACAACTTGTCTATCCACTGATAGACCCAAATCTGCAAGTAGCTTTCTCAACCAAGCTACCTCACATGCTGCCATAGCAGCTCCTCTGTACTCGGCCTCTGTACTCGATAGAGCAACCGTAGGCTGCTTCTTGCTACTCCAAGTCACAGCAGCACTCCCCAAAGAAAACATGAAGCCATTGGTAGATCTTCTGTCTGAGATACTACCAGCCCAATTAGCATCTGTGTACCCATGTACACATATCTCTGTCCCAGTCTCATAGAATAGTCCACAATGCAAAGTAGACCTCACATACCTCAGTATGCGTCTCAATGCATCCAAATGCGGTTTTCGTGGAACCTGCATAAACTGACTCACCAACCCAACAGCATAGCTCAAATCTGGTCTGGTGATCGTCATGTAGATCAAGCTTCCTACTATGCGCCTATACAGTAGGATCCTCCAAGATCTCTCCTGAATCTGCACTCAACTTGCCATTCTCATCCCCAGTGGCACGGAAATAGGCTTACAGCCTATCATACCATACTTGGACAACATGTCCACCAAGCCGTACTGTCTCTGCAGTAATCCAATACCATGTGGTGACCTAATCACCTCAATGCCCAAGAAATATCTGAGCTCCCCCAGATCCTTCATCTCAAACTTCTGTCTAAGCAAGATCTTTACATCAAAGATCTCTGCATCATGGTCCCTCGTAATGATCAAGTCATCTACATAGATGACAACAAGCACAACCCCTCTATCACCATGTCTCACATACAGCGAGAAATCTGCATTGGCTACATGAAAGCCAATAGTGACAAGATATTCAAAAATCTTGTCAGACCATGCTCTTGGTGCTTGTTTTAAGCCATACAAGGCTTTCATCAACCTGCAAACATGCTCGGGGTGACCCACATCCTCATAACTAGGTGGCTGCAACATATACACCTCTTCTTGCAAATCCCCATGCAAGAATGCATTCTTTACATCCATCTGATGTAAAGACCATTGCTTTGACGCAGCCACTGCTATCACAACTCTCACTGTTGCCATCTTGGCAACTGGGCTGAAAGTTTTCTCATAATCAATGCCATATGTCTGCGCATATCCTTTGGCTACCAATCTAGCCTTGTACCTGTTTATGCTTCCATCACTGTTATGTTTTACTTTGTACACCCACTTGCAACCAATGGCTTTCTTGCCTTCAGGCAATTGCACTAAGTCCCAAGTTTCATTTCCATATAGTGTATTCATCTCCTCATCCATAGCTTTCTCCCAATACACATTTCCAACAGCCTCATCAATGCATGTGGGCTCAACAACCTACACAACCTTTGCCATATATGCATAGTGATGTGCCACATAACCATCATAGGTAAATCTCTGCACAGGATTTTTCACTCTCCCAGATCTTCGCAGCTTTTCATTCATGGCTTCCATAGCCTTCTTTACACCAGGTGTTCTCATAGCTGGGATCCCAAGCTCCTCATCAAGGCTCATATCTGAGCCACTAGACTCTCCATCAACATGAGAATGCCCTGCAGAAATGTCAGGTATACCAAGGGGCTCAACCACTTTCTCTTTTCCTTTACGTGATGTACTAATCACATTTGCAGGACTGGTATTATGACGCAGCGTGCCACTCCATGGTCTATCAACAGACCCACTAGATAAGGACTCTCCTGGTCCACTTAAAGACTGTGATTGCTGACCTGCATTTTATGCAACCACACTTCCACTCACATCAGCCCCAACAGCTTCTTTTTCAGCAGCATACCATCTGCTCATCTCATCAAAGACAACATCCTTGCTTACCCTCAACTCACGTGTAGCAGGATTATAACACCTGTATCCCTTTTGCTCAAGGGAATATCCAATAAACACACATTTTTTAGCTTTCGGATCCAGCTTAGTTCTCAGCTCATCTGGCACATGCACATATGCAATGCATCCAAAGACTTTCAGATGAGACAAATCTGGTTTTCTACCAGTAAACCTCTCCTCTGGAGTAACATCATGTATGGCTGCAGTTGGAGTCCTGTTCATGATGTATACTGCTGTAGAAACAGCCTCAGCCCAATAGCTATACGGCATGTTCTTCTCTTCCATCAATGCTCGCGCAATCTCAGCAATGTGCCTGTTTTTCCGCTCAACAGCAACTCCATTTTGTTGCGGAGTGTATCTGCATGTAAACTATCTCCGAATACCATTCTTCTTCAAAAATTCAGAGAACTCATTGGAGAAGTACTCTCCCCTTCCATCTGACCTTAGGCACTTTACATATTTCCCTGTTTGCTTTTCAACCAAAACTCTGAAATTCTGAAAGTGAGTGAACACCTCACTCTTCTCCTTCATGAAATATACCCACACTTTCCTTGTGTGGTCATCAATAAACGTCACATAATACCTGCAGACCTCCCATAGATATGGTCTTCGTAGGACCCCATACATGTGAATGCACAATATCTAGTGCATTTCTGCTCACATATCTGTTACGTGGAAACACATGCTTTGTTTGCTTCCCAAATTGGCATGCTTCACATATTTTCTGCATACCTTCCACTTTAAATTTTGGCAGCCCTGTCACAATTCCTTTTGTCTGCATAGACTTCAATCTTTTATGCCAGATGTCTGTGTCTGCAACAATTCCTGAACCATTTGCAAACATCGCAGCACTCATTTTAGGCATGTCTACATTCAACGTAAACATTCTGCCCACTCTGTTGCCTTTTGCAACCAACCTGCACTTGTCTTTAAAATCTTCAACATAACACCCATCAGGGTTAAACCGAACCTGCAAACCCTGCTCAATCATCTGGCCAACTGAAACCAAATTCTTTGTTATGTTCGGAACGTGAAGTACATCTGCAAGGTACTTCACTTTGCCATCCTGCATAGACAATGGCACATCTCCAACATGGGCAATTGGATGAGTAGTGTCATCCCTTGTTTCCACAAAACTTGGTCTTTCCGGGTTTTTCATCTCCTTGAACCACTCCCCATGACTTGTCATGTGGTTCGAAGCACCTGAATCCACATACCACACATCATCTTTTTGTGCTGCTTCAACATTTTCAGACATGGCATTCATGACATGCTGCATAACAAACAACCTTTCATTATCCTCATTATTTCTGCTTGAGGATGCATAGTTGTTTTGCTGCACTTTTCCATTTTGCATGTCAGCTTGCTTCTTATAACATTCTGCCTGCACATGTCCAGGCTTACCACAATAATAGCATTCACGTGCATCATTATACTGCCTTTGCCAATTTCCACGGCCTCTTTGACTCCCCCTGCTTCTGAATTTGCCTCTTCCACACCTGCGTGTTGTTGTTGTTGTTGTTGTGTATTATGGGACTGTTGTTGCTGCTGCTGCTGTTGCTGCTGCTGTCCATAATTCTGATTACCTATTCGGCCACCTCCTTGACCGCGTCCACGGCCTCCTCTACCTCGTCCTCTTCTTGAACTTGTGTAGAAGGCCTGTTGCTCTGAACTATTTTTGTTTTGTGAAGACTGTTGGTCTTCACCCAAGCTCTTCTCTTCTATAATCAGCATAGACACCAAATCTGTAAAGTTGGGAATGTTTTTCCGAGTCTGAATAGATGTCTTGAACGCCTTATATTGTGGCCCGAGACCACGTAGATAGACCTCCACCTTATCATCATCATCCTACTGACACACCAATAGATGCAAGGGATTCCACAATACCCTTTATCTTCTGTTGAGAAAACGTGGTGCTCATGCTCGATCAAGTGTGTGGAGAGGAGAGACTCACAAAATACAAGAATAATATCTTGCTTATTAAGTTGCCTATACATACAACTAGGCCTTGCTCTCATACAAAATGCCTCATGGCCTCACCTTTAAATAGGTGAACAAGTGGCCTCAAGTCCATTCACACTCACACCTTTCTCTCACCCTTCTACTCAACCTTAGTCTCTGGTGCTCATGCTAGATCAAGTGTGTGGAGAGGAGAGACTCACAAAATACAAGAATAATATCTTGCTTATTAAGTTGCTTATACATACAACTAGGCCTTGCTCTCATACAAAATGCCTCATGGCCTCACCTAAATAGGTGAACAAGTGGACCTCAAGTCCACTCACACTCACACCCTTCTCTCACCCTTCTACTCAACCTTAGTCTCTTAATACCCCCCCTCAATACCAACTATGGAAGGATGGAATAGGTGGTATTGGACATAAGATGCCTTTATAACATCAGGCATACAAAGCTTGAATATAGGTGTGGTTATCTAGGATTTACAAAAGTGTTCCTAGAGCCTTAGAGGCTATTACATTGATGCCATCTAAGTCTATTTGTTTGTCGATGAAGATGTACACCTCAATGTGATGGTGCACCCCACTCTTTGTGTTTGCTTGGCTTCTTGTAGATGACATGCTTGAGAGATACATGCCATTGCTTCCACCATATGCTTTCCACCTTGACCATTCTCACACAATGATCATAAGCAGGATGCCACCATTGCTTAAGTGGTTTGCTTTTAGATGGTCCTCCATCATGCTTTATGCTTCCTTGAATACCATATCTCCTCCATGAGTAATGAGGTAGATTTAAATGGGGAAGGGAAAGGGAGGGTCTTACCACTTGCCTTATGCATTGGTCAAGGGGACAGTGTCTACTCCACAATTACAACAACTTTTATGCATGTTGGTTAAATGATACCGTTTAGTGTTTGAAGTTACAAGCTTAATGAGTAATTGGTTTCAGAGGTAAATACTCAAATAAATAAGGTTTATCAACTTTGGCTCAAGAAGGAGAGGACATGGCTCATAATGTTGCCAATGCCTCTTACAAAAGTAATGCCAAAAAATGCTTAAAATCATGACAACCAATGAGGTAGAGCATTTAGGGATTCTATGCTCAACCTTACAACTCATCGTATACGATGAAAAATTAGAATATGCAGCGGAATGAAATGCCTTGGGCTTGGGAAACGAGAACATATGGCTTATGGCATGCCTATGCCTCTTACAAACAAGGGCCTCAAGGGTAATATACAATAACATTGTAAATGAACACTTAGTGTACATGTGTTCAAGTTTAAAACCACTCAAAAATCTGAGTTTGATGATGAAAAAACCAAAATTCTTTAACCTCTTTAGCTTATGAGGTGAAGACAATTGGTTCATGGTTGCACCATTTCTTTTGGAAGAAGCGATTGATGAGATGAAGACTTGAATGTGGCACCTATGGTGTGTGCCCGACCTCCATGTTGATGAAGAAGAGCCTTCTTAATGTAAATGACCTCCTCCTTTGATGGTTAAGACCACCTTAGTGTTGACCAACACTTTAGTTGATGATTAATATCACCATTAGTGTGTATAAAACACAATTAGTGCTAAAAAGCATATTTTTAGTATCAAATGACACTTATTTTGGTGATTAACTCACCATTAGTGTTTAATAACACTATTAGTGTTTAAGAACACTTTCTCTTTGCTGGATTAATAGAGTAATTAGTGTTAAATAACATAATTAGTACTTAGAAGCATACTTTAATCACTTTGAAAGCATAAAAATTGGTGTTGATGTTGAAGCTTTATGGGCATGAGGCTTATGGCTACCTCATGTGGATGGGAGCTCCACACAAAGAAGATGAGAAAAAAATGGATATTTTTGACCTAATCTACACCACAAATGGTTTAAATCACCTAGGCTCTAGATACCATGTTAAGAAAACGTGGTGCTCATGCTAGATCAAGTGTGTGGAGAGGAGAGACTCACAAAATACAAGAATAATATCTTGCTTATTAAGTTGCTTATACATACAACTAGGCCTTACTCTCATACAAAATGCCTCATGGCCTCACCTTTAAATAGGTGAACAAGTGGACCTCAAGTCCATTCACACTCACACCCTTCTCTCACCCTTCTACTTAACCTTAGTCTCTTAATATCTTCAACGCATAGTCATTCACAGACATGCTCTTTTTCTCCACAGTATGAAGTTCATTCTTCAACTGTATCTTACGTGCCTTGGTATTTGTTTCATAGAGCTTTACCAAGGTGTCCCACGCCTCCTTGGGGGACTTGGCATCCTGAATGTGCCCAATCATGGTGTCCTGTATACTAATTGAAAGCCAATACATAACTTTCCTGGCTCCTTGGTTCCAGTCTTTAAACTCTTTCACATCTGCAGCAGTCGCGGTATCTCTGGTACCTCTTCATGCTCACCTTCTATGTAGTCCCAATAGCCCTTTCCCATCAGGAAATTCGTCAACCTAAACCTCCAAGCATGGAAGTTATTCTTATCAAGCTTCTCAGCCACAATCTGAGTTATCCCATCATTTGACATCTTGGTAAACACACAATTGTACCAGAAACAGCACTCTGGTTTGTCCTGCACAAACTACTGTATTTTCAGCAGCGGTACTATAGAACTCTCAAATGTCACAACTAGTGACTTCAATGTGCATACATACACCCAATGGCAACTATTGACCTCTTTGCAGCACCCACAGCGTCTGCACAGTCAATCTGTCTTCCTGCAGTTCTTAAAACAGAGTTCTGCAGAGAATCAATGACTTACCCGCAGTGCTTGAAATCGCCTGCTTTCTAAAAAACAGAGGTCCAGACGCACCCGAAACGCGTTTTCGGCCCTAAAACTTAGTCCGATAGGACAACATAGTTGCCCTATAGCTTTACTCCCGCGAAGAAAGCTCCTCAATCAGAGATCGTTTGCCGGTGCCACCCGCCGTAGAGCTCCCGACAAGGGTGTAGTCACCAACACAAATAGGGAAGAGTAGTTGAAGCTCTTACCCTCGTACCGCTTCCTGTGGTTCTCTTGCTTGCAGCTCAGCCCTTAGCACGAACCAGGCTCTGATACCATGAAAAGATGCAGGGGGGAAGAGAGCTTGAGCTCTTGCAAGCACACACACACTCACAAAACCCTAATAGAGAACACACAAGGTGAGAGGCTGAATATCTTCTTCTACTTCACTCAACACTCAACACACCATATACAAAGAGAAGAGTACTCATAATATGAAAGTTACTCAACCAATACATACACGGGTCCTCTATAGTGTGAACCCAACTAAATGAGCTGGCGCTATAACTATGCTCTCTAGAATGGCTGTCACATAGCCTGTCATCCCACTGGCCACATATCACCCAAGATCTCACCAACCATGCCAGTGGTGTAAGTGTGGGGCCTATCCCCTAGGCGGGTCATCAGTGTCCACCGCCTCACTAGATGAGCTCGATATCTCAACAATTGACCGCCTCTCTTCTCTAGGCATGCGGAAGGCATGGTAGAATTGCTTCTCATGGAGTTGTGGAGCTTGCAGACCTCAAGGGTTATAAGCTCGAGCAATGGAAGGATCCCCATGACAGTTGCAGTTCCACAAGGTAATCTTCTTCTTAAGATGTATTTCGAGAGATGGGGGTTTGGGTGAGCCATAACAATGTTTTACAAGTACTACCAAAACCTTTACTTTACTATGAGGACTGAATCTTGTAAAGGATCCAAGCATGGATTGTACTTTGTGTGATCCCTTGAGTGGCTTGCTTTAGGGATGCTTTTTGAGGTGCTCATTTATCACAAAACACCGCTCTTTAAATCCAAATCTATCACCTTGTTTCAGAAGTTATTGAATCATTATCTAAGCTTTAACTTTCCGCACTATTATCCAAAAAACAAAGTGTAACCTTAGACCTGTGCAAATAGTTAATATAAGATATCACACTTATTAGTTTAAAATCTAGACTTATTAGTTAATATAAGATGTCACACTTGTTAGTTTTATACGTGGACTTATCTAAGTCTCACTTTACATAGCTTATTTTTGCAATTTGAGTTGAATGTCATAATTAACTACAATGTTATAGTGACATCATCACTCACAAGGCGTTAATAAGGCTAATGCACCCCCAAAAAAAGAGGGAGGAAGAATTGAATGTGGTTATTAACTAACAACAATATAGTGGCATCACAAGGCTTCTAATGAGGCTAATGGAGTCCCAAAAAAGACTTCAAAAACCTTAGTAATAATCCTCACAATAAATTTGCAACTTGAAAGGATTATTGCAAGCAAGGGAGGTAAAAAAATGCATACTACTTTTAGCAATGGAAAAAAGGACACTATTTTTAGCCCAAACATAATTTTAAATGAGGTCTCCCAAAAAATGCTGCTATTTAAAGCTTAAAATATGTAAAATTATACAAAATCGCTAATTTCAAGTAAGTTATGAAGACAATATTACCAAATATAAACAACAAATCTTCAATTTGTTGCACCGCACATCTAGCTATAGGATATTCAATGCATTTGTGAAGCTGGCTGCATTGCGCCCGTCTTGAAGCTATGTTATGCATTTGTAAAGCTGGCTGCATTGCGCCCGTCTTGAAGATATGTTATGCACCACATCTCATTTACTATGGAGTTCGCTTGCCAATGTTCTCTTTTTGCAGATACGGACTCCACTTGGATCTTCTCCTTCACTCTGCACTGCTGCGACTCTGTTGCCCTCAACTCTAGATCAATTCTCCTTCACACTGCGCTACTCACATGACATCATTGTTGACCGCCTCTCTTCTCTAGGCACGCGGAAGACATGGGAGAATTTCTTCTCATGGAGTTGTGGAGCTTGGAGACCTCAAGGGTTATAAGCTCGGGCAATGAAAGGATCCCCATGACAGTTGCAGTTCCACAAGGTAATCTTGTTGTTAAGATGTGTTTCGCAATGGGGGTTTTGGTGAGCCATAAGAATGTTTTACAAGTACTACCAAAACTTTTACTTTACTTTACTTTTACAAGATGTGTTTCGCAATGGGGGTTTTGGTGAGCCATAACAATGTTTTACAAGTACTACCCAAAACTTTTACTTTACTATGACGATTGAATCTTATGACATTTAACTCAAATCGCAAAAATAAGCTATTTAGAGTGAGACTTAGTAAGTCCACGTTTAAAACTAACAAGTGTGACATCTTATATTAACTAATAAGTCTCGATTTAAAACTAATAAGTGTGATATCTTATATTAACTATTTGCAGAGATCTAAGGTTACACTGTTTTTTGGATAATAGTGCGGAAAGTTGAAGCTTAGCAAATGATTCAATAAGTTCTGAAACAAGATGATAGATTTGGATTTAAAGAGAGGTGTTTTGTGATAAATGAGCACCTCAAAAAGGATCCCTAAAGCAAGCCACTCAAGGGATCACACAAAGTACAATCCATGCTTGGATCCTTTACAAGATTCAGTCATCATAGTAAAGTAAAAGTTTTGGTAGTACTTGTGAAACATTGTTATGGCTCACCCAAACCCCCGTCTCGCGAAACACATCATAACAAGAAGATTACCTTAAGGAACTGCAATTGTCATGGGGATCCTTCCATTGCCCCAGCTTATAACCCTTGAGGTCTCAAGCTCCCAACTCCATAAGAAGCAGTTCTACCATGCCTTCTACGCGCCTAGAGAAGAGAGGCGGTCAACAACGATGTCATGTGAGTAGCGCAGTAGTGTGAAGGAGCAGTGATCCACAGTTGAGGGCAACAGAGTTGCAGTAGTGCAGAGTGAAGGAGAAGATCCAAGTGGAGTCCGTACTTGTGAAAAGAGAAGATTGGCAAGCGAACTCCATAGTAAATGAGATGTGGTGCATAACATAGCTTCAAGACGGGCCCGCCGATGCAGCCAGATTTACAAATGCATTGAATATCCTATAGCTAGATGTGCGGTGCAACGAATTGAAGATTTGTTGTTTATATTTGGTAATCTTGTCTTCATAACTTACTTGAAATTAGCGATTTTGTATAATTTTACATAATTTAAGCTTTAAATAGCAGCACTTTTTGGGAGACCTCATTTAAAATTGCGTTTGGGCTAAAAATAGTGTCCTTTTTTCCATTGCTAAAAATAGTATGTGGCTGAAAATTAGATGCTACTTTTGTCTACTTTTTTGTCTTTCAATTTGTCATAATCGGATGTAGTGTGAAGTGTCTTTTGAAATCTGGATGGAAGTTAGAAGTCGTGGGAGTCTTTATATATGGGGTAGTTCTTGGTGGTTAGAAAGGAAGATGGATGTTCTTGATACTAGGCGGATTTTCTATGTAGCTATGGCGGATTTCTGAATGCAAGATGCAGCAGTCTATCTATCTTATTCCTGTTTCCTGTACTTTGCATATTCAGTGTCATGCGAAGTAGTAGTGGTTATCCGGAATAGAAGAAGAAGGATTTTTCATTCGCAGATATGGAGATTTATGTAATCAGATAGTTGACAGTTATTTTGACAATGAAGATGCAGTGTGTTTTGTCAATCTGGTTGTCACTAGCGTTGCGAATTATTTTCTTGATTTTTATGGAATTTTATGGAATTTTCAGATTTCAAAGCAAACTTGGTTTGTATACATTTCAGTAGGTTTCTTGCATATTGGTATCACATTTTCATAGCAGATGGCCAAATAAACCTATACAAGTTGATTGAGTCTCATTTTGATCTGCAGGATTCAAACAGAATGTCAAACTCTTATGAGGGAAGTTGCAAAAGTTGTCAACAAGGGTCAAAGTTTTAGTTTTGAAGTATCTGAATCTCTGATGTTGATGAGAAATGTTCAGTCTAACTTTCAAAATGTTTTCATTGTGAAGAAAGTTGGTGATCAATTTGACTATTTGGAAGATTTAGGTTCAGATTTATTTGACAAAGGTTGTTTTGATAGCATTCAACTTGGAGGATGTCAAGTGCAGATATTTGATGAATGTGAAGCAGGTTTTACAAATCTGATTATGTCAAAATAGGTGTGGAGGATTAGATCAGATTCAAGGCAGAATTATGATGCAAAATTTTTAATTTTTAAGTGTTCTGAAAGTGTTATCTGATTTGACAGTCAGGTTTCTTTCATTCTGTTTGACAAGGCAGTATGGTCCAATTTTCAAAATGTGGAGGAAGCATGTTTTCAACGTCAAGGTAGGAAATCATATCAATAGACAATCGGCAGTGCAACAAATTAGTCAAAAATCAGTAGTGGAGGATTATGTTTCAAATGGAAAGTCAACGAATATGCAAAATTTCAAAGAGGAGGATGTTCAGATGACATTTATGCTGATTTTGTTTTATCTTTGCAAATGGATTCTTTGCCTATCTAGTTTACGGATCAAGGGATTGTGGGTCTGAAGTCAGCCTATGGCTCAAGCCACCAAGCTGTGCCAAGTGTTTAAGGCTGAAAATTAGATGCTACTTTTGTCTACTTTTTTGTCTTTCAATTTGTCATAATCAGATGTAGTGTGAAGTGTCTTTTGAAATCTGGATGGAAGTTAGAAGTCATGGGAATCTTTATATATGGGGTAGTTCTTGGTGGTTAGAAAGGAAGATGGACGTTCTTGATACTAGGTAGATTTTCTATGTAGCTATAGCGGATTTGTGAATGCAAGATGCAGTTTGTCAGTCTATCTGTCTTATTCCTGTTTCCTGTACTTTGCATATTCAGTGTCATGCGAAGTAGTAGTGGTTATCCGGAATAGAAGAAGAAGGATTTTTCATTCACAGATATGCAGATTTATGTAATCAGATAGTTGACAGTTATTTTGACAATGAAGATGCAGTGTGATTTGTTAATCTGGTTGTGACTAGCATTGTCATTCGATTTGTCAGTTTGTTTGTCAGAAAGTTTGAATTCCCTTGAAGTTTGTGAAAGATGTCATAAGCAATAAACATGCGTTTTTTTACCTCCCTTGCTTGCAATAATCCTTTCAAGTTGCGATTTTATTGTGAGGATTATTACTAAGGTTTTTGAAGTCTTTTTTGGGACTCCATTAGCCTCATTAGAAGCCTTGTGATGCCACTATATTGTCGTAGTTAATAACGACATTCAATTCTTTGTCTCTTTTTTTTGGGAGTGCATTAGCCTTATTAAGGCCTTGTGAGTGATGATGTCACTATAACATTGTAGTTAATTATGACATTAAGCTCAAATTGCAAAAATAAGCTATGTAGAGTGAGACTTAGATTAGTCCACGTCGTTTAAACTAACAAGTGTGACATCTTATATTAACTAATAAGTCTGGATTTAAAACTAATTAGTGTGATATCTTATATTAACTATTTGCACAGGTCTAAGGTGCGCTAAGTTGAAGCCTACCTAATGATTCAAGAAGTTATTTTGCCATAGCTCCGCTGCTACTATGACTGATAAATCTCAATTTTTCTAAGGGATAAAGCTTATCATTAAGAAATAATTAGAATGATCCATAATTGGATCAATAATCCATAATGGATTGAATCATCAATATTCATGAAATACATAAACTAAAAGCATAGAAAAAAGCTATTAATTTGGCCTCAAGTATAGATTAATCTTGGATTAAGGAAAAGCTTTATGAAAAGCTTCATTTGGATTGAGAATGGGTCATGAGTATAACCATTTCTTGAGTGAGAGAGAGAAATTACATAAAAACCATTTCAATTAAGCATAAATAGAAATTTATGTAATTCTTAACTATCATTAATCAATTAACTTCAATAGCATTCATCAAATTATGTAACTCTTCACTACCATTCATCAATTAACTTCAATAACATTCAAAAACCATTCCAATTAAGCTTCTCAAGCTTGAGAGGGGTTGAGAAGAGAGAAACATTGAGAAATTATAGAAAATGATCAAAATTCACTAATTACCTTACAAATTGCTTGATTCTTTGTTCACGGTAGAGGCCCCCAACCAATCAATTGGTTAAGTATGTTGATGGAGCCACCAATGGGGATTGAAGAAAGAGGGAAGCTCCAAAAACTAGTGAATTATTAATGAATTCACAGTTCTTGGCTTAGGTGGAGTAGAGTAACGATGCATAAACACTATATATTTTTCAACAAGGGGGAGGCTTCTATTTATAGGAAAAATTGAGCTCCTAACCAAACAAACTGATTCTAGAATTTTCTAAATCAGTTTGGTCAATATTTGACCATTTTTAGGTCAGTTAAGCTAACTTTTTGGAACTAGACTTGAATGAGGAGAGAGGAGAGATGAAATATCTCAATTTTTATGAGTTTAAAACTCATTCAAGCATGTGAAATATGCACCTCCTTTAAAGAACTCCCCTTCCTTACATATGTGTCAAAATGGAATCATTATACTCAAAATATCTCATATTTTTAATATTGCTCATAGTTTTTTACTAATAAACCTTGTACATTTTCAACTCTTCATCTTATGTGAAATATGCACCTCCTTTAAAGAACTCCCCTTCCTTACATATGTGTCAAAATGGAATCATTATACCCAAAATATCTCATATTTTTAATATTGCTCATAGTTTTTTACTAATAAACCTTGTACATTTTCAACTCTTCATCTTATGTGAGCATTTACTCATTTTTGGATACCCAAAATATCTCATATTTTTAATATTGCTCATAGTTTTTTTACTAATAAACCTTGTACATTTTTAACTCTTCATCTTATGTGAGCATTTACTCATTTTTGGGTATCTTCTTTTACAAATTAGATTTATCTCCTCCCTACACATGGATTGATGCTATTGGCCCATAGGAACCTTAATTGGACCATAATCCAAAAATTTCTGAAAATCTAGACCCTTAGGCTAAGGTCCTTTTTATACCCATTTCCAATTAATTCCAATTGTACATTGGAAAGTTCTTTTTGAATTTCTGTTTCAGGGGAACTTATTTTAATAAGATGAGATAATTTTCTATCCAAAAATATTAAAAATCTGAATATTCTCTCTCTAGAATATTTTCTCTCTCTAAGTTAAAACAGTTAGAAACAAGTCTTTTATATTTCTGAAGAGGGATTGATTACAGGGGAATATACTGGACATTTTGAGAGGCTGGGGAGGAATCTTACATTCACTCCCACTTGAAAAATACGAGATGTCCTCATCTCGCAAACTTGGGATAATTTTGCAAGATGCACAAATATGAGACAGAGAAAAATTAATTAAGATTAACCACAAAAAAAAAGTCTCAAAGAGAGTAAGATTCAAGACAAGAACAAGATTTGAACTTTATTCATTCTTGAAACATATACAGTAAAGATAGAAGAACTCTTTACACTTCCATAAGCCCGTCCATCATATGATCACAAAAGCATTAGTCACAAGCTACGCACGTATAAGGTAACTCATCTATGGGAATAATTCTGTTGGTTATTGCCGCACCTATCTCAATGGTATGAGGTGATCTAACAAAAGGACCTCTGAGAGGCAAACCAAAAATGGGGTAAAGGCATATCTTCTGATGAGGAAGAAAACACGCCAGTAAGAAGACCCGCTCAGAAAACCCAAGATGTCTTGATCTCATGACGCAGTAGTATCGGGGACCCAAACCCAAGGCTTCAATAACCATGGCCAAGCGGACATTGTTACGAAAGTGCTGTTGACCCCAGGGTGTTACCCTAGTTATGTCTTGATAGGTTCGCCATTTGGTCTGAGCTACAGAAGTTCCCAAGTGAGGAAAAAGTGAGCGCTCATACTGTTCTATAAAATCTTTCTTCACAGACTCGCTTGCGTCTTGAAGGTGAGAAATCATCATGGATAAAACTAATTCCTGTTGCCAAGCCATGAAGGAGATTAAGAAGAAGGGAGATCGATAGAAGTAAGATTACTGTGAGCGACAGGTAAAAGTTACGACTTATATAAAGGAAGGAGTTAGCGTAACTTAGAAGCCAACGGTATCTTGTCACTGAAGTTTTACCGTCTTTCCATGATTTGGGTTTGGCACATATTTCTATGAAATACATTAAGAACTTTGAGATGAGGAGGTAAAAGAAGCTTGTAGGCTAAGTCACCTACTTTCATTGATTTCAGATATAAGGCTCACAATATCTGGGGGATAACTTCTTATACTTCCCAAGAGATAAAGGAATTCTTTTGGGCCGTACTCGAATGAAAACCAAAACCTTGGTATCCAAAACACCGATTTTCACTTCTGAACTCATTGTTCTGAATCCTTAAAACATGCGTGACTCCTAAGAAGTATTCTAGGGAAAGGGTCTTCCTTTTTTAAACAGAATCTTTCTTTTATTTTAGAGAGGGAAAAATTATAAGATCAAAAAGGGATATTCTTACTCTTGTATACCTCGAAGGCTGGAGGAGAAATCTTACATTCTACCCCACTTAAAAAGTACGAGATGTCCTTATCTCGCAAAGTAGAGGACAACTCTTTTTCTTAAGATCCAATTTATTTTGGGGTTCCTTATATTCTGGTCAACCCAACAGAATACAGGGATAATTATCCATTAAATAGAACTCATTATTAAATAACAATTCATTCAATTCATATCATTCATATCTTTAACACGATATTTAAGAGATAATTATCCCTTAAATAGAACTCATCATTAAATAACAATTCATTCAATTCATATCATTCATATCTTTAACAGGATAATGGTCCATTAGACCGAAAAAATTTCCTTCTGAACATTCCTCCACCAACCCACGGGAAATTTTAGTCAAGCAAGTTCTCAATTTGTCATCCCTTAACTTGATCTACCGTCTCAAGTATTAATAGTAGCAATTTGACAGCACAATCCACTAATCTCATAGTGATTTGCTGAAGTCATTATCATCATTTATCATTACAAGGACTCGTCCCAATCATCCACATTATGGTTTCGCTCAGGTTATTATATTTCAACTAAATTTCAGAAATCATCATTTTTCAATCAGAATCCAAATCAATTCATGAATTCTCAAACAAAATTAAAAATCATATCAACCACATTCGAATTCATCATCTGGATAGCATTAACGCTTATAATTTCAAGTCTTAGATTTACTCGTATATACTGCCGGTAAAGAGCTGCAGTTATACCCTCGCTATATACGGATAGTCATGATACTCGAAACTATAAGGTAAATACCATCATGTCTAGGCCTCAAGCAAGTTAGGGTTCCATACAGATTCTGCCAAAATTTATATATTATTAAATTTTTATTTTGATATTATTCACGAGATCCTAAGACTTAAGAGTTCGGAAAACAATTTCTTATACAAGACAAGATCTTAATGGAGATCTATGACAGATGTCCGATAACAGATTTTTTTTCTTTTTTTTTAAATCAGCAGCAGCAGATCGTCTACGATAAACAATCATTTATCCAACAGGAATTTTTTTCACCGGAAAACGTTTCTTTATTTATATAAAAGTTGCAATATGTACATAGAGCAACTCGCTCTGAGTTCAAAATCTCCTTGGAAGACATATAAGAGGACCGTACTGGGCCATAGTCATGCCCTATTACATAAGTTCTCTAACTGCGAAGGGGGTTATTATTTTCTCCTTAGGGATAAATCGACTAAGGAGTCTATAAATTCGACATGAAAGTTTGAAATTTCGAGGTGTCGAATGATATAGAATGACACCACTCACCATTTTCAGCTTTAACAGGATCATAGTCAATGAGAGATTCTGCCACAGCATTGTACGGCGGTCGCAAGGGGCGTGGACATATTGCCCTGCAAACCACTTATGCTGTATTCTCTCCGCTGGGGTAGGAAAATATAAATCCGCGAAATGGCGTGTGAGTCTTGCTCGGCTTGTTTGAGTTGAAGCGGAAGAGATGAGATGTTCGAAGGCGAACGCAGTCATATCTTGAGACTGGGTGAGGTCGGGAATACCAGATAAGTGGGGAACTTTCATCTATAAAAACAATTTCTTTGATTAAAATTTCTTCATTAAAGAAGCTTACGGAATGAAAATACATTATGAAAATGCTGTTTCTGAATTCTTATTACCAATTTCAGATAAGAATTTAATTATCTTTATTAGGTTTCAATTTCGCTCTGATACCAAATGTGAGATCCCGGTCTCCACCGTGCAACGGATTCGAGGTACTAGCAGCGGAAGTAGCACATCGTGATGGGATCCAATTAAGAATTTGGTTAGGTTTTGTCCCGGGTACCAGGGAAAAGAGTTCCTAGGCCCCCTAGCCAGAAGTTCATACAAACATAAAACTAGTCACACCACTTACACACCCAATATGAAATTATCTTTTTCTCAGCATCAATTAACTTTCAAATAATCCTTTAATGAAACCATTATGTCACTGATGACAATCCTCAAAGTCTCTGGTTGAATCCTTATTTCCCGTCATTCATTCATCGGTTTACTTATGGCATCAGTGGCAACCAGAACGCTCACCACCTGTTCACTCATCAGGGGCCTTTTCCATAGTTCCTAGCTCATAGTAACTGGCAATATATTCATATAATAGAATGGAATCTCCGTGGAAGATCAGCAAGATCAACCCATAGATCCATGTAAAAGAGCCATGGACTCATCCGTTGAGGACCAACAAGGTCAATCAACCAGATCCATGCCCGGTTTCCGAAAACAACTCTTACTCCTTGTTCCAATATCTTCCACGACGCACGTGTGGGTATCTTCGGCGACCCAGAGCCCGAGCACCGTATGGTCAGCACCCTCTAGGATCCTTCGCAGGTGACCTAGCGCTTCACTTATAGGCCGCTTCCTTGGTCCCTCATCCACCGTACCAGAAGCTCACCATTTAAAGGTCAAGACCTCGGTCGACCTTGCTACGCGAGACGTCCTCCATTGACTCTCCGTCAGCAATTGCAACTTTAACAATTAGGTCTTCATGACCTTAATCCACAAGACGGTCAAAATGCTTCCCCAGCATTCTTGACATAAAACAGTCATTTACAAACAGTCACAAAATACAGTTTCTAAATCGAACTCTCGTCTTTCCACATTATCCCTCCTTAGTCCACATTACTTATTCCACATTCCATTCAATGTGTACTCATTCTCATCCATTTCCTCATATCTACGACACATTAATTCACATACACATTCACATTCACATCCATACATCTACATCTACATGCATACATCCATTTTCACATCCTCATTTATACATCCACATCCCATATCCACATTCATACATACACATCCATATCCACATCCATACATCCACATCCACATCCACATTCACATTCATACATCCACATCCACATTCCCATTCACATCTATACATCCACATCTACATCCATATACATACATACACATCTACATGCATACATCCACATCCACATTCATACATCCACACTTCCATTTCCACATCCACACATCCACATTCATATTCATACATCCACATTCACATACATAGATACACAGCCGTATCTACATCCATACATCCACATTCACATTCATACATACACATCTACATGTATATATCCACATCACATTCATACAATCATATTCCATCCATTCTCGTCCTAACACATCCCATATGTACATCTTAACACATCCTAGCTCATCTTAACACATTCTATCACATCTCATACACCTCTTATCATATCTTATCACATCTCATACACATCTTATCACATCTTTTCACATCTAATACACCTCTTATCACATCCTATCACTTCCCATACGCATCTTATCACATCTCATCACATCTCATACACCTCTTATCACCTCTTATCACATTTCATATCTTTTTATAGAATACAAGAGAATTCTTATATTTGATATAAGATTTCTCTACACATTTATTTATGCATAAATTCCATTTAAGGGGACTAACACCTTCGAAATAAAAATCAATCTTTTATGCCTCTTCTTATGCATAAATTCAATTTGGTAGGAATTACACTTTTAGAATAAAAGAATTTCTCTTATGCATCTAAGTTATGCATAAATTCCATTTATGATGAAAATCACACTTTTAGTATAAAAAGAATATCTTTTATGCATACCTCTATACATGAAATCCAATATGATAAAAGTAACACTTTTATAATAAAATAATCAACTTTTATGCACACCTCTATGCATGAAATTCAAATATGATAAAAGTCACACTTTTATAATAAAATAATCAACTTTTATGCATACCTCTATGCATGAAATCCAATTATGATAAAAGTCACACTTTTATAATAAAATAATCAACTTTTATACATACCTCTATGCATGAAATTTAATTATGATAAAAGTAACACTTTTATAATAAAATAATCAACTTTTATCCATACCTCTATGCATGAAATCCAAATATGATAAAAGTCACACTTTTATAATAAAATAATCAATTTTTATGCATAACTCTATGCATGAAATCCAAATATGATAAAAGTAACACTTTTATAATAAAATAATCAATTTTTATGCATACCTCTATGCATGAAATCCAAATATGATAAAAGTAACACTTTTATAATAAAATAATCAACTCTTATGCATACTTCTATGCATGAAATTCAATTGTGATAAAAGTAACACTTTTATAATAAAATAATCAACTTTTATGCATACCTCTATGCATGAAATCCAAATATGATAAAAGTAACACTTTTATAATAAAATAATCAACTTTTATGCATACCTCTATGCATGAAATCCAAATATGATAAAAGTAACACTTTTATAATAAAATAATCAACTTTTATGCATACCTCTATGCATGAAATCCAAATATGATAAAAGTAACACTTTTATAGTAAAATAATCATCTTTTATGCATACATCTATGCATGAAATTCAATTATGCTAAAAGTAACACTTTTATAATAAAATAATCATCTTTTATGCATACCTCCATGCATGAAATTCAATTATGCTAAAAGTAACACTTTTATAATAAAATAATCATCTTTTATGCATACCTCTATGCATGAAATTCAAATATGATAAAAGTAACACTTTTACATTAAAATAATAATCTTTTATGCATACCTCTATGCATGAATTCTAATTATGATAAAAGTAACACTTTTATGTTAAAATAATAATCTTTTATGCATACCTCTATGCATGAAAATCAATTATGCATAATATAAAAATCAATTTCTCTATGATTACAATGAATATCTTCAATTAATCTAGGATGATAATTCTTAGAATATGGTAGGAAGTCCTCTTTTCATGCTTTGAATGAAATTATTTTATGCGTAATTTTTATAAAAATTTTACCATAGCTCCGCTGCTATGACTGATAAATCTCAATTTTTCTAAGGGATAAAGCTTATCGTTAAGAAATAATTAGAATGATCCCTGATTGGATCAATAATCCATAATGGATTGAATCATCAATATTCATGAAATACATAAACTAAAAGCATAGAAAAAAGCCATTAATTTGGCCTCAAGTATAGATTAATCTTGGATTAAGGAAAAGCTTTATGAAAAGCTTCATTTGGATTGAGAATGGGTCATGAGTATAACCATTTCTTGAGTGAGAGAGAGAAATTACATAAAAACCATTTGAATTAAGCATAAATAGAAATTTATGTAATTCTTAACTATCATTAATCAATTAACTTCAATAGCATTCATCAAATTATGTAACTCTTCACTACCATTCATCAATTAACTTCAATAACATTCAAAAACCATTCCAATTAAGCTTCTCAAGCTTGAGAGGGGTTGAGAAGAGAGAAACATTGAGAAATTATAGAAAATGATCAAAATTCACTAATTACCTTACAAATTGCTTGATTCTTTGTTCACGGTAGAGGCCCCCAACCAATCAATTGGTTAAGTATGTTGATGGAGCCACCAATGGGGATTGAAGAAAGAGGGAAGCTCCAAAAACTAGTGAATTATTAATGAATTCACAGTTCTTGGCTTAGGTGGAGTAGAGTAACGATGCATAAACACTATATATTTTTCAACAAGGGGGAGGCTTCTATTTATAGGAAAAATTGAGCTCCTAACCAAACAAACTGATTCTAGAATTTTCTAAATCAGTTTGGTCAATATTTGACCATTTTTAGGTCAGTTAAGCTAACTTTTTGGAACTAGACTTGAATGAGGAGAGAGGAGAGATGAAATATCTCAATTTTTATGAGTTTAAAACTCATTCAAGCATGTGAAATATGCACCTCCTTTAAAGAACTCCCCTTCCTTACATATGTGTCAAAATGGAATCATTATACTCAAAATATCTCATATTTTTAATATTGCTCATAGTTTTTTACTAATAAACCTTGTACATTTTCAACTCTTCATCTTATGTGAAATATGCACCTCCTTTAAAGAACTCCCCTTCCTTACATATGTGTCAAAATGGAATCATTATACCCAAAATATCTCATATTTTTAATATTGCTCATAGTTTTTTACTAATAAACCTTGTACATTTTCAACTCTTCATCTTATGTGAGCATTTACTCATTTTTGGATACCCAAAATATCTCATATTTTTAATATTGCTCATAGTTTTTTACTAATAAACCTTGTACATTTTCAACTCTTCATCTTATGTGAGCATTTACTCATTTTGGGTATCTTCTTTTACAAATTGGATTTATCTCCTCCCTACACATGGATTGATGCTATTGGCCCATAGGAACCTTAATTGGCCCATGCATTAGCCTTACTAAGGCCTTGTGAGTGATGATGTCACTATAACCTTGTAGTAAATTATGACATTCAACTCAAATCGTAAAAATAAGCTCTTCCTGCCATGCCAAGCTTTATAAGGAGTTTTAGACTGCAAGGCCTTGGTAGGGCATTTGTTCAACACATAGTTTGCGCACATAGTTGCCTCTAACCAAAAACCATGAGGTAAATCTTGGGCTTTCACCATACATCGTGCCATCTCCACCATGAGAGACATGTTCTTCCTCTCAGCCACACCATTTTGCTGAGATGTGTATGGCACTGCACATTGATGCCTTATGTCTTTTTCAGCCATATATGCATGAAATTCCTTGGACATATACTGCCCTCCTCGATCTGAATTAAGGGTGCCAACTTTACATTCACATGCATTTTCAGCCATGGATACGAAGTGCTTAAATCACATAAAAACCTTTGACTTCTGCTTTAATAGATACACCCAGCTATATCTAGAGTAATCATCAATAAAAGTGACAAAGTAGAGATATCCCCCAATAGATGGTGTCCTCATATATAGGACCACATACATCACTATGTATAAGCTATAATTTCTTAACAGCTCTCACAGATCCATC
Source organism: Cibotium barometz (assembly GCF_041138505.1). Taxonomy (NCBI): domain Eukaryota; kingdom Viridiplantae; phylum Streptophyta; class Polypodiopsida; order Cyatheales; family Cibotiaceae; genus Cibotium; species Cibotium barometz. The sequence continues at coordinate 28,193,297 of NC_141082.1, forward strand.
CTTTGAAATGATACCCGATGCATTTTACCAAGAATACACCCCTCACATGTATGTCTAGTAGGGGTCTCAAGAGTTGGCAACTCAGACACCATATCATACCTTTGAAGGCATAACAAACTACCAAAATTCAGCTGGCCAAATCATGCATGCCATAATTCTACATCACTCATAGAACTAGTTGTAGAGACTGAGCAAGCATCATGCTGCAACTTCTCAAATACATCCATCTTATATAGGCCATGAAACAAGGTACCTGAGAGGAAATGATAGAATAACCATCATTTCTATCCTCAACTATACATCTGTCATCCACAAATTTCACTGTCAAGCTTGACAGACTAAGGCTGAAAACTGACACTGAAAACTGACACTGAAAACTGACAACAAGTTCTTCTTAATACCTTGCACATATAAAACTTTTGAAAGAGTAAATGCGCCCCCATTTGCAACAACAGTGTGAGCACAACTCTACCAACTCCTTTGACAAGATACGAGGAACCATTTGCACATGTGATGGTTCCTACACTTGGGACAGATTCCAAAGATGAGAACAAACCTTTTTGTGAAGTAATGTGCTTACGGGAACCACTGTCAAAGTACCAAGCATCCGATTCTGCCACTAACATGCATACATCATGAACAGAAGAGTCATAACTGCAATGTACACTCCATGCCCAATCATCTTGAGCAAAACTTGCAGATTCCTTCTTCTCTACACCTGGTGCAAATGCATCAGCCCACCAGCCATGCCCGATTCTTTCTTTTTCTCCTTCTCTAGCCTTTTCTTGCACTCATGTATGTAGTGCCCTAGTTTCCTACAATAGTGACACTTACCCTTCTTTTTAGGCTTATCACCTTCTTTCTCTGCATCCTTACCTGAGGATTCTTTGGCTTATAGCCACCATGCAAAGAAGCTTTACCTTTACCTTTTTGATTGGCAATAAAAGCTTAGTCACCAACTCACATATTAGATCTGTTTTGCCTAGAATGCTCTTCTTGAAAACCAACTCATCAAATGTAAGGGCATTTGGATTTCCCTTCATCATGAGTCTAAGGGTAGAGGCAAAACTCTGTTCAAAATTTGGCAATGCATTAAGAACTCTGGGCACCAATATACTATCATGATATATCTCATCCACACTAGCAAGCTGCTCCTTAAAATCTTTGATCTTGGTCAAGAAGTTATCCATTGAGTCTCCCTCATTCATGTACTCAGACTCCAACAGTTTGCGTAGATATGCAACACGTGCTTCATTGCACACCAGGCAGCAAGTGCATCCCATGCCTATTTTGAAGTCTTACATGACCAAATATGAGGAATAATGCTTTGCTTCATAGTAAGTGCAAGCAATGCATGTGCATGTGCATCTCTTCCATCCCATCTTGTTTGAGCAGTAGTGGGAGATACTGGTGGTGAATGTGGAGGAGCCACATCTGTATCAAATTCTACTTCAGATGTACTTGTAGCACCTGGCTGCACTCGTAGTTGTGAAATAGGACGAGTTTCACTACCCCACTGACCACATTCCAAAGGCCTTTAGCAACCAGTACATGCCTCATCATATAGGACCACAATGGGTAGTTAGTCCAATCAAGTTTGTCCTTAGTAGACAACATGTTGAATAGATCACTACCTGCCAAAAATGACTTTCTACCAAATGCAAAATCTTTCAACACACTGCAAGTCAGTACTCACAGGATGCAACCCTGGATGGCTGCCAACTGACTAAATCACGTGCAAAAGTGTATGAAAAATAACACAGAGTAGAGAATAGAGTGTTATTGGCAAAAGTATGATGGTCGATGTTGTTGTTGAAGACACTGTAGATGCTGCTACACACCAAATCTTTGCCATAGCCCAAACACCCAAAACCGAGCAGAACCAATCCAAAATGACGCCTCTCGAATGACCCTGAAAATGTTGTATACTTTGTGTACATCACACTATAGTACATACATCTTCTTCTCCTAAGAGTGTATCTCAATCGGAGATAGAAAAATAGGGCCGTGTGAGGAGGGAGGCAAACTACTAGATCAAGTGTCAAGGAAGCTAGCTCTGATACCAATTGTTGGAATTAGGGTTAGGGTTTCAACAATGCACACACACAAGATAGAGAAGCTTGAGAGCACACAAACTCACTAGAATTGAATGAACAAATTTGTGCCAAAAGATAAGTACACACCCCAAAATGAGTACATAAGAGGTGTACATACACACGGGGGAAAAGCCTCCTAGTGAGGGAAAAAATGCCCCGGCGGTCTTAAGTGTGTTCACACACATCACCACCATATAATGCTTCATCCTTGTAGTCACCTTTAGACTCCTATAATTTGCTATTGTATATGTTTGCTATGTGCTATTCTTTCGCATCATAAAAGGGACTCCATTTTTATTAAATCAGGTCGTATATACTTAGATATAAAATGCTACCATGTTTGCTTCCTCTGTCCATAAGGTATAGCACCCCCTCGGAGGCCGCCTTCTGCTATGTGTGTATATGGCAATCTGATGTGCTCTTCTGTATAGGGGCTACATCTTTTTGCATATACTTGCATATAAAATGCTACCCTACTCTCTCCCTTTATAAATTGGCCAACATGTGGTAACTCATCGGAGGCACCCTTTCTATTGCATTTTGTAGCTATATATGGAAATCTATTGTGTGCTCTCTTGCAACCTAAAAGGGGTTGCATTTTTTTTGAGAATACGACTTGATATATAAGCAGATATAAAACATTGCCTTATCTACCCCCTCCATCCACAAAGTCACTAGCCCATAGAGCACACCATTGGAGGTGCCCTTTTACTGTATTTTGATGTTGTATATATGGCAACTTTTTGTCTGTTGTGCTATATAGCCCAAAAGAGGCTTCCTTTTTGTTACTAAATTTGGCCATATATACTTATATATAAAAGCCACCCTACCTGCCTCCTCCTTCCACAAATTGGCTAGCCCAAAGCACCCCTTGGATGATGCACCCTTCTTGTTGCTTTTTATTACTATATGGCAGCCTGCTCTATGCTTTACTCATGAAGCTTGAAAGGGACTGCATTTTTCTTCAATCTAGTTGCATATACTTGGATATAAAATGTTGCCCTTTCTACCCCCTCCATCCATAAGCTCGTTGTAGCACCCACTTGTTTCATTTTGCTTTTGTATATGGCAGAGCAGCCTTCTGTGTGCTTTCATGCTGTAGCATGAAAGGGGCTTCTTTTTGTTGAATCTGGCTCCATATACTTAGATATAAAATGCTACCCTATCTGCCCCTCCATCCAAAAATTTGTTAGCTTGTAGCACCCCACTTCATTTTGTCGTTGTATATATAGAAAAGCCTATTGTGTTCTCCTCTAGCTAAAAGGGGCTACATTTTTATTAAATAATTTGGAGGTATATAGTCAAATATATAACAACACTCTATCTGAGCCCTATCTTCCCCTTCCTTCCACAAACTGGCTTACTTGGAAGCAAGGCCTTGTAGGCACTCTTTCTGCTGCATTTTGCATGGTAGTCTGTTGTTTGCTCTGCTATGGCCTAAAAGGGACTATTTTTTTGCTTAATATAGTTGCATATACTTAGATATAAAACATTACCCTATAAGCTCCCCTTCCACAAAGTGGCCTATAGCACCCCTTTGAGGCCCCCCTTGGATGCACCCCTACTCTTGCATTTTGGTGATATATATAGAAGCCTCCTTCTGTGTGTTATCTTGTAGCCTTAAAAAGGCTATGTTTTTGTTAAATATGGACTCATATACTCAGAAATAAAATGCTACCCTAAATGCCCACTTCTATCCACCTTGAGGCACACTTATGCTATATTATTTTGTTGCCATTGTATGCTATATGATAGCCTATTGTGTGCTAGATATCATGTAGCTTGAAAGGGGATACATTCTTGTTGAATTTTGTTGCATATGCTCAGATATGAAATGCTACCCTAATTGCCCCCTCCATCCACAAATAACCCATAACACCTCCTTGGAGGCGCGCCCTTCTATTGTTGTATTTTATTGCTATATATGGCATCCTACTACTGCGTGTTGTCATTTAGCTTGAAAAGAGGCTGTATTTTTGCTTAAATAATGTGGCCACATATACTGAGACATAAAATGCTACCCCATCTACCCATAGTAGCATCCCTACTATATGCTATCCTACATCTTGAAAGAGGCTACATTTTTGTTGAACCTAGCCGCATATACTAGCACTATTACATGATAGCCTAATATCGACGCTTATACCGACGTCATTAAACGGGGTCTAAAAAAGCCCCGTCATTGGTATAAATGCCGGTATCTGCATCGGAACGGTAACGTTGGTATAAGCATCAGGGATTAATGTCGGCGCTTATACCGGCGCCTATACCGATGGTACACCGGTGCCTATATCAGCGAGCATACCGAAAAAAATACCAGCAGATATATCGGCGACAATACCGTCATATATACCGGTAGATTTACCGGCGCGTATACCGGTACCTATATCGGGGAATATATCAACGCTACAGCAGAAATTTTTTTTAGACAGAATGGTGTTGCCTGGCTGCTTGCAATGAACAAGACTCAACAGTAGTAAACAGACAGCACCATTCTGTCTAAAATAGAGCACAAAAGACAACCGTGCTCGTTTTTTTATTTTTCAGATAAACAAGAAATTAAACATTAATACTCAAGAATATTTTGATCATATACCAATAGTTTGAAGGTCGTCTTACATTATGGTAATGCCTCCCAATCGATGGTCTCTCCTTCTTCTTCAAGCATCTCAAATAAGGCCACAAGGCCATGTTTGTGAGCGTACTTCTCTTCTCGCCTACTTGGTGGGCGATTCATGGCCAACTCCTACATAAACGATTAACAATTAGAGCTTTTAGAAATTAACATTTAGCCCACATACATACATTTACATAAACAAAATTGCTACAAATACTTACGAATTCATGGCGCATGGTTTCGTAACCACCACTCCCAAGATGAGAAGCCCCTACTGTTTGGAGTCTTGTCCTTGCCGCATCTCTTTGTTGTTGAAACCTCTCTGGTGTCTCTGTGAGCTCCTGAGCTATGGCTTCCCACTCCCTATCATCTAGCCAAACAAGTTTCTCTTTCCCCTCTCTAAATGCATCCCTCGCCTCTGACCTACGATGCCCCATCAAAATGCGAGCTGTATATTGTATCCACTCATTAGAGACGACATTCATAGGGTCAAATGGCTGAAACTCTTGCTTTATCTTTGTATTTATGTAATTTTTCTTCTCCTTATCTTGCTGATCCCATTTAGTCATAACAGAGTTGTGAAACTGTATAGTGCACAATTGTCGAATTCGTGTCTTCATTGCCTTCCCTGCACTATTCATTATAGGTGCCCCATCCCTAATTGTGTATATCTTGCTGTTGTCATGGTCATGTGCACCCCAGGGAGTGGAAGGTGAACCTATGGGTGTGCTATCAACAGAAGAGAGCGAAGGACGACGCTCACGTGGTGGTGGTGTCACAGCATCTTTGGCACTACCACCACAACAACCTCCCCCTGAAGACCTACCACGTGAGCAACGTCTATGTGAAGAGGTGGTAGATTGAGCTGTAAGAGGAGTGGAAGGCTGTGTGGTATGAGGTGTGGGAGCTGCTGTCGTACCTACGGGTGTGGGAACTGCCGTCGTGAAGCCAGATGGTGAGGCAGATGTCCCTGCTCCAGAACCCCAATAAGTCTGAGCCATGGCTCTCTGCTCTAGAGTCATGGACGAGAGAAAACCATATAACTGCTGGGGACTCATGCCCTGTGGTGTAGGGTTAAATGAGAAATCAGGACTGTAGTCAAGCGGCGGGCGAGTCATCACCCATGGCCTGTTGGACAAAAAACCATATGACAAACTTGTGCGAAATGAAAATTACATGGTAAACAATGAAAGAACCATATGACAAACATTAACAATGATAAACAACAATGGTAAAACCATATCAATTTGCACCTGCACTAGTGATTATGACGATAAACATTAACAATGGTAAACAATGAAAGGACGATATGACAAACATTAACTTCCCTAAACAACAATGGTAAACCATATCACTTTGCACCTTCAATGTCATAAAATCATTACAAATATGTCATAACTATTTGTATAATCATTAAGATACATCATTTTAAAAATCATTATCTATTCTATCATTCTCATTAAGATCAGTAGCCCCAAAGAGATCTATGTCTATGTACATTTTAGCATCCTCATCATTAAAAGTCCCTTGATGAAGGATGTCCTCATCATCTATGTCTTCTTCCTCAACATGTTTTCCAGCTTCATTGGTTTGCACCTCTTCATTTGGATCTTGCTCTAGTTGCTCCTCTTCATTTGCTTGCTCCTCTTCATTGTTGATATCGGCTTGTTCTTGCTGCTCCTCACCACCACCCTGTGAATCCACATCACCCTGTTGTAGCTCAAATTCTTCAAAAATTTGCTTACTGTGGGAGGCGACTTGAACCACAAATAGCCAGCGTGGATCTTTTGGATCCGCTTTAAAGACAACCTTCTCACAATGCTCTGGGCGCACAAAAGTATCTTGCTGATCGGTCCATACCTTTGTGGAGTCCACTTGGATAAGGCCACTCTTGTCTCTACGTACAGTTGCATGTGGCCCATTTGTGATTACCTTGAACCACTTCACATCAAAGATAAACAACTCAAAACTTTTGAAGCCAACCTTTAATATGTCTTGAATGGTTCCAAAGTAATCAAGCATTCCAGTAATTGTGTTATCATCACTTGCACTTGCACGACTTTCTTGAACAAACTGTGCTGTGACACCACAATCAAAGGTTGCTCTTCTTTGGTCTATTCGTTCTACTCAAAAATGACGTCCATGTGACCAAAACGCCCCATATTTGTGATACTACAAATAGCACATAAATATTTGTTGATGGACAAACAAAAACTGAGACATGTAGAGAAAAAAAAGAGAGACATGTAGAACTTAAACACTTACATGCCAATCGCATCCTTTTGTAAGCTCCTCCTCCTCCTTTGTTATAGTTAAACCAGCACGTTTGGCTTCTAAAATTGTAGCTTCTAGCCATCTATCTGTGGGAAAGTCCGGAAGAGCTTGCATACCTTCTGGATATGGGAGATTTCTTGTAGTGCGATTCCTTTTGAAACTTAAACGATCTTGTACTCGCTGTTGCTTGAGAGCTTCATATGTCTCAATCCACTTCTCCATTACATGAGAGTTTAAGATGCAAAATTTGTTGATTTTTTCCCTCAAATTGTTATCCATCTTTCTCTTAATGCCTTGGCCTTGAGGTTCCTCACCAATGACTCGCTTGTCAGACTCTTGAGACCATAGTCGAGGTATCTCTGGATCTGAAGAACTTAAATATTTAGTGATGTAAACAAGGGACTCTTGTATCAGCCACCCTTCTGACATACTACCCTCCGGGCGATCCATTTGGCGAACAAATCCCTTTCATGTCTTCATAAACCTCTCCAAAAAGAACATCCATCTTGAATGGACTGTTCCAGCAACAACTGCAACCTCATCTATGACATGAACTAGCAGATGCATCTAGATTGTTAATAAACTTGTAGGGAAAAACTTCTCTACCATGCAGACTGCCTCTATGGAGTTTAAACACGCTGTCTCCAAAGTGTCTCTCTTTATCTCTTTTGAAGAAATCCAACACACCAATGTGCTAATGTTATAGATAGTAGCTCTAATGTCTTCAGTGAGGCAATCTTTTATTGCTATGGGTAGCACAAATTGTAGAAACTTGTGCCAATCACATGACTCTTGAGGCCACTAAGATCGTCATCCTTTGTAAATGCACTTTTCAAGCAATGCATACAACCTGTAGGAGTCCGAAACTTTGAAATTGTCCTCTTCACTTGTTGTTCCTCCATCTTACTAAAAACCCATGGATCTCTTGGAAGTAGCACCTTTCCATTGGGTCTAGTGCGAGCCCACAACTCTTGCATGCAACCTATCTCTTCCAAGTCGTCCCTTTGGCCTTTAGTCTCCTTTTTTCCTGTCATGTTCTTCCACAGAATGTCAGCTACATTCTTGAAAATATGCATCGGGTCAAGCAAATGGTTTATAAGGAGATCACCCCAATAGGGGAGTTGGTGAAAGATAGAGAGCCTCTTCATCCCCTAGGACATGCCAAGTTGCCACATTCCTCCCATTTGATCTTCCAATCGCTTGCCTTCAGTGCACTTGGAGGAGGTCTTCCTAGATTACCATCCCGCAATTCATGAATTTCTGGAAGATACCTAACATGTCCTTGGTAGACATTCTTTCGTAATGCTTTTGAGTATCTTGAATCAAGTCGAGGACCACATACAAGACATGCATTGTAACCCGATATAGACAAACCTGAGCATTCTCCATAGCCAGGCCAATCATGCATTGTCCACATGAGAATACCTTGCACAGTTGCAAGTCTTTGGCCACTCTGCTGCTTTGACATGTCCTTCACTTCAATTCCGTTCCACAAGGTGCGTAACTCATCAATAAGTGGTGCCAAATATACATCCATGTTCTTCACCTTGTACTTTCCTGGAACTATTAATGAGAGCAACAAATGACCTTTCTTTATTACTAACCATGGCGGAAGATTATAATTCACAAGGCAAACAGGCCATGTGCTCCATGAAGAGCTCCTTAAACCAAAAGGGTTTACACCATCCATTGCTAGGCCAAGACGGAGGTTACGAGGATCTTCTCTAAAAGCCGGCCATTTCTCTTCAATGTGTCTCCATGCGGGTGAATCAGCAGGCACACGCATCACTTCATCTGTGGATCGAGTTGTGGCATGCCATGTCATCAAGCTTGCTATAGATTTGCACCTGAACATGCTTTTTATTCTTGGGATGATTGGAAAGTGCCTAAGAAACTTTATCGGGATAGCTTCCCCCTGAACATCTTCTCTGTATCTGTTAGAGCCACAATGGGGACATTCTTGCAAATGCTCATATTCATGGCGGAAGAGGCAACAATCATTGCGACAAGCATGAATATTATTGTAATCCATGCCTATGGATTTCAATAACTTCTTGGCATCTGCACGAGATGGAGGCATCTCGTTTGCCGGGGGGCAATATCTGGTCTTTCAAAAGCCTGCAAGTATGGCAATATCTGATCGTTACTATTAAGATTTAGTCAAATACAAGTTGAAAATTTATCATTTCAACATTAGGTGTAATCTCCAAAAAATCCTTACTTGAAGAGTTCAGTGACACTTGTATTAGACCATCCAAAAATTGACTGTAAATTTAGCATCGTAAGAGATGCACGCAATACAGATATCTTGGCACCATTGTATAGTGGAAGGCGTGCAAGTTTACGCATGGCCTCTTCCTCTGGTTCATAATTTGACCGTTGAGAATGTCGTGGTTGATGATCTTCATGTTCATGCTCCTCGAAGAGAGCTTCTTGTTGCTCAAACATTTCCTCCATTGGACCTTCTTCCATTTCCTCACCTTCTTCCATTCCCTCGGGTGCTATTAATTGAGCTCCATCTGTCACTCCCTCCTTCGATATTCTCATCCTTTGTTGGGGACGAGAATTCATAGACACAATGTTATCAAGATGCAGCTGCACACTTGCTTGGTTGTACGATTGAAACCGTAAATTTTGCAAGCGCTCCATTGGAAATATGCCAGCGTCATGAATATGCTGGTTGTAAATCCTTCGTTTTTTGAAAGATTTGGTACTTACATCGCATGCATGGACACGCTATTCTCTCTTCAAGATTGAGAGGCTCCATCCAGCAGGATAACATATATATGTAGCTCATTAAATGCAAATCATTATGCATTACACAAAGCATTATGTAAACCATAAAACAGGGCTTCTTTTCCCCAGCTTTAAAAATAACATTTAAAGCGTCAAACAGGCTTCTTTTCCCCAGCCGTTGAGGGAGATTTTAAAAATATTAAAAAAAGCTTCAAATGGGCTTCTTTTCCCTAGTCGTTGAGGGAGATTTTTAAAATAACTTATACATTAGCTTATGGATATGTGCTTTAGGCAATTACATTAGAGTATATACATATAGACATAGCGTACACATGCATGTCTTAGACATTAGATTTCAAGTCGAAAAAGAGACCGAAACGCCTTGGGTATGCGCCAGGAAGAAAATCTCTCTCTCTCTCTCCCTCTCTTTCTCTCCCTCTCTCTCTCTCCCTCTCTTTCTCTCCCTCTCTCTCTCTCTTTCAAAGTGTGTGTATGTATAAAGACAAATAAGCACATACATTAATTTCGTATGCACTCACATATATGCTAATATTAGCATATATATGTGCATAAAACAACAAGCTTGCATACTCAATTTCAATTAAAAGTTACAAATTGAGAACAAATTAAAAACAACATGCTTGCATACTCAATTTCTATTAAAAATTACAAATTGAGAACAAAAAGAGAAGTAATATTAATAAAACAACATAATTGATAATATGCTTACCTCTCAAATGTGGATTGGATAGTGCGTGTTCGAAGCAGATCTGCAAGGCAGGACACACGTGGAAGAAACAAACCTACACACACATTGCATACATTAGTAGTAGATTCACATACATAAGCTCTCTCACTCTCTACATCTCTCACAACACACACACATACAAATCTTCTCTCCATACATAATTAAGAAGGTAATTAGAAGAAGGATGGAGAGAGGGGAATGAGATATACACACACATCACACATTTAACCTAATCTTCATTTACCTTAATCTCTCCACACACACACACACACACACATAAGAAGATGAGGAAAGAAGGAGAGGCTAAACGCTGTTAAAAGACGAAAGCTTAAAGGAGATGGACGAACGCATACCTTCTCTGGATGCAGTTCGACGCCGTGCAAATCAGAGAACAATAGGTTCTCGGCTGTAAAAAACTTACGAGCATCGGTATATTCATCGGAATATACGTCGGTGTCAGGTAAAAAATCTGAGAAGTATTTTGGGTCAATGTACATATGGTGTGCCTGATGTGTGAATAAAACTTTGCCCTGAATGCCCTGGGGAATGTATAGGCCGCGGGTGATTTTGCAGTGAGCCGGTACAGGCATGTTGTTTTTTTCGGAGCAAATGCTGTGGAGATGTGGGAGTTTTATGGTAACAGTGTGGTGTGCGGATGGTTGCTAAATGTATGGCACCGACGTTAATGGTCGTATTTTGGTGAGGAAAGGTGCTGATGATGATGAGCTCTGGGTAGCTCTGGTACTGGTTTTGGAAAGGTCGTGGGCGCGGCGTGATGATTCGAAGCAGAAGGAAGGAGGGGCTCTTTTAGCATTAGTGTGTGGCCATCATTTTAGAGCTTTAAAAAATAATAATAAATATACTATACAAGTGGCCAGCTTGTTTTTAGCCACATGGAGGCTTCCTTTGCTGTCAAGTGCCGCCTCTAGAAGGATGACGGGCTGGCGAGTTGAGGCCTTGGATGAGTTGGCATGGAGACTGTGCAGGCGGGTAAAAAAAACCGGGTCGCCGAGTAGAAGGGTGGGCCGCCTCGAAGGAGTAGAAGAGCCAGGGTCCAGAAGTGGAAAATGGCCTTGCTCTGCAGGCGCTTGGTGACAAGCGTGGAATAGTTTACAGGTAGCCACTGTGTAGGTGATCTAAGATGGGCTGCTGGGGCGGCCTTGGTGTGAGCAAGGCTAGCTGGTGATAAAGTGGGGACGCACCGGGGGGAGTTGCTGCAGAGACGCGAGACTAGGTGAGAAGCCGCCTTGTAGAAGACCGCTTGGAGAGAAGAGCTGCAGCGAATCAAATAGTGGCCGCTTGGAGATGAAGTCGCTGGGGGGATTCTGTAGACCACGCGTGGAGAAGTAGAGGAGGTTGCCGTTGTGTGTACAAGGAAGTGGAGGTGCTCGAGAGACAGCAGGGGGTAGCACAGGCCCTGTGAGAAGGTGGCCTTGTTTGTAACCGTGGGCTGGTGTAACCAGCATGGAACAGTCTTGGTGTGAAGGACTGGAGCGCAGCCAGATCTGCGAAGAGAGTAGAGTGATGGCCGCCTAGTGGTTTTACTGGAGGGCTCTGCAAGTGAAGTGACAGGCTGGTATGGGCCGTGTGAGAAGGGAGCCGTGGTGGCAACTGGGGAGTAGTGTACAAGGAAGTGGAGACAGGCAAAGACAGTCGAAAGGACTGAAGATGTGGCTTGGGCTGGATACAAGAGAAAGAGGGAGCTGCAGTGTGAAGAGCGAGAGGAGCTAAGGAGCTGCAAGGCTCTGGTGGTTGGCGAAGCTGCTGGTCTCGACACACAGAGAGTTGCAGCTGCTGAGTTGAAGGTTAGCTGGTGTGGGTGCCTTCTGAAGAGAGGAGTAGCTGGTTTTGTGTGGGCGATGATTGCAGGCAGAGAGTGGTGCTGACCAGAGAGAGAGCCTTGGTTTTTTGTGGGTGTTGACTGCAGTAGAGGTGCTGATGTGTGGGCTGGAGGCAGTGGGGCTCGCCTACGACACTTGGCAGGTAGCAGCTGGACAGAGAGTAGCCGGGCTACGGAAGTGAAGAAGGGTTGCTGGTGGGGCACCCTCTGGAGAGTGCAGAGACCGGGAGACAAAGGCTTGGTTGTCAGACGCAAGGGTGTATTCCCTTGGCAATGGCCAGAATCCTGGTTTGGTGTAATTGCTGAGTTGTACATGGTGTATGGTGCTTTGTATGTTTTTTGCTGGATAATCATCTGTTTATTTGGGTTTTGAGCTGTCTTACTGGCGTGGGTAGGTGGTGAGTTGTGAGAAGTGTTCCAGTCGGTGGACTGGTGGTGCCTCCATTCGTGTTGTTTTTTCTAAGTTTGCGAGGTGGAAGGGTTATAGAGGCAGGTTCTTTTCTTCTTTTTTTCGCCTCACATTCTTCTGGTGCCCCCACTGAGGATAGCTCTGGTGTTGTTCTTTGCCTGGAAGGGTGTATGTCCCACTGAGGAGAGCTCAGGGATTCTTGCAAGTTTGTCATGATGTGGTCTTATCCTGAATTTCATGGCAGGAAGGATGAGGATGTGTGTGACTTTTTGGAGCAGATGGAGTTGGCATGCATTAGTAATCATGTTACAGATGAAGAGCAGGTTTTGAAGCTGATAAAGATTCTCTTGAAGGGAGATGCCCGAAGCTGGTTAAAGGATTTTGAAACACAGGATGCTGGTGTTTTGACCTTAGACAGGTTGAAAGAAGGCCTTTTGGAGCATTTTCAACAAGTGGAGGATTCTAGTGTGCTTTGGCACGAGTTGAGCATCTTGAAGCAGGTACATGGGCAATCACTGGATGATTTCGTGAAGGTATTTACATGTTTGTGGAGTAAGTGGTGTATGACATTGAAACAGGAATTTCCTCCTATGTTTCTGAAGAAGAGCTTGTTTATTGATGGTTTGCTACCCCATTTAAAGGTCAGGGTTGAGTTGAAGAATCCCAAGTCATTTGATGATGCAGTTAGGGTTGCTAGGGAAAAGGAAGGCAAGGTTTTGAAGCAGATGGAGATGGGTATTTATCCGTATGAAGGTATTATGTCTACAAGGGATATGCAGGTGAATTTGGTTGAGGTGGATAAGAGTCCTATGCGAAGTTTGATTAGACAGGAGCCTCAAAGGCCGATACAGTGCAAAAGGGTATGTTCTATATGCCTTCTGATTTTTTTCCAAAGTCTTTTAAGCATGTGCAGGTGGATGACAAGCAGGTGAAGGAGCAAAGTGAAGATAACGAGTTGCCAGTGGATTCTTCTTTGGATTTGGAGGTCGTGGCTGTACAGGACAGTGATTTGAAAGGTTCTATTGGAGATCATTTGCATTTGGATTTGGATGATATGCATGCACATGGAAGTAAAGAGGATGATGCCTTGGGATTGGTTGATGATAAGAAGGAAGAGGAGCTGGATACAGGATGCTTTGAGGATGATTGTTTGCCAGATTCTACAAGGGAGGAGGATGGGGTAGAGACTTATAATGAAGTGAAGATGGTTTGTAATGCAGATGTGGAGAGTATGAAGGAAGATTCTATTATTATGGATTTTCTTGGACACCTTGATGGTGATATGGTACCTGTGATGAAAGGTATGGATGTTTTTCCAATTGATGCATTATGTGCTGGGGAGTCTTTGGACGATGATACCAAGGGGGTTGGCAACACTCAAGAAGGTATGCATGTAGATTTGGCTGATGAAGAGCGTTGTGATGAAAGTAGTGTGCTTGAGGATGATGTATGGGAAGTTGCTAACCTTGATGAGCAGGAGCCAGAGATAGACATGGATGCAGATATGGTTGAGAGTGTAGCTAATGTTACTTTGCGTGTTGCTGAGATGCTAAAAGCAGTCCATGGATGACAAGGATTCTGAACCAGTTGAGCTGTATGGTTGTGAGGAGATGCTTGAATTGCAAGAGCTGGAAGTGCTTGTGGACACTACTGTTGGAAAGGATCTGGATTTTTGTGTGGATAAAGGTCAAGATGCTGGAACCTGGCCTTCACTGGTGTTGATGAATGGGATGCTAAATGCTGTAATGCCACAAGTTTTGAAGACGGGGAGGTTTGTTGTGGGTGAAGAGCAAAGGCTTGAGGATGATGCTGTGTGGTCAGAATTTGTGAATGCTTATCAGATGATGGATGGAAATGATTTTGTGGTGTACATGGTCGATGTTTGGTATGCAGTGACGCAGCCATTGTTTTTCACAGATGTTGGGAAATGGGATGGTGAGTTGGAGCTGTTTCCATTTGATCCTGGATAGCTATTGGATTTGTCTTTTGCTGCTGAGCATGAATGCTCTAGCAGATGGGGGGGTTGGGCAAAGTATGTCAGGTAAAAAATCTGAGAAGTATTTTGGGTCAATGTACATATGGTGTGCATGATGTGTGAATAAAACTTTGCCCTGAATGCCCTGGCGAATGTATAGGCCGGGTGATTTTGCAGTGAGCCGGTACAGGCACATTGTTTTTTTCGGAGCAAATGCTGGAGATGTGGGAGTTTTATGGTAACAGTGTGGTGTGCGTTGCTAAATGTATGGCACCGACGTTAATGGTCGTATTTTGGTGAGGAAAGGTGCTGATGATGATGAGCTCTGGGCAGCTCTGGTACTGGTTTTGGAAAGGTCATGGGCGCGGCGTGATGATCTGAAGCAAAAGGAAGGCGGGGCTCTTTTACCATTAGTGTGTGGCCATCATTTTAGAGCTTTAAAAAATAATAATAAATATACTATACAAGTGGCCAGCTTGTTTTTAGCCACATGGAGGCTTCCTTTGCTGTCAAGTGCTGCCTCTAGAAGGATGACGGGCTGGCGAGTTGAGGCCTTGGATGAGTTGGCGTGGAGACTGGTGCAGGCGGGTAAAAAAGACCGCGTCGCCGAGTAGAAGGGTGGGCCGCCTTGAAGGAGTAGAAGAGCCGGGGTCCAGAAGTGGAAAATCGCCTTGCTCTGCAGGCGCTTGGTGACGAGCGTGGAACAGTTTACAGGTAGCCGCTGTGTAGGTGATCTAAGACGGGCTGCTGGGGCGGCCTTGGTGTGAGCAAGGCAAAGTGGGGACACGCCGGGGGGAGTTGCTACTGCAGAGAGGCGAGATGAGGTGAGAAGCCGCCTTGTAGAAGACCGCTTGGAGAGAAGAGCTGCAGCGAATCAAATATTGGCCGCCTGGAGATGAAGTCGCTGGGGGGATTCTGTAGACCACGCGTGGAGAAGTAGAGGAGGTTGCCGTCGTGTGTACAAGGAAGTGGAGGTGCTCGAGAGACAGCAGGGGCTAGTGAGTGCAGGCCTTGTGAGAAGGTGGCCTTGTTTGTAACCGTGGGCTGGTGTAACCAGCGTGGAACAGTCTTGGAGTGAAGGGCTGGAGCGCAGCCAGATCTGCGAAGAGAGTAGAGTGATGGCCGCCTAGTGGTTTTACTGGAGGGCTCTGCAAGTGAAGTGACAGGCTGGTATGGGCCGTGTGAGAAGGGAGCCGTGGTGGCAACTGGGGAGTAGTGTACAAGGAAGTGGAGACAGGCAAAGATAGTCGGGCTGTTAGCAAGGACTGAGGATGTGGCTTGGGTTGGATACAAGAGAAAGAGGGAGCTGCAGTGTGAAGAGCGAGAGGAGCTGAGGAGCTGCAAGGCTCTAGTGGTTGGCGAAGCTGCTGGTCTCGACACACACAGAGTTGCAGCTGCTTAGTTGAAGGTTAGCTGGTGTGGGCACCTTCTGAAGAGAGGAGTAGCTGGTTTTGTGTGGGCGATGATTGCAAGCAGAGAGTGGTGCTAACCAGAGAGAGAGCCTTGGTTTTTTGTGGGTGTTGACTACAGTAGAGGTGCTGATGTGTGGGCTGGAGACAGTGGGGCTCACCTACGACACTTGGCAGGTAGCAGCTGGACAGAGAGTAGCCGGGCTATAGAGGAAGTGAAGAAGGGTTGCTGGTGGGGCACCCTCTGGAGAGTGCAGAGACCGAGAGACAAAGGCTTGGTTGTCAGACACAAGGGTGTATTCCCTTGGCAGTAAATCCTGGCCAGAATCCTGGTTTGGTGTAATTGCTGAGTTGTACATGGTGTATGGTGCTTTGTATGTTTTTTGCTGGATAATCATCTATTTATTTGGGTTTTGAGCTGTCTTACTGGCGTGGGTGGGTGGTGAGTTGTGAGAAGTGTTCCTGCCGGTGTGGCTGGTGGTGCCTCCGTTCGTGTTGTTTTTTCTAAGTTTGTGAGGTGGAAGGGCTATAGAGGCAGGTTCTTTTCTTCTTTTTTTCGCCTCACATCGGTATATTCGTCGGTATATACGACGGTATACGCGTCGGTATAAGTGTCGGTATACGCGTCGGTATAAAGACTTTTGAAAATTACCCGGCCAAACTTTTCGCCTCCAAGTTTACGACGGGCATACCGACGTTCGACATTTGCGTCGGTATTCTAACGTCGGTATGCCCTAAACCTCTAGTAGAGTCTCTCTCTCTCTCTCTCTCTCTCTCTCTGCCTAATCTTCTTCTTCTCTCTCAATCTATCATTTCTCTCTCTATCTCTTTGTCCCTTTTGCTCTCTCTCTCTCTCTCTCTCTCTCCCCCTTTTCTCTATCTCTCCCTCTTACTCATTGTTTATGGCAAACACACAACTCTCCTTAGAGTGCTTCCATCACAAAGAGGATATTAGTAACCACTTAGAGAGAGAACAAGAGAGGCCAACATAATTTAGTATTGATTGCATGTTCCACAATTTTGATATTAAGCGTTGATCAAAGAAGGTAGTACATACAGACGAAAAGCTTCATATGTCCATCATTAGCAAAATACAATTTTTAATAATCTTTGAACACACATTGTATGTAGGTCTTCCTAAAAGTACACTCCCCAAGGCTATGGGCCGAGAAGTTTGTGGACAAAGGGGAAAGATAGGGTAGCATTGTATATTTGAGTATATGCAGCTAAATTTAAGAAAAATGCAACCCCTTTGAGGGTGCAGGATAACACATAGCAAGTTGCCATATATATATAAACAAAATGCAAGGTTACAGGTAACCAGTTTGTGGATGGAGGGGAAAATAGGGTAGCATTTTATATCCGAGTATACGTGGCCAAATTATTCAGCAAAACCACATGGCCCCTTTCAAGCTATAGGATAGTACACACCATGCTCCCATATATAGCACACGCATATAGCACACAATAGCTAAATTCATTTTAAAAAAAGGCCCTTTGAGGGTGGAAGATAGCACACAGTAGGCTACCATATATACAACAACAAAAAGCAATCGAAGTGTGTCCTCTAAGGGGGTGCTAAAGGCTGACCGGTTTGTGGATGGAGGGGGAAAATAGGGTAGCATTTTATATCCAAGTATATGTGGCTAGATTCAGCAAAAACCATGTAGTCTCTTTCAAACTATAGAAAGGCACACAACATACTCCCATATACACACCAAAACGCAGCTTTAGGGTGCCTCCACAAGAGGGTGCTGTGGGCCGGCCATTTTTTGTGGTCAGAGGGTTTTATATATGAGTATATATAGCCATATTCAGGAAAAATTTTAGCCCCCTTCAGGCTACAAGCTGCCAGCAAAATGTGGCAGAAGGGCACCTCCTAGGGGTGCTACAGGACAACCAGTTTATGGATGGAGGTGGCTAATAGGGTAGCATTTTCTATCCTAGTATATGCGGCTAGGTTCAACAAAAATGTAGCCTACACTACTAGAGGTTTAGGGCATACCGACGTTAGCGACGTGTGTGTATATCTCATTCCCCTCTCTCCATCCTTCTTCTTACTTTCTTAATTATGTATGGAGAGAAGATTTGTATGTGTGTGTTGTGAGAGATGTAGAGAGTGAGAGAGCTTGTGTATGTGAATCTATTACTAATGTATGCAATGTGTGTGTAGGTTTGTTTCTTCCACGTGTGTCCTACCTTGCAGATCTGCTTCGAACACGCACTATCCAATCCACATTTGAGAGGTAAGCATATTACCAATTATGTTGTTTTATTAATATTACTTCTCTTTTTGTTCTCAATTTGTAATTTTTAATAGAAATTGAGTATGCAAGCATGTTGTTTTTAATTTGTTCTCAATTTGTAATTTTTAATTGAAATTGAGTATGCAAGCTTGTTGTTTTATGCACATATATGCTAATATTAGCATATATGTGAGTGCATACGAAATTAATGTATGTGCTTATTTGTCTTTATACACACACACACACACTTTGAAAGAGAGAGAGAGAGGGATTTTCTTTCTGGCGCATACCCAAGGCGTTTCGGTCTCTTTTTCGACTTCAAATCTAATGTCTAAGACATGCATGTGAACGCTATGTCTATATGTATATACTCTAATGTAATTGCCTAAAGCACATATCCATAAGCTAATGTATATGCCTAAACATCGCTAATGTATACTTGATCTCCCTCAACGGCTGGGGAAAAGAAGCCCGTTTAATACTTTAAAAGTTATTTTTAAAATATCCCTCAACGGCTGGGGAAAAGAAGCCCGTTTGACGCTTTTTTAATATTTTTAAAATCTCCCTCAATGGCTGGGGAAAAGAAGCCCGTTTGACGCTTTAAATGTTATTTTTAAAATCTCCCTCACGGCTGGGAAAAAGAAGCCCTGTTTTATGGTTTACATAATGCTTTGTGTAATGCATAATGATTTGCATTTAATGAGCTACATATACATGTTATCCTGCTAGATGGAGCCTCTCAATCTTGAAGAGAGAATAGCGTGTCCATGTATGCGATGTAAGTACCAAATCTTTCAAAAACGAAGGATTTGCAACCAGCATATTCATGACGCTGGCATATTTCCAATGGAGCGCTTACAAAATTTACGGTTTCAATCGTACAACCAAGCAAGTGTGCAGCCACATCTTGATAACATTACGCCTATGAATTCTCGTCCCCAACAAAGGATGAGGATATCGAAGGAGGGAGTGACAGATGGAGCTCAATTAACAGCACCCGAGGGAATGGAAGAAGGTCCAATGGAGGAAATGTTGGATGCCTTCATCGAGCAACAAGAAGCTCTCTTCGAGGAGCATGAACATGAAGATCATCAACCACGACATTCTCAACGGTCAAATTATGAATCAGAGGAAGAGGCCATGCGTAAACTTGCATGCCTTCCACTATACAATGGTGCCAAGATATCTATATTGCGTGCATCTCTTACGATGCTAAATTTACAATCATATTTTGGATGGTCTAATACAAGTGTCACTGAACTCTTCAAGTAAGGGATTTTTGGAGATTACACCTAATGTTGAAATGATAAATTTTCAACTTGTATTTGACTAAATCTTAATAGTAACGATCAGATATTGCCATACTTACAGAATGGTGTTGTCTGTTTACTGCTGTTGAGTCCTGTTCATTGCAGGCAGCCAGGCAACACTATTTTGGCCAAAAAAAATTTCTGCTGTAGCGTCAGTATATTCCCCGGTATAGGTACCGATACAGGCGCCGGTATTGTCACCGGTATATATGCCGATATTCTCGCCGGTATGTTCGCCGGTATAGGCATCGGTGCAAAGTCGGTATAGACACCGGTATAGGCGCCGGTATTAAACCCCGACGCTTATACCGACGTCGTCGTTCCGACGCAGATACCGACGTTTATACCGATGACGGGGCTTTTTTAGACCCCGTTTAATGACGTCGGTATAAGCGCCGGTATTAGGGTCTCGTGTAGTAGTAAGAGTGAGAGAGTGAGAGAGAGAGAGAGAGAGAGAGAGAGAGAGATAACCAAGGCAGGGTATCACACTCTCGGTATAATATGAGACATCGAGTTATGAAAGAAAATCACGTAAATTTTCATCTTCTCATGATATGATGAGCGATGGGGCAGCCCATGATGATGAGACTGGAAAGGCTTGTTTCTCAAAACATTCGCAGTGGCCGCCTGAGAGCATTCGCCCTTTCTTGCCTTGGCTTGCAAGAGCTTGAGAGCTGCTGTTGTCTACTACTCCAACCTTTCTTGGATATCTGACGGCTCCCTACTCACCTCAATGACCTTGTTTTTATACTTTCAGGCGATTTGATTTCTTTCATTCGCATTCCTTGCGACTAGGCAGTCTGAATGGTATCATGGCTGTCTTTTGAGTCTTACGGCTGCATGTACTCGTCCATTTGTGGAGGTTATATGTTCCTTTGTGTAGGTAGTATGTTTTTTTGCATGTACTCGTCCATTTGTGGATGTTATACGCAGTGCGCTTATGTGCTAGGGTTAATACGCAATTTCCATGCCCAATGTCTTTTTTTTAAAGCTTGATCATATCCAAATCTCCAAGGAAGACTAGTACAAGAAGTTTCGTGTATGTGATGGAGTAAACCCCCATGTAGTTGGGGTTTACCTGAACTCACCATGCTAGAGTCATTTACAAAAAGCCGCGAATATACGTTACCATGAAAATAAGATCCACACATGGAAGTGTGTCAAGTTATCTTAAAAGGAAATGCAAGCTATCCACTAGAAGATCCTGTTTCAGCACCAGAATAGTCTCTTTGTTGTTCTTGAATGTAAAATTATGAAAGGCTATTGCCCATTCAAAGAGATCTGAATATACTGAGAGGTAGATGACTATAGTGAGAGTTAGATAGATCAGTTTGTGCAAGACTGATGTAGGGCATCAGAGAGGACGTTAAAGCATTTTTGTTAACATATATTGCTTTTCCCATTTATATCTGCCATTCACTCTCGCACTGTCTGAATGCCATAAAAAGGCTCCCTTCAATCGTTCCTATTCCAATTCTGAGCGATGCATATGTCTATAGGGAGAGCAGTTACTCCCAATGAACTGCCCATACAAAGAGATCTGACTATACTGAGAGATAGATAGATCAATTTGTGCAAGACCGAGGTGGAGCATTGGAGAGGTCGTTTAAGCATTTGTTTAGGAGATATTGCTTACAGCAGACAGAAACATGCTTACTCATCTTTCTCAGTCTTGCGTAATGATCTATCCATCTCTCTGTACAGGTAAATCAGATATTGCTGTCTTCCATCCTCCAGGAAGAAAATAACACTGCGAATGAAAAATAGACGATGCATAATAAACGCCTACGTTTAACAAATGAATCTATCAAAGAAGCTTTCTAAGCAAATTATCACAAATCGCGTTGTCTCAGACAGGAGAAAATGGGGGAGTGGCAGCCCAAAGCTGCCTTGCACAGTTTCTTGCTTTTTCTATGAGACGCGCAGCCCAAAGTACGCAGTTTCTTGCGTCTTCGATAAGGCGATGGCGGGTATGATTATCGAGTGAGCAACCCATCATTAGAGAAAATCCCACAGCGGAGATAGGGCCAAGAATTGCTGCAGAAGGGGGGGTGGAGAACGAGGCGAGGCCTGCGCACGCGAAAGCGGATACGAGGCTCACCAGGCACAGCTTGGCCGTGAGCTTGAGCGCCCATGCGCGAAAAGGTGACAGGTTACCGTCGTTTGCAACCACCGCCAGTAGGGAAGAAACTGCGGTTGAAAAGGAGATTGCGTTGAAGCCGAAGAAGAGTAAAACGCACGGAGAGCGGTCGAAGAACTTCCCTTGCTCGAAACCTTATGGGAGGAGAGGTAGCCACCACGAAGATGAAAATGCTGCACATGTTCTCCAAGGTCTGTGTGTGCAAAAGAGAAATCAAAATTGATCGAACAGCTAATCGAGCATAAATGACTCTAATGACTATGAAAATTCAGAGCTCCCAAATATCTGCACTGATGAGGGATTTACTTCCATTGATATTTTTTATTTTTTATAAGGAAAAATCCTATGGATTCATATTCGTAAAATAATTCAATTACCTCTATCAAGGATTTGGGTGCAGAAGTATTAAAAACATCTCAGCAAAAAAACGAAGCCTGCATACTGCGCTAATTGAAAGGAAGGAGGGACGGAAGGAGGCAGGGAGGGAGGGAGGAGAGGATCCATTTCCAACGAAGCTTGCATGCTGCACTAATTGAAAGGAAGGAGGGACGGAGGGAGGCAAGGAGGGAGCCGTGCCTCCTGCGAGACATCACCAGTTTGCAACCGTTGGAATTAAAAAATAATAATTAATATTTAAAAAAATTAATACGTAAGGTTTTTTGATCCTTAGGTTTTTCGATTCAACTAATTAATGAATACTGCGCTAATTGAAAGGAAGGAGGGACTGAGGGAGGCAGGGAGGGAGGGAGGAGAGGATCCATTTCCAACGAAGCTTGCATGCTGCACTAATTGAAAGGAAGGAGGGACGGAGGGAGGCAAGGAGGGAGCCGTGCCTCCTGTGAGACATCACCAGTTTGCAACCGTTGGAATTAAAAAATAATAATTAATATCTAAAAAATTTAATAAGTAAAGTTTTTTGATCCTTAGGTTTTTCGATTCAACTAATTAATGAATTTTATTTATCGCTCATTGTGTGCCCCTATTGGGCATGTATATATTTAAATATATATTTACTTGTACATAAATAAATCCTCCGTTCATTAAAAGTCCCCATCTTGTAGAGGCGTCATTCAGTAACATTTTGGTGTTTAATTAATTGGCGTGATGTGCTTTTCTATAGTTTGAAAGAGAAATCAAAATTGATCGACCACGGATTTATAGCTTATCGAAAATGAATGGCTCTTTATGGGCATGTATATAAATAAATATATTTTTACTTGTACATAAATAAATCCTCCGCTCATTAAAAATGCCCGTCTAACAACACCCTGTAGAGGCATTCTATAGGTACGTTTTGGTCTAACAACACCCTGTAGAGAGGTCCTAAAGGTACGTTTTGGTGTTTAATTAATTGGCGTGATGTGCTTTTTCTTTAGTTTGAAAGATGCTACATGGTTTTTGCTGAACTAGCCACATGTGTTTGGATATAAAATGCTACCATTTTTCTCTCTTCTTTTGTACCCGCTCAAAGGGCTATGTGGTTTTGCTATATATATATATATATGAAGTTTGTCTTCTTACATCTTACATGGAAAATGCTTGAATGGGGCCTTGTGGTTATGCTGAATAATTTGGCCACATATACTCGAATATAAATTGCTATCTTGTTTTTCCTCCATCAACAAATTGGATATACCCATAACCTTAGATTTTGTTTATATATAAATGGCAACTTGCACATTGTTATGTGAGTAAATGCAATTAAATTAAAGAAAAATGCAACCCTTGGAGTTTACCTTACCTTTAGGAAGATCCACATGTAATGTGTGTTAAAAGAGTAAAATTTTCCCTTTTCGTAAAATTTGACTTCTGTGCATGTAGCATCCCCTTCCGAGGCCCATGAAGCGCATGTTTTGTTGTATATTTCAAAAAGCCCACTTACAAATTATCTATAAAAGATTGTGCTTCGAAATCTTGTATCGTAATGGCAGTTGGCTCAAATTAATGTGAAACAAAGAAAAAGAAACTTGAAGCGTGCAAGTGCAAAAAAGTGCTCTTCTAAAAGCTATGATATAAGTAGATTTATTTAGCAAATGTAATGTTTTATTTATGATATAAGTAGATTTATTTAGCAAATGTAATGTTTTATATATAATATGTAGGGTAATTTTACAGATTTTGTAGTAGTTTTGTCATAAAAATCTATTTTTTTGTAAAAAAGGTCCAAACAAAGATTTGTCATTTTCAATTAATAAATCACACCTCGCTTAAATAGGGACTGTTGAAATATGTTGTTTGTGAAAGCACCCTAGAGATGCAAGATATTGTGGTAAGATAAGAATGCTAGAGAAAGCACCTTAGAGAAGAATAAAAGTGCTCCATAATATCATCCTTAAAGTGTATGCGAGATCCTCAAAGAACTCCAGCCACTCAACAAGTGTGGGTACCAAAAAGATTATTGCAAGCTCAAGGGTACCACCAAGGCAATACCAACGTGGATCCCCAAGCGCATCAAGAAGCCACCTAAGCCTACACAAAGAAAGAAACCTCAGCACTAAAAGCATCAGCCCACCAATTCATAATGTTCATCAAAGATGGGTGCTTGTGCATGTGCTGCAAGAACAAGGATTTTATGATGGAAATCCTCTCTATGTTGCAATTATCATATGGTTACTAAGATCCAACATAGTGACGAAATCCTCATCACCGGCTTCAATTCCAAAAACTTCACCTAAAGTTCGATAAGAATGGAGGCCTAAGAAACGCCAAGCAAGCCACTCAACCCCTCCGTGCAAACAACACATACAGCAGAGCTTGCATGTTCGGTCACCACCAATGGCAACCAACTAGAAGCTGTACCTACTGCCTCGACAACACTTGAGCCACAAATTCAAGAATCAATCTCCACGTTTGCACAACAGAGACCTATGAGCACATCAAATACAAACTTATAATGTTGTTTTCGTCTCACTGGATGAAAAGCATAAGTGTAGAAGCTATGCGACAGACATAAGAATCTATTCTCTCAAAAAGGAGAGTAGACACAATAACTTGTTGCTCGCAACGTGGTAACAAAAAGAAGAAGAAGAAGAAGAAAAAAATAGAGAAAAGAAAAAGAGAAAAACACAAGGGAGTCATAAAAATGGCCTACCTAAAAATGGTAGAATATCACAAGAAACTCATGCACCGAATACACTTTTGCTAAGCTTACTATTCTTTTGGCTAAGTTAAAGTAGTAGCTGCTCCATGAGTACATATCCATACTCATGCACCGAAGAACATTTGCACTAGAGCCTCACCGTTGATAACTTTCTAGATACATCTCTGGATTGGGGAGCCATGGTGGATGAAAGCCTGGTCAATGGTACAACCCATCGCCTGGAATTTTCCTTCAAATTGCAAACCTCTCTAAATGAAAACTAGAGTCTTCATAACACATTGATATCTAATCCTTAGTGAAAATGTCTATATTAGCCTCGCAAGTTGTCGTAATTCTTTCATGCCTCGCCAACAAGTGGCTATTTCAATAAGCAGCAAGTCAATAAGAGTCTATTTGACTCAATTCTTGTACTTCATGTATATCTACTTCATAGAGTACTTAAATATACATAAAAGCAAAAAAAGCACATGGGAAGAAGCATGCAGGAACAAGTCCTACTCAATAACATTTGACAATAATCCTGCCACAAAAGAGACATCATCAAAGGCCAAATTCTTCACATGATGAATGTCGCTTCACTAAATCAAATGAGGAACTAAGAATCATAATCTCGTTCTGATGATTTTATCTACGTTTCTCCGGATCCTTCCTTCTCTTCTCTCCCTTTATTAACATCTCTTAGATTTCCCACTAACACCAATAACATGTAACTCAGTTTGTGATTGCCAAAAACAACGTGAGCAAAAAATAAATCCATAAAAAATAATGCTCACAAAAATATACAAATACAATCAGTAGCAAAAACCCCCACCACCCACACCCTGTTAGGAATTTTCGTCAATCTCTAATCTTTTCATTTAATAACTAGCCTTTCTTATTCCTACCGGAGGAACAAGGACCATTGAACATCACTCAACATCAAAAGCTATCAACAATACTTGTAAATCTTGCCCACACAAAGGTCTTCAACATGATCAACGAGGATGTGATCGACATCATGAAGGGGGGAATGTTAACCCATTTCTAGGGTTAACAAGAGCTGCTAACATTATCTTACATCAAGGAGTTAAGGTAGATACACCAAAAGGTCATACATTCAAGATATGAAGCAATGGTGTCCAAATCTATAACTTGGATGGGTTCCCATTTTTCGCTTCAAAAGCATGTGGTAGTAAGTTAGGGTAAAGTCCCAAGTGATGTACTTCATGGATATATTATGAGAGTAGTCATTAAAATAGTATAAGGTCTCTTATGAGCCTAAAGTGGCCGATCGGCCACAGTTTGAGTGTGAACACTTATGGCCATGTATATAAGTGAAAATCTCTCATAATACAAAGAACTCTCCCATTGTGCAATAGAGTCTTGCTCTTGCTAATCATGTTGCTAATGTCTCTCTAATCCATGCTAGTGAGTGTGTGAGTGAAGTAAGGTGAGAGGAGGAAAGAGTACACGTAGTGCAACGTGGCAGTGTGACAACGCTCATCGCTGGTGTTACCTACTGGTTCTTGCTCACTTTAACCTGTAGCCCGCTACATTGTAGCACTTGGCCGTCCTCTTTGGATTGGTATTTTTTCCTTAAGAACTCTCGACTTTCCTATGCAAAAGGCTTATCTTGCTCCCCATGCGCTGGGCTATCATCTTGTCTTGGAATCAACCCCTTTGTGTGCGCCCTCTAGTTGCTTTCTCTCTAGCCATTGTCTGTATAGAAAAGCCTTCCTAATCAATCTTGGGGGAATGAGCGAGGAGAGCAAATAGTCTTCTCAAGAGGCGCGCCGCTCTTGATGCTTCTCTTGCATAGCCATGCTATTACAACACTATTTGTTGCCCTACAACTCCTCCTTGAGGTTTACACATCCATCAATATGGTTGTTAATGAGCTCCCAAGTGAGCCCAAGAAATGTATGCCTTGTACTTACATGCAACCATTGTAAGGGTGCTTTCAGCTGTAGTTTCTCATAAGAATCCAAAGTCCAAACCAATGTGAAAACTCCAAAGGCCTCCACCAAACATTTCCCATCTTCCATGAGCAAAACCATGAGAATCCAATCACTGCATATGCTCGGATACACATGTATCCTTATATCTCTTTACCAGGATGCCATTATACCGATACTGATTCAGTCGTGTTGGATAAACCACTTCCGGAGGAAGAAGTGTCTTCGTATGAATTAGGAAAACTCAAACTAGAGCACAAGGTTCATGAGGGATACTTCTTAGCTCCTAAATGCTATGCCCTAGATTCTTCCAAGGACTTCTTCCAAGCCTATAACCGCTTGTCCCTTCTTAGACAAGCATTGCACCTCTTACACTCTTTGCCCAAATGCAATGAATAATGGGATTCAAATATCCCATCACTTAGCAACCCTTCTTCAAATTCACCATTCTCCAATACTCACCAATACTTTATTGAGGAAAAATCCACAAAAAACCAACCTTCAATGTTGCAAAAAACTATAATTTGTACCTTCCTTGATGATGAGGCAGCTTCCAAGACTTTATCTTTGTTGAAATCTCCATTTTCAGCTTCTATGGCAGCACCATAATCTCCAAATCTCCATGAGCATAATCTCTCTCGAAATGCAATACTAATGAAAATGAGTGTGCTAAGTTTCTCCATAATAAAATAAAAATAAATCTTAATCAAATAACCTCATAAAAAAGAAAACTATACATTGATATTCACCATAACCAAGAGCCCATCCTAGCTCTGATACCATGTTAATAATCCTAATATGGGATTGATCATGGTAATAGACATAAGATTAAGCATAAGATTAAGGTGGATTATACCACACTAATATGGGATTGATCATGGTAATAGACATAAGTTTAAGCATAAGATTAAGGTGGATTATACCACACTAAAAACTCTATGACTAGAGAGAGAGAGAGAGAGAGAGAGAGAGAGAGAGAGAGAGATTACACATTCAACCCAAGATCTCTATTGCATTCCCCATGAACCATACAATGATATAGGCCTTCTAGCCTTATCCCACTTTACACGTCATCATGCCATGTGGCACTCCCTTTTGCACATTCTTTTATGTGGCTCTCACCATTCACACATCTTATGTGGCATTCTTATCTTACATCTCTAGGGTGCTTTCACACACACATAAACTGAGCTTACATATTTCAACAATTTTGAGTAGGATATGTTGGAAGTTCCAACTCCTCCAAGGGCTCTTTCTCTTGTAAGAGCAATTTCACAATTCCTACAGGAGTGTTCAAGGTGACTGTTTGCATGGATTCGTCAATTGAATACCACGAGTCACGTACCCGATTTTCACCAAATATAACATCATATTCAAGATGATCTGGGGTAACATTGAATCTAAATTCCACATTTCCCTTGATTGTTCGAGTAGCATAGCTAAAGAAACCTGGAACTTCAATGTTTTGTCGATTGGCACCTCTTGCAAAACCATTGTCTTTAGGGATGATTTTAGGTTGGCCTACTGACACCCAAGTATCTATTGTCAAGATGTTATGACTAGCTCGAGGGCTAATCAGTGCACGTTTGCACTTAACATCATTGCCATAGGGAAATTTAACCAAACCATTGATGTTCCCGTATCCGATTCAGTTTCAATTCCCATTTCGGTTTCATTTTCATCCTCGGCTCTCAGCTTTTTCAAGATTTTCTAATGTGTACAATGACACACTCAATCCTTTGACCACTTTTATTGAGGCCTCTTTTTTGGAAACTTGCAAATCCGTACAGTTTAGTTATATGTAACTCTTGATATCTTGGTATAACTCATGGTGAGCCTTTAAAAGTGCAAGGGCTGAAGCTATGCTAGCTTGTTACATTCCCGTAACGCCGCTACGGGCATTACCACAAGAGGGGACGGCCTCTGGCTCACCACCCAGCCATAGAGGAAGAATGAGGATTGCCCCTCATCCCCCAGGCTATATAGTGTGTGGCCTGCCATCCACACTAGCCTGGCCGCCCATGACTCCGCATGGGCGTCCTCTCCCATTGAACCCCGGATATAGCCATCCGGTCTGCCGTCGGTCACAGGCGTTACAGCCTACGTGACATTACCCCCCCTTAAGAAGAGTTTTCGTCCTCGAAAACAAACTGGGGAAACCTTTTGGAAATTGCACTACGGCATTCCCAGGTAGCTACCTCCTCATCCCTATCTATCCATTTAACAAGTACCTCCTTGTACACTTTATGTCGGGTTTGTCTGTCTCGATACCCAAGAATCCTTTCCGGTTCATGTGGTATCTTTGGTGGAGTGATCAATTCCACCAAAATATCTAGAGAAACTACGTTCTCTAACCCGTGAACTGATTTCTTCAGGTTACTAACATGGAAGACAGGATGAACTTGAGAACTCTCCGGTAACTCAAGTTTGTAGGCTACGTCCCCAATCTTCTTAAGGACCTTGAAAGGACCGCAATATCTAGGAGAAAGTTTATCACACTTTCCCGTTTTCATGGTTGCTGACTGCGCAGGAACCTTTAAAAATACAAAGTCACCTTCTGCAAAGGTCACTTGTCTGCGTCCTTTATAGGCAAATGTTTTAGCGCGATCCTGTGCGCTACGGATGCTCTCGCGTGCAGCTCTGAGCATATCATTCATATCTTCAAGGAAAACCTTGACAGATTGAATCTTCTCCTTTTCTAGGCCTACAGCCATCGGAGATCTCGGCTGGAATCCATACATTAACATGAATGGTGTAAATCCAGTCGCTGAGTGTTTGGAGCTGTTATAGGCAAACTCCAATAAGGGCAAGTACTCTTCCCAATTAGATTGCTTCTTACTAACATAAGAACGCAACATATCCTCTAGAATTTGGTTAACTCTTTCAGTTTGACCATCAAACTCCGGATGATCTACCATACTCATACTCAGAGTAGTATCCAATTTTTTGAAGACTTTTCTCCAAAAATGACTGCTGAACTTTCTATCTCTATTTGACACTATATCTGCGGGCAGGCCATATAGCTTGTAGAGATGTTCAATAAAGAGTTTTGCCAACTCTGGCGTTTTTACAGTTTTCTCGTGGTAATAAACTTTGCCAGTTTAGTTAACCTGTCCACTACCACCCACACCGAGTCATTTCCTCGACTCGTCTTGGATAAACCTGTAATGAAATCCATGGAAATGCTTTCCCATTTCCCTTGAGGAATCTCCAGCGGATGGAGTAGTCCTCCAACTTTAAGACGTTCTGTTTATTGACTCGGCACTTACTGCATTTCAGCACGTAAGTCTGGATGTCCTTAAACAAACTAGGCCAATAAAACTGTCTTTTTAATAGTGCATAGGTCTTCTGAATCCCAGGATGACCCGCACTTGGACTATCAAAACTATACCCCGAAGACTCGGCTAGCCTCTCCGGACTAACTCTCGCCTCGCTACCCGCTGCACCTACGGCCAGTCTCTCCGGACTAGCATTATGTGCCGGCGAGGAAGGTGGGCGATGCTGTGACAAAGTGCGTACGCGTACAGCACGCCAGACCTCTGTAAAGACAGGATCATGCTCACACAAGCCATGATTGGGTATTTCAACCAAAACCCCAAGGCAAATTTCATGCCTTGATTTTGCATCATGTCATTAGCACAGAAGCTAATGTACTGGAGAGCACTCTAGTAGCTCAAGTTCTTAGACTATGCTACTAGATATTTGTAGACTACGCTACCATGTTGCATCACCAACTTGTTAAAACTTCTCCTTGGAAAGCTCTACGGCCATAGGAGAAATAAACTAGAGCCAATCTAATCATGCATCACAAGGATTAGTTCCAAAGTTGAGAGATACTTCTCTCTCAGAGTAACATCTTTGCACAAGCATATGCTCTAGAATCTTGTTGAGTTTCTAACTACCATCAATCTACGGATGGTTAAACTCTAGTCTAACTCAGAGTAAATGTAAGTTTTGAAAATTTCCTTTCAAATATAACAATCAAACTTCCTATCTCTTATGCCATACTATATATGCGGAGGCAGATCATATAGTATGTGGAGATGTTTGATAAAGATTCTTGCACCACTACGGGTGTCTGGAATTACATCCATTCACTTACAACTCTTTGTTGCTATTACCAGACATATCCCTTCAAGTATTGTCTGGACTCACACAACTATTCGAGTTTATGTGATATTTGAGGATATCCCTCCTTTCCCTCAAGAAAGGTTTTTTGTCCTCAAAAACTGTACTCTCAAGCGGACTTCGCGCTAGTGTCATAGGTCCAAGAATAAATCTAGACCATGTTTAATATCATATGTTATATTCTTGAGTCCTTCCAAGAAACTTTTAAACATCTTGCAACGAAGATGTGGTATAGTGTCTACGCACATATGGTGGTACTATTGATAAACTGCTTTGCAACAGATCAGTGGTTTCACACTTGTAACAAAGTGCTTCATTGTTGCATATTATTACCCTTCATAAGCGGTTACACACTTATGAATCATTTGGGTGGGTCGTACCATCTATCTAACTACTAATAACCACATTATCAATCCACAGATAATGACTGACTTGCTGCGAAGCCATAGGTTGCTAGATAATTGATGGTAATTACACAAGCCCAATGTCTCATTACATCATACATTCAATATAAATGCAAACATCACAGTACTTCGTGATGATGAACTTAGGAATTTCATCCTATCCCTGTTTGGTGTTGGTATGAAGTATAACTATGAGAACATTATTTGCTGCCTCCTCATTATAGCGGCAAAGATACCTACCCATCACAGGTGGCAATCTCTACCAAGCTATAACCAATGACTAGCAAATAAACGAGTACTCTTGTAAGAACTTCATAACCATATCTCACACCCAACTCATAATCACTACGGATTAAATGCTAGGGCTTGCAAAATTGAATGTTATCTGATAGGTAGAAGAGATCATCAAACTCCGGATGACCTCGACAACTCACTAGGACTAGTGATGTGTAACTTTTAAGTTACTCCACGTTCTTGCTTATTCCATACCATCGAACAAATCGGTCCCTCGATTTGAGCAACGTCAACATATTTATGAGTACCGCGATACTCATGGATTGTGGTTCGGTAATTTAAAATGTTGATCTAGAGTATCTTTCACTCGAGGATCTTAATGTTATTAGCAGTTATGTATTAGTAGTGAGTAACTACGTACCCACTATCATCACACTAGTAGCTCCATACTAGTCTGTGAGTAACTCCGTACCCAATGGTGTACCTCCCCTGAGTGGGAGTACCATATACAGCCATCTATAACAAGATGATTAAGTCACTTGTGCTCAGAAGTGACTACACAAATTGACCCCTCCATTGCACATTGCAGTGCAAATTCTGGTATTACAACACGAATTTCTGGACGTCCTTATCATAGAGGTCAACTTAAAAACTAGTGCATAGGTCTTGTGGAGTCTCGGCCGACGTAACCACACCACTGGTGACTTACTACAAAAAAATGTGGCGCCGAAGTCACCACCTATGTACTTTAACTCCGTAAAGTACATGGTCTTCATCTATCATCTATGGAAAGTTGTAAAACATTCCTGCGATGGATATTTATCACCCTAAAATCATTGTGCACTATTTTAGTGTAAAGAGCTTTTTTCCTGGGTACCAAGGTTTACCCCAAGCTCATCTTTTGCTAAATTCTCCGATTTAACAAAAGATATGTCTGCCTCCGAACACTCCGGTTCAGCCCCAGACTCTGAGTTTACTTCTTAACACTCCGGTTAAGTCAAAACTCACCAGATACAGTAGGATTTACCACTAAGCTCTCCGGCTTAGCCTTCTATCCTAACTCAGCCCAAGTTTATGTACACTTTATATGTCGGATCCGATTAAAACAACCAGGCTCATCTGGAGTGAGATACTACTCACTATTGCCATGTAAACCTTATTAAATCCTAGAAATGCTCCACTCATTTCCCAGGTGTCATACGACTTATAGGGTTTACACGCACATGAACTTTGTAAGCAACATAGCCTGTCATGCAATATTACAATTGCTTATGTAGGAAAGTAATATATTTTCCAAATTCATATGGTAGCAACTAAAATGTGCTCACAATCGCACACTTATGTTGAACATAGGCAAGACTACGCTTGCAAAAGCTATAGGGCGTCCCCCATGCATGAAACTGTCCATTAAACTAGTTTTACTGCTAACCTCTAGATTTAGATCACTCCGGAACTAAATCACTCTGTTAGCACTAGTTCACCATCATGGTCTTGCTACTTAGAGCTTCTCCGAACTCTGTAAAACTGGGTTTTATCCCAACTTATGGCTATATTTGGTAATTTTCAAAGTTCAAATTTTATCTTGCACACTTTATCACTTCAGACAAGTGTACATACAGACCTGCCAAAGAGTCAAGTTACATGCACAAGCCTTGGCGTCCCATTCCACCCAGACTACAATTGATTCCGTGAGAATTTGATGTCCCATACCATCAAATTACCACCCAACCAACTGATGTGACATATGAAAAGGCTCTTTCCCCCCTCGAAAGATCACCACAAACTCTCGAGCAGTGGGATGTCAACGCATGGCAATAAAAAGAAGAGAAAACCATGCTAGTAAGTTTAAGAACAGTTCTCTTCGATCAAATTATATAAGGGCATTGAGCATTACATCTCAAGACTATACCCCTTCAGATTTGTTTGTCACTACAAAACAAACACAAATTTGTCCGAACAAAACTTTAACTCTAGCAAGACAACGCTCGCAAAAGTGGAAATTGAAATCTGGTGAGGCTACGCTCCCAGATTCTAACACTAGTCATGTCTAGAGAGTACGTTGCTAATGGGGTCCTGTGATCAAGGCTACTAGCAGGTAATCGACAAACGCGACCTCAATCCCAGCTATCTTAAATGCCATTGACCAATTTTAGAAGTCATGACCATGGCAAGACTGCGCTTGCAAAAGTGTCTCTACGGACTACATTTGTTCGTCACAATGGACCACATCCAAGTAGACATTTTTCATTGGGTCTAAGCACATTGGAGCCACAAACTTCTTCTTGTGGACTTTCAACAAGAACAATGTGTCTGATCTGCTCTCATATTACTTTGTGGTAAACCACATGGTTAAACCACTAACAGAGAGAATTTATATCATGTATTTATGTATTGTCAACGAATACTTCTCGAACTACGCGAGAATATTACCATCGATTTTCCTCTTGCCACCTTAAAAAAAATTCTAGTGCACTACGGCACAATGTGGATATGAGTGCACTTACGACGTGACACCAACATGTGCACGCCATGACATGACGTGTGTGCAAGACTGTCAATGGTTCAGCAGAGATGGGCACGCTACGGCACCCTTAGACGTACGTGCACCGCACGAGCAAGTGCGTTATGCCACAAATGGCCAGGGTGCACTACGGCACGACTGTGCCATACTTCTCCCAAAGATATAACTCCAAGTGTTGGTTGGGGGTTAGTGTGCTACGGCACATATATTCGTCTACTACACCATGAATGCAAAGCATGTGC
Organism: Cibotium barometz; assembly: GCF_041138505.1. Lineage (NCBI taxonomy): Eukaryota > Viridiplantae > Streptophyta > Polypodiopsida > Cyatheales > Cibotiaceae > Cibotium > Cibotium barometz. The sequence continues at coordinate 28,227,660 of NC_141082.1, forward strand.
ACTACGGCACGAATCAGACATGAGGGTATACGTACACTACGACACGATTGGGTTGGACTCTACCAATGCGTCCACAACTGGTACCAAACATTGGAGGATGCAGGCATTGCGCATAGGCAAGGTGTAAAGACTATTGTCGCAATCATTTTCTACATTAGAGCCAGTGGAGGAGTGTCGATCGACTCCAGCCTTACTCTCATGGGAAACACCCACTTTGAGAGAGCGTTTGTTTGAATTTTTCATTTTATTCTTTTTTTAATTTTTATTAAAATTGAATAATGAAAATAAATTAAAAAAAAGTAAAGAATTTTTTTTTTGGGGGTTTTTTTTCTGGTGGCGTTTGCTGGGCTGGTGGCTGGCCGGCGTTGTGGCTCCCTGGCGGCCGCCGCCCCTGGCTGGCCGGCCGCCGCCGCGTGTGGCTGGCCTGGTCGCCGCCGTTTGGGCTGGCTGGCCGCCGCCTGGCTGGCTGGCCTGGCCACCACCTGGCTGGCCTGGCTGGCTGGCCTGGCTGGCTACGCAGCACAGGCAAAACAATTCCACACGCCGTCTCGTAGCTGCTGGGCTGGCTATTGCCGCCTTCAAACGTGGTGTTCTCCTTCGACAGCCGCTCCACACGCCCCACCCACTCAGACGTGGGTCGCGCCCAGGCTCGCGCTGATTTGGCGTTTCAGCATTTTTCGTGGGGTTAGGCTTCGCCTATTGTACTCTTCGCCTTCAGCACAGCAGCTCCACACAACGCAAGTCGCCCATTGCACACAAGCTTCAACGAAGCTTCTTTCACAAATAGTGGGGCTGCTCTTCGCCCCTTCCACCTCCCCCGCACACACAGTCTAGAGAAAGGGGACTTCTTTCTTTGAACAAATTCAACGATTCCTTCGCAGCAGCCATTCAACGCAGCAAAAAGAAAAGCTCAAATTGCTTACCTCCAATTCGCTTGCACTGTGTGTGTCGGGGAGAGAGAGAGAGAGTTCTTCCCCTCCATTCTTCCATGGCTGCCTCCTTCCACACCCTCCATTCGAGATAAGGATAAGGAGACGAATGGTCGAAAACCATCGAGTGGGCTCCGGTCCCCCGGTCACGCGCGGGCTCTGACAATCCCATCGAGCCACGCTCTGATACCAGTGTTACATTCCCGTAACGCCGCTACGGGCATTACCACAAGAGGGGACGGCCTCTGGCTCACCACCCAGCCATAGAGGAAGAATGAGGATTGCCCCTCATCCCCCAGGCTATATAGTGTGTGGCCTGCCATCCACACTAGCCTGGCCGCCCATGACTCCGCATGGGCGTCCTCTCCCACTGAACCCCGGATATAGCCATCCGGTCTGCCGTCGGTCACAGGCGTTACAGCCTACGTGACATAGCTTCTCCATGAGAGAAGAGGACTTCTCTGAATGAGGAATTGAGAGACTACTTTAATTTCATAAGGAATTCATCGAGTTCCTCACGTGTGTTTTCAACTGCATCATTCGTGCAATCTTCCTCTGATGACCTCTCTTGGCTTGATGAGTTCATTTCTATAGGGAGTGCGTCCTCTTCTTGAAAGGGGAAGCGATACTCCTCCATTTTTTGTATTTTGGTTTCTTTTTTAGGTTGACATTATGAGGTTCAATCACAAACTGGTGATCCTGTAGTATGACACTGAGCAATGCTAAGCATGCTCTCCTGAGCTTACTTCTTACGTTTCGCATATGTCATGTGATGATGATTTCAATTTGGTGTGGTTGGGCGGGTTCTAGTTTCTTCATTCGCCTTTGAGGTGCACTAAGTGATGAGTCAGAACTTTTTTCGTCCTCACTAATGTACAAAAACTTGTTTCAACTTCTGACTTTCTTTGGATCGTCAAGTTTTCATTATGTTTGCTCATGCGATGAGAGAACGAACTTTCTTCCGGGCCTTTGATATCATGTGTCGCACATGTGGGTTTTGTGGTGTGAGGGGTAGTCTTTGAGGTGGATGCATTCACATCATGTGTAGCTTTTGGCTCTTTTGTTGGTTAGGTCCTCTACATGCTTCTTTCTCTTGTCCTTTACTTCAACCTTGGTTTCGACAGTTTGTTAGCCCTTGTTTTTCTTAGGTTTAGAAGGTTTTTGTTTTAAAACATGCTTCTCTACCCATTTCAAAGTGTGTTCTTTTGTATTCTTTTTTTACTGTTTCTCGCGCCTTGGCTTGCAAGCATGTAAGCACATTCAAGGGTACCATGGACAATTGCCCATTTTGCACACTCAAGATGTTAAGAGTTGTATTCTACGAAACAGGTTGCATTGAAGCAACTTGCCTTGGGCAATCTTAGAATATGTGATCGATGCCACATCATTCACATATAGGTTGCAAAGTGTCAGTGACTGTGGGCATGGAAGTATTCCAAACTGTGCAGTCTACCACTTTATGCGATCCAATTAGGACTTGTCGTAATGCTAGGTAAGAGACCAAATCTCGAAAGGATTGATGTGATATCGTCGCTATGTCTTGAAGTTGCCAATTGCTTCTTTTAATGAGTAAGCACACATGGTTTTTTTACTTTTTTGCTTTTTAGGTTTTCTTACAGCCTCAGAAGATCTGGCACACCTTTCTCTAGGTCAAACGAGGGTGCATTTGCCTTGATTTGTGTACACTATGCGCACGAGATATGTTCTTCAAAAAAGTGCTTACCACTGGTGTCCCAAATGGAAGACGAGGTCTCAAAAGTGCATGTGAATGCCCTCTTAGGGTGAACTTTTTCAAAAAAAAGTGCATGCCATTAGCATCTCAGATGGAAGAGGAGGTATCAAAACCTATTTTTCATCAGTGTCTCAACATGATTTTTTTTTCTAAAAAGATTTTTCATGTTTTGCAAGCTATTTTTTGAATGTGTTTCAAAATGAAATTAGAAAAGAGTATAAGAGAATTGTAGTATCTTTAGAGTACTACAACTTTGTCTGTTTGATATTTTGTGATTTTGTCAGTTAGATACTCAAAGTAGTTTGAATATAGTACGCAATCTTTAAGTTTTATTATTTTATACTTTTTGTTCAATGTTTATTCTGTTTTATGGTTTTAAACTTTTAATCTGTTTTGCTAAGAAACTGACACGAAAAAGAAGCAAAAACATAGTGTTACATGCTAATATATTTCTACTTCTGCACCGTACTCCTCTTTTTCCAATTATTTTTTATGATTAGGTCTTCCATCTATTTTGTGTCACATCCCAACCCTTGAGCTCTCTTAACGTGAACTTCAGACCCTAACCAAGCTCTTGAGATTTGCACTTACAAAATAACCAATATTTTGATTCATACTTCAATTTTGGTTCAAGCTGAAATTCACCTTGGAATTTTAGTTTATACTTACAATATATAACCATGGAACATGCTGAAATTCACCTTACATTTGGATATGTACTAGATATTACAACATCCCCACTAGCATCTTCAATATGACGTCTATGTATGTGATAAACGAATACAATGCGATGTTTTTTTCACTCAAACTCTTACACTAGCTCTTGGAAAAGCCGCAATCCTAACCCATTATTTTCTATGTGTACATTTCTGCCTATGTTGCAATACTTCTGTTTTATGCTTCAAGTTAAAAAATTTGAATGCTTCTATATTTATGTTTAAGCTTACTATTTGCATGTTTATGGTGGGTATGCTTATGCTTATGTTGCAGCCGTCTCGAATACATGCAATAATCTCGATCATAAGAGACACGAAAACAAAAGGGGCAAAGAGGCACTCTTCCTTGCTATCAATGCCGACTCTTAACGAAGGCTATCACTTACAAATGGGGGGAGGCGGAGGCATTAACCACAACATGTAACCTATGGCCCAAGTACCTCATGTAAGGAATGATATTCCATGTAAAATGTAAGGAGCAGTATCTCCATGTACAGAAGCACAAATTAGCCATAGGATGAGGTTCTAGCCGTACTGATGAATATCGCATTGTGCATATAAAATTACATTTAAGAGGCAAATTTTTCAATTTTATTCCACTAGATAACATATCATATATTACTTAATTTAAAAGAATAGCTTGCTATGACCTTGTACCTATAGAGTTGTATTAAGGCCAACATTTTTTATTGAAAGGATTTTTAGATACTTTAATTTGTTGTACGATTAATTTTTTCAAATTCAATCTAGGAAATGTGAAAACTAATGGCTCTAACACGGAAAGTATAATTAAGATTTCTTTGTGCATAACTTTAAAATCATTCTACAGAATTAGTATCCAGAGAAACTCCATGATAAACAGTGCAATGCCAGACCAAGTGCTATTCAGTGTGGCCTAAATCATTTTATACAGAGGGACCAAACACATATGATTCCTCAAGTTGGTCAAATCGGAGAATAGGCACTCGCCCAGATCTCAAGCCTTCGATCTTGTTGGGCAAGACCGCAGATGACCAACTTTAACAATCCAAAGTCTCGATCAGATCTAACAAGTAGAACACATTGCTTTTGCTAGGGCTACAACCAGAGGATATAGCCATAACATGTCATCTCAGTCTCAGAGACAGCTTGAAGGAAGATTTATGCTATAAATCTCCATGTAAACAAGAAAACACATGACGAAATGATTATAATGCTGAATTGATTAAACACGAATCTAAGCTTGCAATCTTAGAACACTACAATGTTCAATTCATGCTAGCAGATGGGTCTTAACAGATAGAAGAAATGACATGAGCAGCATGTCTACTAGCAGGGAACACGAAAGAAAGGAATCAAGTCACCCGAAAAGGAAACGCAGCAGAAAGAGCCATGGAGATGGATAGGGAGCCATCAGATATCCAAGGAAGGGTGGAGAAGACAGCAGTAGCTCTCAGCCCTTGCAAGAAAGGGCCAAAGCTCTCAGGCGGCCACTGCGAATGTTTTGAGAAACAAGCCTTTCCGGTCATCACATCATAGGCTGCCCCATCGATCATCTGCAGCGCTACAATCCATGCTCCGCCCTTGCTGCAGCCCACAATAGATGCTATAAAGACTTGTTGAAACCCTAACCCTACAAATGGTGTCACGCGGCCCTAGTGCAAGTTCCCAAACTTAGCCCTTTCGTATTAATTTTGAAGTCCGTTTCGGGCTCTCTAGTTTGACCATGGTTGCTGACCATGGTTGCAAGTGAAAATATATAAGTGAAACTTACATACTAGGTCTAAGGTTTCACAGGGGTATACATAGTATTCACAGTGTGCACACATATACATATTCCAATGTTGTGAAATATTTATAATAAATCAATTTCTCTGAAGACTACTGGCATGACCCTTCTCCAACGAGCAAGGGTATTCTAGCCTTGTAGAAAGGCCTTGTAGGAAGAGGAGAAAAATGCCTTATATTTAGAGCCCACTTTTAACCTCATGGTCATCGACTTAATAACCTACATATATATATCCACACCATGCTTGTCACAATGTCAAAGCTCCCAAAACATTTAGTTTTCTTTGAATAAGCACCAAAATTGGCATACATATGTATCTAGCATTCCAACCCAGGGTAGAGGTGACAATAAACACACATGCATTAGCCATTAAAACAATCTTCGAGCGACTAGATCACCTCTCCTTGGAAGCCTATGCTCCTTGCCACCGTCTGTCCAAAAAATATATATAAGATAATAAGATTGGCTATGGCAAGATATAATTTTAAAGAAAAAAAAGTTGAAAGATAAAACCTTACAAAAAACTCATTCAGTGGATCAACATTTGAGATGAATGGCATTTGAACAGGCTTGTAAATGCCAAATCGAAAAACTCTATACTGTCCAATGCCTATGCACCGAAAACCCATCCTGTTAGGCTTCTGATAGCCTATAAACATTATATGTATATGAAGTTGATCCGTAATCTTTTGCAATCTTAGATTGTAAATTCCAAGCAACCTAAAGCTCTCGTTTGTAAGAGTCTAGACCATACAAACCTAGCAATAATCTAGGTTCCAAAATATAAAGATATTCCCCCTCTAGCTATTAGTGGTAGTGCTAAGACGACTATCCAACACCCAAATCAGCCATAAGACGTCTAAGCCACACACACTCAACTGCAGCTGTAAAAGCTGCCATGTACTCAGCTTCACAACTGGAAGTGGCCACCGTAGGCTACTTCTTGTTTGCTGAGCCATGATATACATGAATCACCAAGGCGAAAGCAAAACCCACTAGTGGACACTCGTGTGTCATAACATCTAGCTCAATCTGAATCACTAAAAGCATGCAGCTGTGACTCACCCCCTTTGAATAAAAGCATGCAGCTGTGACTCACCCCCCTTTGAATAAAAGCATGCAGCTATGACTCACCCCCCTTTGGATAAAACAATCCAAAATATTGAGTGCCCTGCAAATAGCGAAAAACCCGCTTGACAACCTGCCAATGCTTTATACCTGGGCTATGCATAAATTTGCTCAACTCTGAGACCGCATATTGTATATCTGGCCTCGTGTTGTAGACATAAAGAAGGGATCCAACAACCTGCTGATACAAACTAGCATCAAAAGAGTCTCTTGCATCTTGAAGACTGTCTCCATAGGTGTAGCCACAGGTTTACAGTCTTCAATAGCTTCTGTATATATTTAGACTTCAATATAACAATGCCATCATTGCGCTGCATAAACTGAATCCCCAAATAATAATGCAAGGGCCCTAAATCTGACATCTCAAATGATGATTTTGCAAATCAGCCTTAAAGGCTGAAATTTGATCTATATTGGGTCCCGTGTGAGAAGCATGTCATCAACGTATAGAACGTGACAAAAAATGTGTCCTTACTCCTCTTCACATAGAGGGTACTCTCTGTTGGACTGTTGCAAAAATTATTTGCAACCAAGTATGCATGAATCTTCTCATACCCACCATGCTCTAGGAGCCTGCTTAAGGCCATAAAGTCTTTTTTCAACCTGCATACTTTAGACTCTTCCCCTTTCACATCAAAACCAGGAGGCTGCGATACATACACCTCCTCATGTAAATCACCATTTAAGAACGCAGTCTTAATGTCCAACTGATGTACATTCCACCCCCATGATGTGGTGCCAAAGCAATGAGACACCTAACGGTAGTCATACGAGATGTGGGTGCAAAGGTCTTATCATAATCAATGCCCTTTTGCTGGGCATACCCCTTTGCAACAAGTTTGGCCTTGTAGCGATCAATGCTATTATCTGCTTTGTGTTTTTACTTGTAAACCCACTTAGTACTAATGGCCTTCTTGCCATGAGGTAGATCTGTCAAATTCCAAGTGTCATTCTTGAGTATAAAGTTATACTCATCTTGCATAGCATGCATCCAATGATCATCATCTTGTGCTTCCTCAAAGGAAATAGGTTTCTCCTCATTACATAAAGTAGAAAAGAGAACATGTTCCACATAAGAATAATCTGCATGATGAGAACCTGCACGAGTTCTGCTAGGTAAAGGAGCTGCCAACTTGCTATCCCTCAATGTCTGCACAAGCCATTTTGGCATACGCCTAGATTCTTCTATGGCTGCTCTCTTCTCATCCACTATATCCTCAATAATTGCCTCATCAAAAGGCTGACTTGCACGCTGATTTTGCACCTGCAGAGATTGAATTTTAGCACTTGGTTGAGCATTCAATTGCTCTACATATGGCTGCCCTCCATTAAACAAAGGTAGGAGCAAATCAAACATGTCCTGTGAGTATACATTCTGCTATTTTTTTCATGAAAGCATGGGCTGAACTGAGTTTTCGACAAAAACAACATCTTTACTTACTAAAATCCGCTTTGAGGCCAGATGGTAGAGTCTATATCCCTTGCTTTCTGAATTGTACCACCCCAAAAATATGCATTTAACTGCCTTATCATCAAGCTTACTGTGTTGTTGCTCAGGCACAAGAGCATAAGCAAGACAACCAAAAACACGTAACAAATGAGCCACATAAGGCTTCCTGCTATGCCAAGCTTCATAATAAGGAGTTTAGACTGCAAGGCCTTGGTAGGGCATTTGTTCCACACATAGTTTGCGCACATAGTTGCCTCTAACCAAAAACCATGAGGTAAATCTTGGACTGTCACCATACATCGTGCCATCTCCATGAGAGAGACCTGTTCTTCCTCTCATCCACACCATTTTGCTAAGGTGTGTATGGCACTGTACATTGATGCCTTATGCCTTTTTCAGCCATATATGCATGAAATTCCTTGGACATATACTCCCCCTCTCGATCTGAATGAAGGGTGCCAACTTTACATTCACATGCATTTTCAGTCATGGATACGAAGTGCTTAAATCACATAAAAACCTCTAACTTTTGCTTTAATAGATACACCCAGCTATATCTGGAGTAATCATCAATAAAAGTGACGAAGTAGAGATATCCCCCAATAGATGGTGTCCTCATAGGACCACATACATCACTATGTATAAGCTATAATTTCTTAACAGCTCTCACAAATCCATCCTTTGAAATGATACCCGATGTATTTTACCAAGAATACACCCCTCACATGCATGTCTAGTAGGGGTCTCAAGAGTTGGCAACTCAGACACCATATCATGCCTTTGAAGGCATAACAAACTGCCATAATTCAGATGGCCAAATCATGCATGCCATAATTCTGCATCACTCATAGCACTAGTTGTAGAGACTGAGCAAGCATCGTGCGTAGTTTCTTGTTGCTTCTATGAGGCACACAGCCCAAAGTGCGTAGTTTCTTTCAGCTTTGATCAGGCGATGGAGGGTATGATCATTGAGTGAGCATCCATCCCATCAATAGAGAACTTCCCATAGCGGAGATAAAGCCAAGAAGTGCGTCAGAAGGTTTGGTGGAGAACGAGGCGATGCCTGCGCACGCGAAAGCGGATACGAGGCTCATCAGGCACATCTTGGCTGTGACCACATTCCAAAGGCCTTTAGCAAGGTTTGGTGGAGAACGAGGCGATGCCTGCGCACGCGAAAGCGGATACGAGGCTCATCAGGCACATCTTGGCTGTGACCACATTCCAAAGGCCTTTAGCAACCAGTATATGCCTCATCATATAGGACCACAATGGGTATTTAGTCCCATCAAGTTTGTCCTCACAGTAGACAACATGTTGAATACATCACTACTGCTAGCAATGACTTTCTACCAAATGCAAAATCTTTCAACACACTACAAGTACTCAGTATTCATTGGATGTAACCCTCGATGGCTGCCAATTGACTCAATCACCTGCAAAGTGTATGAAAAATAACATAGAGTAGAGAATAGAGTGTTACTGGCAAAAGTATGATGGTCGATGTTGTTATTCAAGACACTGTAGATGCTGCTGCACACCAAATCTTTAACACAGCCCAAACACCCAAAACCGAGCACAACCAATCCAAAATAATGCCTCTCCAGAACGTCTACGGAAACCTTGCGGTGCCCAAAACGTGCCGCAAACCCTGAAAATGTTGTATACTTTATATACATCGCACTATATATACATCTTCTTCTCCTAAGAGTGTATTTCAATCGGCGACAGAGAAATAGGGTCGTGAGTGAGGAGGGAGGCAGACTACTAGATCAAGTGTCAAGGAAGCTAGCTCTCTGATACCAATTGTTGAAATTAGGGTTAGGGTTTCAACAATGTACACACACAAGATAGAGAAGCTTGAGAGCACACAAACTCACTAGAATAGAATGAACAAATGTGTACCAAAAGGTAAGTACACACCCCAAAATGAGTAGATAAGAGGTTTACATACGCACGGGGGAAAAAACCTCCTAGTGAGGGAAAAAATGCCCCGGCGGTCCTAAGTGTGTTTACACACATCACTACCATATAATGCAAAGTGTATGAAAAATAACACAGAGTAGAGAATAGAGTTACTGGCAAAAGTATGATGGTCGATGTTGTTGAAGACACTGTAGATGCTGCTGCACACCAAATCTTTGTCCCACAGCCCAAACACCCAAAACCGAGTAGAACCAATCCAAAATGACGCCTCTCTAGAACGTCTGCAGAAACCTTGCGGTGCCCAAAACATGCCGCAGACCCTGAAAATGTTGTATACTTTGTATACATCACACTATATATACACCTTCTTCTCCTAAGAGTGTATTTCAATCAGAGACAGAAAAATAGGGTCGTGAGGAGGGAGGCAGACTACTACATCAAGTGTCAAGGAAGCTAGCTTGATACCAATTGTTGGAATTAGGGTTAGGGTTTCAACAATGCACACACACAAGATAGAGAAGCTTGAGAGCACACAAACTCACTAGAATAGAATGAACAAATGTGTGCCAAAAGATAAGTACACACCCCATAATGAGTAGATAAGAGGTGTACATACGCACGGGGGAAAAAACCTCCTAGTGAGGGAAAAAATGCCTCGGCGGTCCTAAGTGTGTTCACACACATCACTACCATATAATGCTACATCCTTGTAGTCACCTTTCTCCTATAATTTGCTATTGTATATGCTTGTTATGTGCTATTCTTCCGCATCATAAAAGGGGCTCCATTTTTATTGAATCGGGTCGTATATACTTAGATATAAAATGCTACCATGTTTGCTTCCTCTGTCCATAAGGTACAGCACCCCCTAGGAAGCGGCCTTCTACTAAGTGTATATGGCAATCTGATGTGCTCTTCTGTATAGGGGCTACATCTTTCTGCATATACTTACATATAAAATGGGGCTACATCTTTCTGCATATACTTGCATATAAAATGCTACCCTACTCTCTCCCTTTATAAATTGGCCGACATGTGGTAACTTGTCGGAGGCACCCTTTCGATTGCATTTTGTAGCTATATATGGAAATCTATTGTGTGCTCTCTTGCAACCTAAAAGGGGTTGAATTTTTGTTGAGAATACGTCTCGATATATAAGCGGATATAACACGTTGCCTTATTTACCCCCTCCATCCACAAAGTCACTAGCCCATAGAGCACACCATTGGAGGTGCCCTTTTACTGTATTTTGATGTTGTATATATGGCAACTTGTTGTCTGTTGTGCTATATAGCCCAAAAGAGGCTTCCTTTTTGTTACTAAATTTGGCCATATATACTTATATATAAAAGCCACCCTACCTGCCTCCTCCTTCCACAAATTGGCTAGCCCAAAGCACCCCTTGGATGATGCACCCTTCTTGTTGCTTTTTATTACTGTATGGCAGCCTGCTCTATGCTTTGCTCATGAAGCTTGAAAGGGACTGCATTTTTCTTCAATCTAGATGCATATACTTGTTTGCAAGAAAACTAAAGGTCTGTGTGTGCAAAAGAGATAAAAATTGATCGGCCACAGATCTCGCGTTGTATATAAATAATTATATAGTAGTATTGGATCCGCGTTGTACACCAGCCACGCTTCCAGCAAAGAATTCATATACGAGCATTGGACCCGTGCATTTGCGACTAAGGTTCCAGGAAAGAATTGGTTTTTATAGCCATCTCTCCCTTTCTCTCTCTCTCTCTCTATCTCACATACACACACACACTGCTCGCATCTCTTTCCTCTCTTCCCCCCTCCAGGCATGTCCCCATCCCTCTCTCTCTGTTTCCCTTTCTCTCTCAAATACACACACACACATAAATATTAGTATATATAATATTATGTTTTAGATACATATAGATGAATATAAAAAAATAAATACACACATACCTAATTTTATTTATTTTTAATTCAATTTTAATGAATGGAGATGGGTGGTAAGGTGTGCTCACTTTTAAATATATAGATAGATATATTA